>NC_052147.1:132836290-133136290 GCF_902713615.1 Scyliorhinus canicula
TCCCCGGCACTGTCCCCCCCTCCCCGGCACTCACACCCCTCCCCGGCACACACCCTCCCCGGCACTCACACCCCTCCCCGGCACTGTCCCCCCCCTCCCCGGCACTCACACCCCTCCCCGGCACTCATACCCCTCCCCGGCACTCACACCCCTCGCCCTGGCACTCACACCCCTCCCCGGCACTGTCCCCCCCCTCCCGGCACTGTCCCCCCCTCCCCGGCACTCACACCCTCCCGGAACTAACCCCTCCCGGCACTCACACCCGTCCCGGCACTGTCCCCCCCCTCCCCGGCACTCACACCCCTCCCGGCACTCACACCCCTCCCGGCACTCACACCCGTCCCCGGCACTGTCCCCCCCCTCACCGGCACTGTCCCCCCCCTCCCCGGCACTCACACCCCTCCCCGGCACTGTCCCCCCCCCCTCCCCGGCACTCACACCCCTCCCGGCACTCACACCCCTCCCCTCCTCCCTGGCACACACCCCCAGCCCCACCCCACTGTCCCCCCCCCCCCCCGGCACTGTCCCCCCTCCCCGGCACTCGCTCTCTCCCCCCCCCCTCCCTGGCACACACCCCCAGCCCCACCCCACTGTCCCCCCCCCCTCCCCGGCACTGTCCCCCCCCTCCCCGGCACTCACACCCCTCCCCGGCACTCACACCCCTCCCCGGCACTGTCCCCCCCTCCCCGGCACACACCCCTCCCCGGCACTCACACCCCTCCCCGGCACTCACACCCCTCCCCGGCACTGCCCCCCCCCCTCCCCGGCACTGTCCCCCCCCTCCCCGGCACACACCCCTCCCCGGCACTCACACCCCTCCCCGGCACTGTCCCCCCCCTCCCCGGCACTGTCCCCCCCCTCCCCGGCACTCACACCCCTCCCCGGCACTCACACCCCTCCCCGGCACTCGCTCTCTCCCCCCCCTCCCTGGCACACACCCCCAGCCCCACCCCACTGTCCCCCCCCTTCCCGACGTATCCAAGGATGGCTAGTCTGTTTGTGCGGAAAACGCATTTCTCCTTGTTATATGTAAGGTGTAATTTTTGGGCCGTCTGGAGAAAACGGTGGAGGTTGGCGTCGTGGTCCTGCTGGTCATGGCCGCAGATGGTAACATTATCCATGGCCCGCAGCCCGTACTGGTCTACCATTCGGTCCATTGCTCGTTGGAACACCGAAACCCTGTTAGTGACGCCGAAGGGAACCCGGAGGAAATGGAAGAGGCGGCCATCGGCCTCGAACGCCGTGTAGTGGCGGTCCTCCGGGCGGATTGGGAGCTGGTGGTATGCAGACTTCAGATCCACCGTGGAAAATACCCGATATTGGGCGATCTGGTTTGCCATGTCTGCAATTCTGGGGAGGGGATACGCGTCTAGGAGCGTAAAGCGATTGATGGTCTGGCTATAATCGACGACCATGCGGAATTTTTCCCCGGTCTTGACGACCACCACCTGAGCTCTCCAGGGGCTATTACTGGCCTCTATGATCCCCTCACTGAGCAGCCTTCGGACCTCCGTTCTGATCAATACCCTATCCTGCAGGCTGTACCGCCTGCTGCGGGTGGCTACCGGTTTGCAATCTGGAGTGAGATTGGTGAAGAGAGGAGGGGGGGCGATGCGCAGCGTGGCGAGGCTGCAGATAGTGAATGGGGGCAGAGGCCCGCCGAAGCTGAGGGTGAGACTCTTGAGATTACATTGGAAATCCAAGCGTAAGAGGAATAGCGCGCAGAGGTCGGGCAAGACATACAGTTTAAATTTGGAATAGCTAGCGCCTCGAATCGTTAGTGTTGCTGTAGTGCGGCCTTGGATTTGTATGGAATGGGAGCCCGAAGTGAGGGCGATAGTTTGTTTAACGGGATAAATAGGGAGGGAACAGCGTCTTACCAGCTCTGGGTGTATGAAGCTCTCTGTGCTCCCGGAGTTGAAGAGGCACGACGTGTTGTACCCGTTGATCTGGACCTCCGTCATCGAATTTCTCAGATGCTTGGGGCGAGATTGGTAGAGGGTGACTGTGTTGAGTTGCGGGCTGCGTGGTGGGTGCCCGGGGGAGTCGAATTCTTCCGATCGGGCATCCTGTCGAGTAGATGCCGCTGCGTTCTGGCGAGCTTGATGCAGGAACATTGCGCGGAGTTACGGGCCATGTGGTGACTGCCCGGGGAGGTCGCACTCCTCCGATGAGCTGTTTGAGTCTGGGGATGCAGCTAGGGCCCGTGGATCGCACGTGGGGAGTGGTGATGAAGATGGCGTCCAAGATGGCCACCCCCATGAATCGTACGTGGCCGGCCGCATGGTGGAGGTTTGCCAATATGGCGGCACCCATGGATCGCACGTGGCGGAAGGGGGCGGAGTCTGAGCCTAGGCCGCAGCGTTTCGGGCCCCGCGGGCCTGCTGGTGCTAGGGGCGATGTTTTTGGACTGTTGGGGTGTTGAGGGCTGGGGCCCTTCTGCCGAGGCACACTCTAGCATAGTGCCCTTTCTTCCCGCAGCTGCTGCAGGTCGCGGATCGGGCTGAGCAGTGCTGCCGCAGGTGCTGGCTTTGTCCACAGAAGTGGCAGGCTGGAGCAGTTGAATAACTGGTTTGGGGAGCTGAACAGTGGCAGGCTGGAGCAGTTGAATAACTGGTTTGGGGAGCTGAATAGTGGCAGGCTGGAGCAGTTGAATAACTGGTTTGGCGAGCTGAGTAGCTGGCTGGGGGAGCTGAGTAATTAGCTGGAGCAGCTGGATAGTTTGAGTAGTTGACTGGGACAGTAGGACCGGCTGTGGCAGCGCGATAGCTGGGGGGCCTTGCGGCACAGGCTTGGGGGGTCCTCAGGTCGGGTGCCCATGTGGGGTTAGCGGGGTCCACGGGAAACGAGTGGAGGCTGCGGAAGGAAACTTCCATTGTGATAGCAGCCTCTACGGTAGTCTCTAAGCCCTGGGCCCCATTTTCTAATAGTCTCTGGCATACATAGCTAGATCGAAGGCCCGCTACAAAAACATCCCGCACAGCAAGCTCCCTATGTTCGGCTGCGGTTACGGCCTGGTAATTGCAGTCATTTGAGAGATTGTTCAACTCGCGTGCAAATTCAGCTAAAGTTTCAGGAGACCGTTGTCGGCTAGTCGTGAGCACATGGCGGGCAAAGACCTCGTTCATGGGCCTAATATACATTTTGTCCAAATCGCCAGTGCGGCGGTGTAGGAACCGGCTGGATTTAGTTGTGTGGAGATTCTGTGGCTTACCCTCGCGTGCAGTAGGCTGAGCTTTTGTTCCTCCGTAGTTTCAGCGGTGCTGATTTCGGCCAGGTAGGCCTTAAAACATTTCAGCCAGTGGCAGAAGGTTTCTTTCGCCTCTGCATCCTGCGGATCGAGTTCTAGACGTCCTGGTTTTAGAGCGGATTCCATGCTTTACTTCGGCAGCTTCTTAAGTGTATTAAATTGATGGAACCATCAATTCAGCGAACACGTGTAGTTGGATCTGAACAGAGGCTTTAATACACTTACAACAGAGCCAGCATAGAACATAGAACATAGAACAGTACAGCACAGAACAGGCCCTTCGGCCCTCAATGTTGTGCCGAGCCATGATCACCCTACTCAAACCCACGTATCCACCCTATACCCGTAACCCAACAACCCCCCCGCTTAACCTTACTTTTATTAGGACACTACGGGCAATTTATCATGGCCAATCCACCTAACCCGCACATCTTTGGACTGTGGGAGGAAACCGGAGCACCCGGAGGAAACCCACGCACACAGGGGGAGGACGTGCAGACTCCACACAGACAGTGACCCAGCCGGGAATCGAACCTGGGACCCTGGAGCTGTGAAGCATTTATGCTAACCACCATGCTACCCTGCTGCCAATTCGTCGTTGAACTTCAGATGAACTGGCAGGCTGGCTCTAAGGCACTGATCTTTATACATTGGTCCCGGGGGAGGAGTCCTGGGCGGAGCCAAGGGAGGAGCCCAGTACAAACTCTTGCGTACTCCCAGAGCGACTCCCCCTGGTGGTCGGATAGTGCAACTGCACTTACAATGGTGGATAGTGAACATATATACACGGAGTTATATTGGCAACTATATACAGCATTGATCTTACAACGGGTAGATAACGAACATATATACATGGAGTGATATTGTCAACTATATATAGTCTGAATCACATTCACCACAAGCCCCTTAACTCATACTTTATCTTCTCCAATTGCAGGAAGTCGTACAGGTCACCCAACCGGGCCGATGCCCCCGATGGCGATGCCGCCCGCCACTCCAGCAAAATTCGCCGCCGTGCAATCAGAGAGGTGAAGGCCAAGACACTGGCCTTCCTCCTCTCCATGAGCTCTGGCTTCTCTGAAACCCCAAATATCGCCACCAAAGGGTCTGGGTCCACTCCCTCTTCCTCTATCCTGGCTAAGACCACAAACACTCCCGCCCAGAATCTTCCCAATTTTTCGCAAACCCAAAACATGTGCGCGTGATTCTCCCTCCCCAACTCCACTTCCCATTTTCCCTTGGTCTTCACCACCTGCTCGCCTCCCTGCTCCCCCAGTCACTTGTATATATCCATATATACATGGAGTGATATTGGCAACTATATATAGTGTGAATCACATTCACCACACTGACTTTTTAGTGTTCGGAGACTTCGGGAGACGACGGGGGCGGGATTCATGTCGGCCCTCGGTGATTCTCTGACCTGACGGAGGAATCGGAGAATCCCGCCCCTGATGTTTACTTACTCGGGAATGTGATCTTGTGAATTGGTTTTTTCTATGTTGGGAGAGGGGACCGAAGAATAGGGCGATAGGCTGACCGGCACCAGGAGTGGTGGTTATCGGGGTCAGCATGGATCAGCTGACTCTTGGGAGTGTGGTGGGGGGTGGCATAGTGTTGAGTTGCAGTTTGATTTGGGAGATTAGGGGCTGGATTCTCCGACTCCCCCGTTGGGTTGGAGAATCGCCGGGGGGCGGCTTGAATCCCACCCCCACCCTCTCCTGAAGTCTCCGGCACCAGAGATTCGGCAGGGTCGGGAATCGCGCCACGCCTGTTGGTGCCCCCCCCCCCCCCCCCCCCGGTGATTCTCTGGCCTGTGATGGGCCGAAGTCCCGCTGCTATAATGCTGGTCCCGCCGGCATGAATCTCCCTTAACGGCGGGATTGGCGGCGCGGGCGGCTCTGGGGTCCTGGGGGGGGGGGGGGGGGGGCGCGGGGCGCGGGGCGATCTGGCCCCGGGGGGTGCCCCCACGGTGGCCTGGCCCGCGATCGGGGCCCATCGATCGGCGGGCGGGCCTGTGCCGTGGGGCATCCTTTTCCTTCTGCGTTGGCCATAGCCTTGACGCTGGCTGACGTGGAAGTGACCCCCTCCCCTGAGCATGTGCGGGGATGACGTCAGCAGCCGCTGACGCTCTGGCGCATGCGCGGACTTCCGCCGGCCGGCGAAGGCCCTTCGGCCCCGGCTGGCGTGGCGCCAAAGGCTTTTCCCGCCGGCCGGCGGGGCGCTAACCACTCTGCACCTTTGGGGCTGCCCGACGCCGGAGTGGTTCATGCCAGTTCATCCTGCCGGGACCCCCCGCCCCGCCGGGTAGGGGAGAATCCAGCCCTCGGTTTTTGGTGTTGCGGGGGGGTGGGGGGGGGGGGGGGGGGGGGGGGGGGGGGGGGCTGCTCTGCGGGCAAGGGAGAAATTTGCTTCAGGGAATAAAAGGAGGGTCGGGGCAGCTGCTGCTTGAGGGGGTGCCCGGGGAAGCGGGGGGGGCGCGGGCTCGGGGCTGGCCAAGAAAGGGTGATGGCTAGTCGGCAGGTCGGGGTGGGTGGTAGCCCCCCTGTCCAGGCTGATTACTTGGAATGTGAGAGGTCTGAATGGGCCAGTGAAAAGAGCATGCGTGTTCAAGCATCTAAAGGGACTAAAGGCAGACCTGGCAATTCTCCAGGAGACACATCTGAAGGTCACTGACCAGATGAGATTAAGGAAGGGTCAGGTGTTCCACTCAGAGCTGGACTCGAAGACCAGTAGGGGTAGCAATTCTGATCAGCAAGCGAGTGGCATTTGAGGCTGGGAGAATAGTGGTTGATAAAGGGGGTAGGTATATCATGGTGAGTGGGAAGCTGGAGGGGGTCCAAGTGGTGCTCGTGAATGTCTACGCCCCGAACTGGGACGATGTGGATTTTATGAGGCGTGTGTTCGGCAAAATCCCGGACTTAGTGTCACACAACTTGGTCATAGGAGGGGACTTTATTGAACCTCCTGATCGCTCAAAATCCAGGATAGGGAAGAGGCCGGCGGTGGCAAAGGAGCTGAAGGGCTTTATGGAACAGATGAGGTGGGGTAGACCCGTGGAGGTTCACACGGCCGAGGGCAAAGGAGTTTTCCTTCTTCTCCCACGTCCACAAAGTTTATTCCCGTATTGATGTTTTTGTTCTGGGCAGGGCGTTGATCTCAAAGGTGATGGGGACGGAATACTCGGCGATTACAGTTTTGGATCATGCCCCGCACTGGGTAGATTTGCTGCTTAGGGAGGAGAGAGGGCAACGCCCACTGTGGAGACTGGACGTAGGGTTGTTAGTGGACGAGGTGGTTTGCGGGCGGGTGAATAAGAATATCCAGGACTATTTGGAAACAAACGACATGGGAGAGGTTTCGGCAGCAACGGTCTGGGAAGCCTTGAAGGCAGTGACTAGAGGGGAACTTATATCGATCCGGTCCCATAGAGAAAAGAGGGAAAGGGCGGAGAGGGAGAGATTGGTGGAGAAGTTACTCCAGGTGGATAGGAACTATACGGAGGCCCCGGATGCGGGACTCCTGTGGGACCGGCGCAAGCTTCAGACGGAGTTTTAATTGTTGCACACAGGGAAAGTGGTAGAACAGTTGAGGAAGGCGAGGGGTGCGGTGTATGAATATGGGGAGAAGGCGAGCAGGATGCTGGAGCACCAGCTTAGGAAGAGAGAGGAGGCCAGGGAGATTGGGGGGTAAAGAATAAGGAGGGTAACTTGGTCTCAGACCCGGAGGGGGTGAATTAAGTTTTTAAGGAATTCTGCAGCAAACTATATGAGTCGGAACTCCCGGCAGATGAGGCAATTTCTGGACCAGTTGAGGTTCCTGAGGATGGAGGAGGGTCTGGTGGAGGGGCTGGGGGCACCGATCGAGATGGAAGAAAGTATTAAGGGGCTGGAGGGCATGCAGTCAGGCAAAGCTCTGGGGCCGGATGGCTTCCCGGTGGAATTTTTAAAAAAAATTTCAGAGGTGTTGAGCCCACTATTGATGAGGACCTTTAATGAGGTGAGAGAGAAGGGAATCCTCCCCCCTACAATGTCACAGGCCTCGATCTCACTCATTCTGAAACGGGATAAGGACCCTGATCAGTGTGGGTCTTACAGGCCAATCTCGTTGCTAAATGTGGATGCCAAGCTATTGGCGAAGATCTTGGACACGAGGATAGAGGATTGTGTCCCGGGGGTGATAGGGGAAGACCAGACTGGATTTGTTCAGGGCAGGCAACTTAATGCTAATGTGCGGAGGCTTTTAAATATTGTTATGATGCCCTGTTATGAAGCAGAGGTTGTGGCAGCGATGGATGCAGAGAAAGCTTTTGATCGGGTGGAGTAGGAGTACCTGTGGGAGGCGCTGGGTAGGTTTGGGAAGGGCTTTATCCGGTTGGTGCGATTGCTGTACGAGGCGCCTGTGGCAAGCGTGTGCACATACCGGCTTAGGTTGGAGTATTTTAAATTGCACCGGGGTACGAGGCAAGTTTCCTGTTATTATTTGCTCCAGCCATTGAGCCGTTGGCCATCACACTGAAAGCTTCAAGGAACTGGCGGGGCTGGTCCGGGGGGAAGTGGGGGGGGGGGGGGGGGATCATCAGGTCTCGCTCTATGCGGATGATCTACTCCTGTACATTTCGGACCCATTGGAGGGGATGGGAGAGGTCATGCGGATTTTGAGGGAATTCGGCAGTTTCTCAGGGTATAAATTGAACGTGGGGAAGAGCGAGCTGTTTGTGATCCAGGCTAAAGGACAGGAGATGAGACTGAGGGAGCTGCCGCTGAGGAGGGTAGAGAAGAGCTTCCGTAACCTGGGTATACAGGTGGCCTGGAAGTGGGATTTGTTGCATAAACTCAATCTGACCCGGCGGGTGGAACAAATAGAAGGGGACTTTAAAAGATGGGACATGCTCCCGCTGTCACTGGCGGGGAGGGTACAGACCGTGAAAATGACAGTCCACCCCAGGTTCTTACTTGTATTCCAGTGCCTTCCCATCTTCATCCCTAAAGCCTTTTTCAAGCAGGTTAATCTCGGGATTTGTGTGGGCAAACAAGAGCCCGCGAGTGAAGAGCGTGCTGCTGGAACGCAGTCGGGGGAGGGTGGGAGGGCGCTGCTGAACTTTTGCAACTGCTACTGGGCAGCCAACATAGCCATGATCAGGAAGTGGGTATTGGGGGAGGAGCCGGCATGGGAGCAGTTGGAGGCGGCGTCATGCAAAGGCACCAGTTTGGGAACGCTGGTAACGGCATCTCTGCCGTTCTCGCCGGCCCGCTACTCCACAAGTCCGGTGGTGGTGGCAACTCTGAAGATCTGGGGGCAGTGGAGGAGACACAAGAGGGTGGAGGGAGTGTCGGTCTGGACCCCAGTATGTAATAACCACAGGTTCCTGCCGGGTAGGATGGACGTGGGTTCCAGAGCTGGCAGAGGGTGGGGATTAGGAGGATGGGTGACCTGTTTATAGATGGGAGCTTCCCCAGTCTGCAGGTGCTAGAGGACAAGTTTAAATTGCCGCCAGGGAACGGCTTTAGATATTTGCAAGTGCAGGCCTTCCTGAGGGAACAGGTGGTGGCCTTCCTGCTGCTGCCACCACAGGGGATACAAGACAGAGTAGTGTCCGGTACCTGGGTGGGGGAGGGGAAGGTATCGGATATCCACTAGGAGCTGTTGGAGGTGGAGGAAACCCCGGTGGACGAGCTTAAAGGCAAGTGGGAGGAGGAGTTAGGAGGGGAGTTAGAGCCGGGAATATGGGCGGAAGCCCTAAGTAGGGTCAATTCGTCCTCATCATGTGCGAGGTGCGCGGGGAGCCCAGCAAACCATGTCCATATGTTTTGGGCATGCCCAAAGCTTGAGGAGTTCTGGCAGGGGTTTGCCAGGGCAATGTCCAAGGTGCCAGGTACGCGGGTGGTGCCGAGTCCAGAGGTGGCGATCTTTGGCGTGTCGGAAGACCCGGGAGTTCAGGGAGTGAAAGAGGCCGATGTTCTGGCCTTTGCCTCCCTGGTAGCCCGGAGACGGATCCTGTTATTGTGGAGGGACTCGAAGCCCCCGAGTGTAGAGGCCTGGGTTAGTGACATGGCAGGGTTTCTCGTCTCGAGAAAATAAAGTTTGCCTTAAGAGGATCAGTGTTAGGGTTCACCCGGAGGTGGCAGTCGTTCATTGACTTTCTTGGGGAAATTTAATTTAAAATGTCGGCAGTAGCAGCTTCAGAAAGGGGGGGGGGGGGTTCGGGAGCGGGGGGTAGTGTTGTGTTTGTTTGTTTTTTGTTATTTTCGGTGGTCTGTGAAGACAGAGCCATTCGGGGAAATATCTATTTTTGCTCTATGTTAATGTTCAACGCCTATTGTTCCTTTGCTGTTTTTGTTATAAAAATTTACAAATATTTCAAGAAAAATATTTTATAAAAATAAAAACGTGTGCTTGGAAGGTGAAGTTGAGAGTATTTGGAGATCCAAGGAAAAGGAATTTTGGAAAACTGAGATGAGGATACGCAGTGGGTTATGAACCCTCGGAATTCTCTACCAGAGGGTTGTGGAAGCTCAGTCATTGAGAATGTTTAAGGTCGTGATTGATAGATTTCTGATTGACAATAATGTAAAAGATTATGGGGATAATGTGGGTAAAAGGCATCAAGTGTCCTATCAGCCAAGATCCACCAAGTCAAACAGACCCCCACACACACCAGAGCCCTCAACGCAAATTTCTGTTAGTTTATCTACTTTTTTAAAAAAAAGTATTTTTGTTGGCATTTTAACACTTAGTACCACAACACATAAATAGACAAAGAAAAAAAACAGAACAAGAACAACATATATATATATAAATATAGCAGGTGGTCACCGTGCCTGTGACCATAATCTTCAAAGAATAAAGAACTGTACAGCACAGGAACCTAAACACATTTCCTTATTTACAATGATGTACATAGTTACAAAGAGAACATTTTATTTACATTTATCATGACGGGAAGAGTCATGTCGGACAATTGATTTTAGAGGATCAGTAGGATGTTCTGCTTCCCCTGTTCTTTACGTGTGGGAGGGGTGATCAGAGACACGAAGGCCAGGGCGTCCGCCCCTTTCCCTGTAGAACTCTGGATGCTCTGACACCCTGAAGACCCTGAGGACATATCTCTCTTAATCGCTACAAGCCAGGACATGGCCTCAAATTGATTCTGGGGCAGAATCAGAATATGTGGGTGTGATTGGCCGGGCCCCCCTGACACTACTCGCACTTGTCTTCCACCTCCGGGAAGAATCTGCTCATCCTTTTCTTGAGCTGCACCAGGCTTAGCACAGCACATGAGGAAGTGAAGATGATCCTGTGCAGCGCCTTGATCCAGATTCCTCCCCCTGTCTCCATGCCCAGCTCCTCCCCCCTTTCTGTCACGTTTCAACTAGTAGGGTCCTGACCTTTACTATGAGTCGCTTGTTATGTTACCACATTTGTCTCAACCCTTGCCAGTCCAGCCCTACCATCAAAGTGTGTGCCCGGGTCTGGGGGGAACGCTTTTGTCTCCTTGTGGGTAAAATCGCGCAGCTGCAAGTAGTGAAGCTCGTTCATGTTTTGGGAGTTGAAGCTTCTCCGATAGTTCCCCCAGAGTCACTAATCTACCATCAGAGTGGCACGGTAGCACAGTGGTTAGAACTGTTGCTTCACAGCTCCAGGGTCCTAGGTTCTATTCCTGGCTTGGGTCACTGTCTGTGCGGAGTCTGCACGTTCTCCCAGTGTCTGCGTGGGGTTCCTCCAGGTGCTCCATTTTCCTCCCACAAATCCCGAAAGACATGCTGTTAGGTAATTTGGACATTCTGAATTCTCCCTCTCTGTACCCGAACAGACGCCGGAATGTGCCAACTTGGGACTTTTCCCAGTAACTTCATTGCCATGTTAATGTAAACCTACTTGTGACAATAAAGATTATTATTATCCACATACAGCTCCTTCAGCCTCAAGGCCCCTCTGTCCGCCTTCCATGTCCTAAATGTGACGTCAATCCTAGCCGGTGTGAATGTATAGATATTGCTGATGGGGCCTCTATATACATGCCAATGAGTTTGAAGTGGTGCCTGACCTAGTTCCAGGTCTTTAATGTCGCTACTACCACCGGGCTCCTAGAGTATATGTGCAGGGAGGCTGGGAGTGAGACGGTGACCAGGGTCTGGAGAGACATCCCCGTGCAGGCCAAGCCCCCTCCGGCCCCTTCAGCCAGCCCCTGACCCGCTCTCTGTTTGCCACCCAGTGGTAGAATAGGAGGTTTGGCAGGGCCAGGCCTCCGCTATGTCACCCGATCTGCAAGATGGGTTTTTATACCTTCGGGACCTTTCCCCTCCAGACAAAGTCCATGATTCGCTTATCAACCCTGGTGAAGAAGGATTTAGGGATGTAGATTGGGAACACTCTGAATCTGAAGAGGAGCCTGGGCAGCACGCTCATCTTAATCGTCTGTACCCTTCCCGCTAGCAAGAGCCGGAATGAGTCCCATCTTTCTAGGTTCCTCTCTTCACCTGTAGAACCTCATCCAGTTTTGAGTGGCCTGTATCCGCAGGTACCTGAACTTGGTTTGGGTCATTTGATTTGATTTTTTTTTTCATTTTTCCAATTAAAGGACAATTTAGCGTGGCCAATCCACCTACTCTGCACATCTTTGGGTTGTGGGGGTGAGACCCATGCAAACGCGGGGAGAATGTGGAATCTCCACACAGACAGTGACCCAGGGCTGGGATTGAACCCAGGTCCTCAGCGTCGTGCGACAGCTGTGCTAATGGTTTGGGTCATCTTAAAAAGTAGTTCCTCCAGCTCCGCTCCATCCCCCTCTTGCTCTTCCCTAGGTTAAGTTTGTAACTGGAGAAGGCACCAAACTCTCTAAGGAGTTCCGCTATCTTTCCCATGCTGGCCAAGGGATCGACACGTGGAGGAGCAGGTCATCTGCGTAGAATGAAACTCTGTGCTCCCTGCTCCCTCTCCAAAGGCCTGTCCACCACTCCGCCAATCTAAGGGCAATTGCCAGTGGTTCAATTGCCAGTGCGAACAGGAGCAGGGATAACGGGCACCCTTGCCTTGTTCCCCTATGCAGCCGAAAGTACTTGGAACTGGTAGCGTTCTTCCGGAAACTCTCTAGACTTCTGTCTAGAAGTTTCACCCACGTGTTGATCTCTGCTCCAAACCCAAACCGCTCCAGCACTTCAATTCTACTCGATCAAAGGCTTTTTCAGTGTCCAGGGAGACAATCATTTCTGGTGTCTCTTCCCCGGATGGGGTCATTATCACATTCAACAGACCTCTGGTGACGGAGGTGCTAATTACCCTGTAGGTGGCACTAGAAAAGGCAGAAGGCTGGCTCAGGACTCAGGAGGCGACAATCAGGGAGCTACAGAAGGCCTCGGCAGACCAGAGCGATTAAATCATTGCATATGAGATGGAAATGATAAAGTTAGTGGCAACTAACATGATCAGGAAAACTGATCATGGTGCCAGAATCTCCGCATAGTGGACCTACCAGAGGTAAACAAGGGCAGGAAACCCACGGAGTGTGTGGCTCAGATGTTGGGTAACCTGTCAGGAAGGGAAAGCTTCCCAAGCCGCTAGAAGTAGACAGAGCTGGGCAAGACAGACAAGGTTGTGCAACTGGGAGGGTCACTGGATCAACAACAACTAGAATGGGGAGTTTTCACCCTTCACGTTCTGGGAGGTGCTGAAGGCTGATCAGGGGTGAGATTCTTGTGTGCAAAACATGCAGATATAGGAAGGAGAGGGTAGCTAGGCAGCAACTGGTTGATCCCATATTCAGGTGGACTGACAGTACTTTGCAACTACAACCATAGAATAATAATAATATTTATTAATGTCACAAATAAGTTTACATTGCAGTGCAATGAAGTTACTGTGAAAATCCCCTGGTTGCCATACTCCGGTACCTGTTCGAGCTACTGGGAGAGAGGAAAAAGCAGTGCACCAACTCTGCCAGACACAGGGTAACTTCTACGAGTGTGGTAGTATGACTAGAGGTACTACGGTACCTGGGAGTGTGAGCTACCATTGGTGGAGAAGGATCGCTGCTCATTGGCCCAAGTGTTTGTATTTAATTGGTCGGAATGTAAGGTAGCTCCGCCCAGTGAGGCGGGGTATAAGAACCCGTGTTTCCCAGCAGCCAACCTTCTTTCTGTACTCGAGCTGCTGGGGAAACATCTTGTTGATTAAAGCCTTCAATTCGGACTCCTTCCTCGTTTCAGTAGTCATTGATCGCGCATCAACGAGCATGGAGACAAAGCCAGCCGCCTGCTGGCTCACCAGCTCAGAAAGCAGGTAGCCACTTGGAAAATAGCACAGGTTACAGACAACAGCAGCAGGCTGGTAGCCGAGCCGGAAAAGGTCAACAAGGCCTTCGACAGAAGGTTGTGCACCTCCGAGCCTCCTGAGAAAGATTCGGGGATAAAGCAGATCTTCGACGGACTGAACATGCTGGTCGGGGGGGGGGGGGGGGGGGGGGGGGGGAGGGGAGGTAGGAGACGGGGCCTGGAAGCAGCATTAGAGCTGGGAGAAGTCATGGAGAGTTTTAACTTCACACAGGTGGGGAAAGCCCCGGGCCAGATTGATTCCCGGCGGACTTCTGCAAAAACATTGTGCCACCACTGGCCCCACAATTGTGGGGGATGTTCGCAAAATTGCTGGTAAGGGGCTCCCTGCCACGAGCACCAGCCTCAATATCGCTGATACCCAAAAAAGACAGACCTGATTGGGTGCGGTTCCTATAGGCCCACCTCGGTACTCAATGTGGATGTGAAAATCCTGGCAAAAATCCTGGCTAGGCGGCTGGAAAGCTGCGTTCCAGAGGTGGTTGCAGAGGACCGGACAGGCTTCGTCAAGGGCAGGCAGCTAAAATTAAACATCAGGCACCTGCTCAATGTAATAATGACCCCATCCAGGGAGAGAATACCAGAACTGATCATATCCCAGGACATAGAAAAGACCTTCGACAGAGTCAAGCGGAAGTAATTCAATCTTAATCTTTTTGTTATTGTCACAAGTAGGCTTACATTAACACTGCAATGAAGTTACTGTGAAAATCCACTAGTCGCCAGATTCCGGCGCCTGTTCGGGTACACTGAGGGAGAATTCAGAATGTCCAATTCACTTATCAAGTACATCTTTCAGGACTTGTGGGGGGAAACCGGAGCACCCAGAGGAAACCCACGCAGACACGGGGAGAGCGTGCAGACAGTGACCCAAGCGGGAATCGTACCTGGGACCCTGGTTCTGTGAAGCAACAGTGCTAACCACTCACATAGGTACTGGAGCGGTTTGGGCCTGGGCCAGGGTTCAACTCTTGGGTGAAACTACTGTACAGCGCTCCCATGGCAAGTGTACAGACGAACACCATGATGCATGATCAATTGCACAGAGACGAGAGTTGAATACAACTGAGGCTTCATTACTCTAAGGTGTGTGGCCTCTTACAGCAGCTGGCAAAATGGCTGCTGTACAAGCAGCACACATATTTATACTCTGCCTACTGGGCAGAGCCAGCAGGCAGGGACTACCCCCATACCTGTAGTACAGGGTCTTACCACACATCTTCTAATATACACAACAGTGGTGATTACCACATTCACCCCCTGTTAAAATTGAGTCCGGCGGGGGTGGCGGAGAACTATATACAGAGCAAGTTTAATATACAGAGGGTCCAATACAGACTGCTTTAACAGTCCCGAACCAATTACAAGCGTTTAGCGTCAGCATCAACAGGCTCCTTGGCCCAGCATTTACCTGAAGGGGGCCAGCAGGGCGCGAGAGTGCTCCACGCAGCTCCGGCTGCCGATACCGGGCCCTGCACCTCCGGCCGCAGACCCACACAGCAAACCGGGCACCACAAAATAGGCGCCCCACAGACCCCGCGCGCGGCTGATCGGTGGCTTCCGATCGGAACCCTGGCCGTCCTGGAGGACGCCCCCGGTGACAGATCCCCCCGCTCCCCACCAGGGCGGTCGCGGCATCTGCCACCCCGAGTGCCCGCCGGGTGGATCCATGTTAGAACTACGCCGGCGGGAAGTCGGCCAGTTGCCGGCGGAGACTTGCCGCGGGGGCCTCTTTCAATGGTCCCCGACCTGCGCCGCTTCGACCGCGCTCACGCGACTGGCGGTGATTCTCCGGTCCGTGGGGATTTGTGGGAAGGCATCGGACCCAATCGTGGGTCTGACGCCCTATTCTCCACCCCTGCATCAAGCTCGATTTCGGTATGGAGGCTCGGAGAATCCCGGCCCATGTCTCACGAATTTGATTGAGATATTGAAGGGGTAACCAAGAAGGTAGGTGAGGGCAGTGAAGTTGACACTGTCTACCTGGACTTTAGCAAAGCCTTTGACAAGGTACCGCCTGGTAGGTTGTTGCATAAGGTTAAATTTCATGGGATCTAGAATGATGTAGCCAATTGGATACAAAATGGGCTTGATGATAGAAGACAAAGGATGGTAAGAGAGATTGTTTTTCAAACTGGAGGCCTGTGACCAGCGGTGTGCCTCAGGGATCAGTGCTGGGTCCACTGTTACTTGTTATTCATATTAATGATTTGGATGAGAATTTAGGAGGCATAGTTAGTAAGTTTGCAGATGACACCAAGATTGGTAGGAGAGTGGACAGTGAAAAGGTTAACTAGAATTGCAATGGGATCTTGATCAATTGGGCCAGTGGGCCGATGAATGGCAGATGGAGCTTAATTTTTTTAATATAAATTTAGAGTACCCAATTCATTTTTTCCAATTAAGGGGCAATTTAGCGTGGCCAATCCACCTACCCTGCACATCTTTGGTTGTGGGGGCGAAATCCACAAAACAAACGGGGAGAATGTGCAAACTCCACACGGACAGTGACCCAGAGCCGGGATCGAACCTGGGACCTTGGTGCCGTGAGGCAGCAATGCTAACCACTGCGCCTCCGTGCTGCCCAGGTGGAGTTTAATTTAGGTAAATGTGAGGTGATGCATTTTGGTTGATCGAATCGGGGCAGGATCAACTCAGTTAACATAGAACATACAGTGCAGAAGGAGGCCATTTGGCCCATCGATCTGCACCGACCCACTTAAGCCCTCACTTCCTCCCAATCCTTGTAACTCAATAACCCCTCCTAACCTTTTTGGATACTAAGGGCAATTTAGCATGGCCAATCCACCTAACCTGCATGTCTTTGGACTGTGTGAGGAAACCGGAGCACCCGGAGGAAACCCACGCAGACCCGGGGAGAACGTGCAGACTTCGCACAGTGACCCAGCGGGGAAGCGAACCTGGGACCCTGGCGATGTGAAGTCACAGTACTATCCACTTGTGCTACCATTCTGCCCTGAATAAACTTTCATCCTGAACAATACAATAATAATATTTTATTGTCACAAGTATGAAGTTACTGTGAAAAGCCTCTAGTCACCACATTCTGGCACCTGTAGCAGTAAGCTGGTACAGAAATTGGCCTTGTTCTGTATTACAAACCAGCTGTCTAGTCCACTGAGCTACTTCAACCCTATATATGCCCTATATATTGAAGGTAGGGCATTATGGGCCAGGGTTTAGAGAATCCCAAAGTGTATCATGGTGTTCACCTGACCCACAACTTTTAATAGATTGTGGTATGGGGAGCACACGGCTCACTCTCCAGGTATGGTACAGCAGAAAATGGACCAGTGGTTTTAAAAACAAAACAATGTTAATTCTATGAACTCATGTTAACCTTTTTAAAACAGTGAATATCTTAGCAACCAGTAAATCAAATACACCCCCCAAAGAATACAACACTATGTAACCTGTATGCTGTCCTTTTACACCCAAAATACTTAACACACCTCTAAACAGGAGCACATCAGGGTTTACATTCAATACTGAAAACATTTATAATTCTTCTGAATTCACCAAATGATCCATAGATAGCCTTTGGATGTCAGAGATCACAGCAGTGCAGCTTTTTTAAACTTTAGATTCAGCTCACTGAAAAACACTGACACACCCAAGCTCTTTCTCAAGCTGAAACTAATAAGCAGAAGTAGAGTTCATCACTCCAATAACATGAGCAGCTTCATTTCTTAAAGGTACATTTCTTAAACACCCATTTCTTAAAGGGTACTCTCACATGACACCTCCCCCCCAAGAAAAAAAAACCCATTAACTTCAAGATGGTTTCATTTTTCATCTTTTAACCATCCTTTAAGAAATGCACACAGTAAATATACTTTATTGTTTCAAAAAATACAACACACGCAAACAGGTCTATTTTGTTCCCCGTACTTCTTTCTCCAACTGAAATTCGTCTCGATTAACAGTCTCTTTGAACAAGAAGGTCTCTGCACGATCTGTCTATTGCTCTACACCTCGGCATTTCTCTTTAAAGTCAGATAATTTAATTCAATCTGATCATAGAGTCCCTTGCAATTCTCCAACACAGGAGCATTGGTTATCACAGCTTTCCGGCAGTCAAATGCCTGTTGAAACTCCACTGTCCATTGAAATGTTCTCAAGCAAGTACATCAGTGGAGCAATCATGCTGCAAAACATTTGCTCAAATAGTCGATCAAATCCTCTCATGCCAAGAAATCGTATTATTTCCCTTCGTCTTGAGGGTATCGAAAACTCCTCAAGGAAAGTGATTTGGGCTTTTCTAAATTCACTTTTGGATAGGTTTATCACCAAACCCACCTCCTGAAGTTCATCAAATAACTCCATCCAATGTTTCAAATGTTCTTTCCATGTCTGGCTGAAAATTACCAGATTATCGATTTATACGGCACAATTGAGTAATCCTGAAACAACTGTGTTAGTTAACCGTTGAAATGTGGCTGGGGCATTTTTCATGCCAAATGGCATAACTTTGAATTGGTATATACCATCTGGAGTCACAAAAGCTGAAATCCCCTTCGCCCTTTCGGATAAAGGTACCTGCCAGTAACCTTTAAGTAAATCCAATTTGGAAATAAAAACTGATTGTCTCACTTTCTCAATGCAACCCTCCAAATGTGGGATAGGGTAAGAGTCCGTTCTTGTAACTGCATTGACCTTTCTATAGTCCACACACAACTGTTGGGTACCGTCTGGTTTCGGTACCATCACTATGGGTGAGCTCCATTGGCTGCAATCCACTTCAATTATGCCATTTTTAAGCATACTTTCAATCTCTTTGTTAATCTGTGCCAATTTTAAAGGGTTAAGTCTGTATGGATGTTGTTTATTTGGAACAGCATTTCCCACATCTACATCATGGATAGCCATTTTAGTACTCCCCAATTTATCTCTACAAGCTTGCCCATGTGATATCAATAACTCTTTCAGGTCAGTCTGTTTTTCCTCTGGAAGGTAAAAAGATCCCAATTTTTAAGAACATCCTCATTTTCCAATTTAATTTGAGGTGTGTCAAAATCACAGTCATCTGGATTTGGTTTGTCACTTTGAGTTAGAATCATTAAAAACTCCTCCTTTTTCTCTCCTTCCCTTTCAAAGTACCTTTTAAGCAAATTCACATGACACACTCGGTAATTCTTCCCTCTATCTGGTGTTTTTACCACATAATTCACCTCACTTAATTTCCTTTCAATCTGATAAGGCCCACAAAACCTAGCTTTTAAAGGTTCATCGACCACTGGTAACAACACTAAAACTTTATCTCCACTGGCAAAACTATGAACTTTGGATTTCTTGTCCGCGACCCGTTTCATCACATTTTGTGCAACTTTCAAATGTTGTCTAGCTAATTCACCGGTTCTATTTAATCATTCTCTAAGATTTGACACGTAATCCAATAATGTAATTTCCGATTTCTCACCAATTTTTCCTTAATTAATTAAATTAAATTTCTTCATGACCTAAACTTAGTTCAAAAAGACTAAATTTGGTTGACTCATTAGGAGCATCCCTAATTGCAAACAGTACGAATGTAATTCCTTTATCCCAATCCTCTGGATAATCGTGACAATAAGCCCTCAACATTGTCTTGAATGTCTGAAGCCACCTTTCTAACTCTCCCTGCGATTCTGGATGGTACGCAGTTGATTTAAATTGTTTTATTCCTAAGCTATCCATAACTTCTTTGAATAACCTCGAGGTAAAATTTGATCCTTGATCCGATTGTATTTCTGTGGGTAGTCCATATCTAGTAAAGAATTTAAGTAACTCCTCCATAATCTTTTTAGCTGTAATATTATGTACTGGAATGGCCTCTGGAAACCTAGTAGACATATCCATTATAGTCAAAAGATATTGATTCCCATTTATCTTTATGTAGTCCATGCCAATAAAAATCTTTTTGGATTTTAGCTTGAATTTTCCTTATTTCCAAATGACCTCCCACTGGTACCTCATGTGCAACTTGCAACACCTCCTTTCTATACCCTACCGGCAATACTACTTGATGAACTTCTGCCCACTTTTCATCCGCCTGCATATGTAAAGGTCTCCATTTTCTCATCAAGACATCACTTTTACGGTAATAACACTCTGGTATACACTCAGATTCCTCTTCTGTATAAGCTTTCTGATACATCCGTTGTATTTCTATATCTTTTTGTTGTAACTCCGCCAATTTTCCTGAACTAAAAGTATCTGCCTCATCCTCCACCTGTTCTTGTTCTTTTTCAACCATCTGATCAAAAATAGTTTCTGATAATTGAACTTCCACTTCACCTTCACTCTTTGATTTCTCCTCTTGTCTTAACCTGTGACTTTGCGACCTTGTTACTACACAATCTTGAAAAATCCCAGGATATTCGTCCTTCAACACTTCAGTTGTCTGATTTTCCACTAGCTTATCAACCACAGTAGGCATCACTCCCACCTGCAATCCAGCTATATCATTACCCAAGATAAACTGTATTCCTGGACAAGATAGTGTCTCTATTACTCCTACTACCACTTCACCACTCTTCAGTGGACTTTCCAACCTTACCTTATATAATGGAACACTACTCCTCTCACCCTGAATTCCACATATTACCACCTTTTCTGGCAACATTCTTCCCAAACTACATAACTCCTCATCTCTTACCATTAAAGATTGAGTAGCTCCCGTATCTCTTAAAATTGTGATTTCTTTACCTACTCCTCCTGATACACATGAGTAGACTCTACCCACACAAGTAAATTCTTTAAAGAGATCTGGCACCTTCGTATCAATCACCGCTTGATCAGGCTGTACAATCGTTTGCACCTCCTTCGCTTACCTTGGGCTTTCCTTTACCACTTTAACAAACCCCACTGTCTTATCCTGTTTTACCACATCAGCCGTCCCAGTGCTTTTCTTCAACCACCAACACTGTGACTTTACATGGCCTAGTTTATTACAGTGAAAACATTTGAAAGTTTCATTTCTTTTCCACCCTCCTGGGTCTTTTTTAAAAATCTGAGGTACACTCTCCTTATTATCTTCCATCAGATCACCTTTACCGTTACCACTTGAGTATTTCTTACGTCCCCAGTTTCTATCCCTCACAGGCTGAAACTGATGTCGGAAACCAAGCTTTGATTTATGAACTAATTCATAATCATCTGCCATTTCTGCTGCTAATCTCGCAGTTTTAACCCTCTGCTCTTCCACATGAGTTCTTACTACATCAGGAATTGAATTTTTAAACTCCTCCAAAAGTATAATTTCTCTGAGAGCTTCATACAGCATGTTAGCATGGTGCGTACCCCATGCCGAAACAGGTACAAAGGGCTACCTGGTGGCCGCCGATTGGCACTTCGGACCCTGCCCGTATACGACTCCCTCACCCCCATTCCAGGCCTCATTGGGACCCAGCACCGTGGAAGCTTCCGGCCTGGTGCATGTCTCTGCTGCCAGGGGTACCGCTGGCTTTCGCTGCCCATGCCATCGGTACGTTCTGCAGCCGGCGCCCGTCTGTAGGGGCTACTGTGGCTGTTGCCCTTGGGCAGACCACATGATGCGCACCGACTGGTGATGGCAGGTTGGGGGTGCGGTGGTATGGCAGAGGGCGGGGTGTGCTGGTGATGTGGCGGAGGCTGAGGTGTGGGGATGGGAACACCCTGATGGCTGGTAACACTCTGCAGAACCAGGGACCAAGGTGGGTGGTCAGTAGGGTGCGCAGCAGGATGGCTGTACTGCAGGCCATGGCAATGGTGGTCAGTACCTGCACAATGCCCCAGTCCTGTGGGGTATCACCCTGGCCTCACGGACTATCCCCCGCCCCCAACCCTGCCCCTCCAGGACAGGGCATTCCCCCACCCAGCCAGTGTCAGGATCGGCAGCCCACAGTCACACTCGCCATGTGCTACCCCCTCATCAGCCACGGTGCCTGTTTCCCGATTTTAAAAAGCACAAGTGAACCTCGCCATCGGGAATTCCCCTCAGTGGAGGCAGAGAATCGTGGAGGCCCCGGAGAATACCGGGTCAGGCCCGCTAATGATATGCCAACAACGTTTACTGTACATGTGGAATGGAATGGATTGGTGCTGCTGTCGAGGCCCCGGAGAATTGCGATTTGCTGTGAAACTGAGGCCCGCCACGATTTTAGCCTGTAATTCAATTCTCCACCCAATCGCGTTTCCCGATTCCACCGTCAGCCGAAGGGGAATCCCACCCAGAGTTCTTTTGTCCTGGCCAATGTTTCTACCACAATCAACATCACTAAAACAGATCAGTTGTACATTTATCTGTGGTGGGATTTTTTTGTGAGAAAATTGGCTTCTGTGTTTCTGACAACACTGGCTCCACTTTAAAATTGACTGTAAAGTGCTTTTGACGTTCTGAGCTTGTGAAAGGTGCTATATAAATGCATGGGGCAGAATTCTCCATCCCTCCAGCCCCATTTTCCTGCATGCCATGCTCCTGCCAGCAGCGGGATTCTCTATTCCCGCAGCTGGCCAATGCGGTTTCCCATTATGGCCACCCCACGCTGTTGGGAAACCCGCAGGCGTGGGTGCGCTGTCGGTGGAGTGGAGGATCCCGCCGAAGGAGATTATCGCAGATGATTTTTCTTTCCCCCTTCACTGCAATATCTGCAAATGAGTTGTGCACAAACACATTAAGTGGTGTTGATGAGTCAGTCAGGATGGCCTGTAATTACATCACATTTCTCAATAAAAACACCACTTTACAGTAGAATAAAATTCACACTGTTGGAATTGAGGGTTTCTAGTGTGGTTATGTATCAATCACCATGGTGTAGTGATAGCATTGTTGTGTTGTAATCACCAACTGACCACTAGAAGTCTCATTAGTATATAAGTGAATGACAGAATCAGGTGACCTCAGACTGACTAGGGAGCTGGGAGAGAGGTAGTTTGTACAGATTCATACTGTTATTCATCTGTTCTTTTGTACCCATTTAACCCACAGTTAATGTTAATAAATCATTTATAGCTTTTGCTACAAGTGTTCCTGTAATATAAATCAGGCCATCTGACAAGAACACTACCAGGTGGTACCAGGGCTGAATGGTATTAAACACTGAGAAAAAACAGTCACATCATTGGTGCAGCCTGCCACGAGGTTCACAGAGATTTGAAGATTTTGCAGACTGCACGAATTAACAGCATGGAGTTGTTGAAGCTACCAATGAGTCTCAGATTTCATGGTAATGTGGACAGCAACTTGCATGTGTTTAAACTAAATTTAATCTCCTAAATTATTTTTCCTTTTAACTTTTCTCCTAACTTCCTTATCGTTGAACCCACATCTTCATGTAATAACTGCTGGTTCGCTTTCCATTTATATTTTTACTTTCTGTTTTTCACAGATATTTCATTGAAGCCTACAATAAGTGATTTTCATTTCATTTAGAATACTGGGCGTATTCACTGAGCTCGCCTCAGTCACTGTACCCTGTACAGTGGCCCTTTTTGATTTTTGACTATGTCTTCTCTGCCTTACATTTTCCCCCGACTGCCTTTTGTTTCTGTCCGTTTACTTCCCTCCGACTTCCTGCATCGGTTCCCATCCCCCGACCACATGGTGCTTGTGACCGTAGTGTGGTGGTGAAGAACACAGTTTATTCCACTCCATTCTGTACTGTATCCAAGGGCTTGGATTCATTATTAGATGATCAGTCCTGTGAAGAATTGGATCTGGTGCAGTTGGTATATAGGATCCACACAGGATTGGATCAACACTCCAATGATTCTGAGAACATTATAAGCAAATTCAGCGATGTGTTTATTGATTTTAGTGCAGTACCATTCACCAACAAAATATAATTTAAAGAAGATGCATCATCTAAAGCACCGATACAAACTATTAGTAGTGAAACTGCTGGAGATGTAGATCTGCATGTCAATCTCATTTCTTTTTTTTTAATAAACAATTTTATTGAGGTAGTTTTTGGCTTTATAAACAGTTACAGACAACAACAGAAAGAAAGCAAAAAAGGCAAAAATGTGCAAACATCCACGTACTTCCAATACTTCCATCGTAACATACTGCACAAGCCCGCTCCTCTCCCATCGGTACTACCCGCCATATTTTCCCTCCTACTCTACTCTACCGTCAATCTCATTTCTACCCTACACCCAGATCAGATACGAAACCACAATTAGAGAAGATAGAACTAGACGGTAGAAGAACCTACCATTGGGGAAATTCCGTGTTGTGTGAAACAAAAAAATGTGATGCTTATATAGGCATGGATCCCAAAGATCTCAACGTACATATTGCAAAACAATCATTACAGAAAGCAATGGACAACCAATCTGATCCATATGTCGCAAAATTACGTTACAAAGAATTACCATTGTCACATGGTAGATCACCAGCAGAGTTACTCATGAATAGAAGGTTGTGTACTACACTTCCATACTTGGAAAAGGAGGAGAATGCAGTGGTACTGCAGGAAATGCAAAACATTAAAGCAAAACAAAAGCAGTTCTATGACAGTGTCCAGAGCTTAACACCTCTGAGTAGTGATTATATTGTGAGAACAGAAGATTCAGGCAAATGGTCATGAAAAGCCATTGTACTTGATGAAGTAGCACCTTGGTCCTACAATGTACAGACAGAGGAAGGGTTAATTTTAAGAAAAAATTGTTGGCAGCACGGTGGCACAGTGGTTAGCACTGCTGCATAATGGCGACAAGGTCCCAGGTTCGATCCCGGCTCTGGGTCACGGTCCGTGTGGAGTTTGTACATTCTCCCTGTTTTTGCGTGGGTTTCATCCCCACAGCTCAAAGATGTGCAGGCTAGGTGGATTGGCTATGCTAACTTGCCCCTTAATTGGAAAAAATTAATTGGGTACTCTAAATTTATATATAAAAATGAAGAAATCGTTGTGCATGGGTTGGTTTTAAAAATAAATAATCGCGCACTCTTGAAAACTAGCCACTTTCACAACGACGTGATTGATGACGAATCTACATCAGAATCAATGTCAGCTGCAGTGTCAGATAGTTCAGTAGTTCCTGAGCATGAGAATGTCATGCAGAACATTGAATCTACAAGTTCTGAGCAGCAAGGTCAAACTTTGAGAAGATCAACCGGAGTGAGAAGAAAACCTGATTGACTCAATTTGTAGTTTTGGACTATTTGTACATACAATGCTTGCTGTTCTTGTGTGTATGTATATATATATATATAGAACAGTACAGCACAGAACAGGCCTTTCAGCCCTCGATGTTGTGCCGAGCAATGATTACCCTACTTAAACCCACGTAACCTGTATCCCAACAATCCCCCCATTAACCTTACACTACGGGCAATTTAGCATGGCCAATCCACCTAACCTGCACATCTTTGGACTGTGGGAGGAAACCGGAGCACCCGGAGGAAACCCACGCACACACGGGGAGGACGTGCAGACTCCACACAGACAGTGACCCAGCCGGGAATCGAACCTGGGACCCTGGAGCTGTGAAGCATTGATGCTAACCACCATGCTACATATATTTGTTAAATCAGTTTCACAAATTTTTAAGAAAAATATTAATACTGTTAAACTCACAGGCTAATATCACAAGCAAATATACATGACATGATAAATATGATAACATATTTATTTATTCCTTCAAAGGAACGGGGATGTAGTGATATCATTGTTGTGTTGTAATTCACCAACTGACCACTAGGAGTCTAATTAGTAGATAAGTGAATGTTAGAGTCAGGTGACCTCAGATTGACTGGGGAGCTGAGAGGTTGTTTGTGCATTTTCATACTGTTATGCATGTTATTTTGTATATATTTGACCCACAGTTAATGTTAATAAATTATTTATAGCTTTAGCTACAAGTGTTCTTGTAATATAAATCAGGTGATCTGACAAGAACATTACACATGGGCTATGACAGGATGTTGTGTGGTGTGATATGGCCCACTCTGCAAGTTGGGCAGATGATGATATCAGTCAGCATCTGGCATTGAGTTGACCCCCTCATCCTTGTTAATGCCCTCTCGTAAATATGCTTGGCTGAACACACGTCCATTTAGCTGCATCAAGAGACCCCCATCCCTAGCGTTATTTAGAAACTTTATAGTTTAACCTTCAGGTGAGCTCTTTTCATCTTCTATTTGCTTCTGCAGACTAAGTGGAAAAACTGTTGTTGGAGGAGTTGACACAAAAAGTTCTTCCAGACGGAAGATAGTGATGATGGACCTTTGGAAGGGAGTGGATGGTTTTGAAAGTCCTCTGAATGTGTCCAGTAATGGAGTTGAAGTTCTTTTTGGGCTGCTGCATGACAGTGATAGAGTGGAGACAGCAGAGAGAAAACTCTCTCAGAGAGGAGGAGGAGGAGGGGGGCTCTAATGAGAAGTGTACATAATTTGGGTCGACAGAGAGTACTTCAGTCTGCTAGGAGCAGTGTGCCTATTGTATATCAATTCAGGGTAAATTTTATTCAATTTATTAATTGGGGACTTACCAGTGCTCATTTATATAGAAGGCTGAAAGTGTGGTTTTTGGTTGTCGGTGCACCTGTGTAATGTGAATCTGTAAATAAAAGCTTACATGCGTAGGAAAACTCCAGTGTTCTGTCACCATCTGGGTTATGACAGTATCAAGTAAGGTAAGGTAAAGTCACAATAGTCCAGATGACCTGTGAGGGGGAGAGCTGATTAGTGGTGGTTTAACCTGAGGATCACACCTCAGGTGAGGGGCAAGGATGAGAAGCCCGGGCCTTCATGAATAACCTCAGCTGGTAAGGGAATTGAACCCATGCTTTTAGCCTCACTCTGCATCACAAACCAACTGTCCAACCCACTGAGCTAAACTGGCCTCCAGTATCTGTAGGAAGGCTGAGTAACATCAAGAAGGTGGCTACTGAGCTGTTTCACGTTCTCTAATCGGACCTGAAGTCACACAGTAGGCTGAAGATGACAATGTCAATGGCTATCAGGTTACTGTGGCCCTCAAATATACCAGCAGATCCTTCAGGCTGGAGTCAGTGGCATTACCAACATATCTCAGTTGACCAGCCATCTCTACCAAATATCCAAGACTCCTCCATAAGAGGGGACTCCATTATCTTCTCTCTTAGCAAAGGGAAGCAGGAGAAGCGAGCATGTAGCATTCCAGTTAGGGTTCCTCACAATGGCATATAGAGCCATTGGCTGCACACCTATGTCTCTGTAGGTACATCTCAGTGGAGAGATGCACTAATACAAAGAGCTCCACTTCCTGAACATGACATCCAGACAATCATGTTGGTAAATGTCTACTATTCTAGCAGCAGTCACATTGTATTCATCCTATGCCAATCAGACATCTTCAAGCCACCATATTGAACCAGGGTTGGCTGCTCGACGATATGGGCTAACCACTGTACACGTGACTGACGATTCCTCAGTACCACTTGATCACAATGTTGTGTTCTTACAATGACAGCCATGCTGCAGCTAGGAACTTCAAGGAGCAATCCATCGGCATTCTGAAGCAGTGATTCTGTGAGTGCCTCATGATTTGTCATGGCTGTCATACCTTCCAGTTAATGCAGTAGCTTATTCAGAGACACCTTTATATACACAAAGATCTGCATTTAGAATGCATCTTCAACCTAGGAAAGTGTCCCAAGACACTTTACAGAAGCATCATCAGGCATAAATTAACAGGGAGCCGAAGAAGGACCTACTAGAAGAGTTGACTGAGAGCTTGGTCAGGTTATATGGCAGATAGAGAAAGAGGGGTCAAGAAGCAGGGTTGCTAGGGAGGTAATTCTAAAGTTTAAGCCAATGTGGCTGAAGACAAGGGTGCCAATGGTGGGGCAAAGAGAAGCTGGGATTCACAAAAGGTCAGAATAAGAGGAACACAAAGACTTCCGAATCATGGAGATATGACCTTGGCCACCAAGCTTTCAGCAACTCTGGAAGGAGGAAAAGGAAGTGGGGGAGGGAGCTGCAGCCTGTAGGAGTCTTATCAGGATCTAATTCCTCTAATAAGATCTCTGGATAATGATTGCTCCACAATTCCCCATCCTCCTATCCTTCTGCTTGGTCCAGCATACTCTTGACCCATCCTGTTATTAAATCCTGAAATGAAACACGAAGCAGCCACTCCATACCAACTTTATCCAACAATATTTCCATTAATATAAGAAATACTCAACTATTCAACATTATACATTTCCTTAGTGATGCCTTTGCCTGTGTTAGTGCTCTTGGCAGTGGTACCCCAGTGATTGCAGCATGGGTGGTGAAAAACTGCTGTCTGTCACTGGTGGAGACTGCAGATGGCCTTGCCGGCACCCTCGAGCAACTAGGCTTTGATGGCCTTGCTGCAGGTTGCACCAGCTTAACATGGGGCGGCGCGGTGACACAGTGGTTAGCTCTGCAGCCTCACAGCGTCAGGAACCGTGTTCAATTCTGGCCTTGGGTGACTGTGTGGTGTTTGAATGCTCTCTGTGTTTGTGTGGGTTTCCTCTGGGTGCTCCAGTATCCTCCCACATTCCAAAGAGGAACTGGTTTAGCACAGTGGGCTAAACAATTGGCTCGTAATGCAGAACAATGCCAGCAGCGCGGGTTCAATTCCCATACCAGTCTCTCCGAACAGGCGCCGGAATGTGGAGACTAGGGGCTTTTCACAGTAACTTCATTGAAGCCTGCTTGTGACAAAAAGCAATTATTATTATGTGCAAATTAGGTGGATTGGCCATGCAAAGGCTTAGGTGGGGTTATGGGGTAGGATGGGTGCTTGGCCCAAGATAGGGTGTACATTCACAAGGTCAGTGCAGCCACGATTGGCAGAATGGCCTCCTTTCTGCACTGTAGGGATTTTAGGAGCAGTAGCAGTCTAGACTGGCTGGATTACAGGCCACAGGGAGTGGCAGGATAAATGCAGTCATCCTACTAGAGGATAGCAGGCTCATTCATCATGGAGCCATTACCAACACACCTCAACACTGGAACAGTGCCTCAGTAATTCTAGTAATCTGCTGGAGCACAGATTGCTGCAATGTTGTGAGACCAGGCAAGCCTCTTTGAGCATTAGCTTGAGAGCATGGAGTCTGCACATGAGGGGAGTTAATTTAAACATATCCTCCTCTCACCACCCAACAGATTTTGATTTGTTTACCCCTTTATAAGCAGTGGTGTATTCCCCAGTCCCTTGATTTGTTGAGATCCAGTATTTTATTAATAACCCCACAGCAAACTTTAGAGATGGGGTGAACTTGAAAGGTTAGTTTATTTTCATACACTCAGAATGTGGGAAGAGGTCGCAATGTTGCTTCCTTTACATTTATGCAAACAAAGAATAGAGAAAAGATTGAAAACACAGAGACCACAAGGAAAATAAATATTGTTCCATGTGTTTTCCAAAGTCCAGAATCAAAGTCTAAAAGGTATTCATTCACAGAAGTTGGTGAGCTGAAAACCTACGCTGGTTAATTTACCTGTCTGGTGCTGTTGACCTCAGATGATGTAATAGGCAGGTAGATGAGAATCAGTCTTGTGGGTGATGGTACAAGATGGTACAAAGCAATGTTGATGGGGTCAGGTGTTTAACCTGGGCCCGATCTCTTTGCCTGTGATACTGCCAGTTAGATGGTAAAGTGGCAGATTGAGATTTATGCAGGACTGCAAGGAAATTTTACTGGTTCCACAAACCAGGGGTTCATGTCACATGATTCTCACCTCTCCAGGCTGTCTTTGACAAAGGGTGTAATGACAAAGGGCTTTTGTCTGGATCCCTGGGATTGTTGAATGTCTCAGCCATTAGTAATTGAAAGGAAGGTTGTGGGCACTTTGTCTCAGTGGATGAGCAGACTCCTGTTGGGCAGAGTGGGTTATAAAATGCAGTTGGCCTTTGTATAGCTCTCTTTGAATTTGGCCTGTGCAGTCCATGATGTGTCATTAGCGGCTCCTCTGTTTTCCTAATGCTGCCAGGAAGCTCCATTTGTTCGAGGGTCAAGGACAGACATAGATTCAGCCATCTTCGGTTTTTGACCAATTAAAACCTTTCAGAAATAAAAACGAGCATATCTCTATGTATTTTATAACAAAATATACAGAGTAAGGTCTTGGTCCCTCATAACTGTAACATTGAGACATTGGGTGTGAGACACTGTGCTGATGTGGAGGCAGAGATGGTGGCCACTAGATGATGCATCATGGTTGGCCGTCCAAGTGCAGTCACGGGGTTGACTACCATTTCCACATTGGAAAGGATAAGGTCCATGTGAAACTCTGTGCCAAGATGAAACCATACTCCTCCATGTTCCATCACACTGACACCAGGCCCTCTGACAGGTCTACCAATGCACCAACCACTTTGGTGAGCATGTCCATCGGTCTTTTCCTGTATGCCACCCGATTGAAATCCTCATCCGAGTCCTCTGCCTCAGAACTTGCCTGTGACCCTGCCCTCCAGGAAGTTGGTATCCTGATTTCTAAAGGCCTGGAACATTTAAATCCATTACAGCTACCGCAACATCAGGTCATGATGAATCTATGTATCTAACAGTGATCATTGTATCATAAGGTTTCGGCTGACTATGGAAAAGGACAAAGAACAATCCAGAGGAAAAATAATTAACTGGGGGAAAGCCAAATTCAACAGGGTAAAATCCATCTGAATGGGGAGTCAAAGGTTGACAGGAAGAACAGGAGCTGAACAATGGACTACTTCAAAGAAGAGGCAGTTCGGGTACAGTCAAGGTATATTCCCTCGAAAGAGAAAGGTAGGGCAATCAAATTCAGAACTCACTGGATGATGTAAGAGACAGAAATTAAGATAGAGAAGAATAAGTGTGCGTATTGCCAGTTAGAAAATACAATTGAGAACCAGGTTGGATGTAGAAGGTTTGGGGTCGGGGTGTATATGTGTGTGCATGGACTTAAAAGACAAATAAGAAAGGGGCGGCATGTGGCGCAGTGGTTAGCACTGGGACTGCGGTGCTGAGGACCCGGGGTTTGAATCCCAGCCCTGGGTCACTGTCCGTGTGGAGTTTGCACATTCTCCCCATGTCTGCGTGGGTTTCACCCCCACAACCCAAAGATGTGAAAGATTGGCCACGCTAAATTGCCCCTAAAATTGGAGAGAAAAAATAATTGGGTACTCTAAAATTATTTTTAAAAAGACAAATAAGAGAAGCAAAGTGAAAGTATGAAAAGAAACTAAGCGACTTATGGTCAACATAAAAGGGAACCCCCAAGTATTGGAAAGGCATATACATAGCAAAGGGTGGTAAAAGGAATAGTAGGACAGATTGGAGACCAAAAAGGGGTTTTATGCCTGGAGACTTAGAGGTAGAGGGCATAACTGAGGTATTAAATGAATACTTTGCATCTGTCTTGGCCAAGAAAGATGCTATCCAGGCCACGTGAAAAAAGAGTAAATTCAGACACTTGGAGGCTTAATATTAATAAGAATGGGGTACTGGGTAGGCTGACTGTCCTTTAAAGTTGATAAGGCACCAGTACTGAATGAGGGCAGCATGGTAGCATTGTGGATAGCACAATCGCTTCACAGCGCCAGGGTCCCAGGTTCAATTCTGGCTTGGGTCACTGTCTGTGTGGAGTCTGCACATCCTCCCCGTGTGTGCATGGGTTTCCTCCGGGTACTCCGGTTTCCTCCCACAGTCCAAAGATGTGAAGGTTAGGTGGATTGGCCATGATAAATTGTCCTTAGTGTCCAAAATTGCCCTTAGTGTTGGGTGGGGTTACTGGGTTATGGGGATAGGGTGGAGGTGTTAACTTTGGGTAGGGTGCTCTTTCCAGGAGCCGGTGCAGACTCGATGGGCCAAATGGCCTCCTTCTGCACTGTAAATTCTATGTAAAAAGGTGCATCCAAAGACACTGAGGGAGTTTGGAATGGAAATGGCGGAGGCATTGTCCATAATTATTCAATCTTCCTGAGACTTGGGGACGATGCCTTAGACATGGAGAATAAAAACGTGTAAAGGTAAGCCCAGCAATGCAGGCCAGTCAGTTTAACTTCAGTGGTGGGGAAACTTGAAAAAACAATTATTTGGATAAAATTAATAGTCACATGGATAAATGAAGTTTAATTGAAGAATTCAGCATGGATATCCTAAGGAAAAATGTAACTAACTTGCTGGAGTTTTTGGAAGAAGGAACAACGACGTTTTCAGTGGGTAATGTGGTGTACATAGACTTCCAAAAGACATTTGATATGATGCCGCACAACTGATCCGTGAGCAGTTATAGCTCATGGAATAAAAGGGACAGCAGCAACATGTATCCAGAATTGGCTGAGTGAGGGCAAACATAGCGGCAAATGGATGTTTTTCAGGCTGGAGTAAGGCTTGTAGTGGAGTTCCCTAGGGATTGTGTTGTGACCCCTGTTTTTCCTGATGTATTTCTTTTTTTAATTTAGAGTCATTTTTTTTCCAATTAAGGGGCAATTTAGCATGGCCAATCCACCTACCTTGCACATCTTTGGCTTTTGGTTGCGAAACCCACACAAACACGGGGAGAATGTGCAAACTCCACACGGAGTGACCCAGAGCCAGGATTGAACCTGGGACCTTGGCGCCGTGAGACAGCAGTGCTATCCGCTGTGCCACCGTGCTGCCCCTTCCTGATGTATATTAACAACCGAGACCTCGGTGCATTGGTGGTGTTTTTCTGTATGCTCACCATGGGAGTGCTGTACAGTAGTTTCACCCAAAAGGGGAATCCTGGCCCGAACCCAAATCGTTCTGGTACCTCTGAGGTACTTCCAATTGACCAGAGAGGTGATATCTGGTGTTCTCTCCCTGGAGGGGGTTATTATCATGTTCAGCAGGCGCCTGATGTCCGATATTAGCTGCCTGCCTTTGACAAAAGCCTGTCTAGTCCTCCGTGACTACCTCCGGCATGAAACTTTCCAGCCGTTTAACCAGTGTTTTAGCCAGAAATATTTGCGTCTACATTGAGTAGCGAGAAGGGCCTGGAGGACCCACACTGAATTGGGTCTTTGTTCTTTTCAGGTATCAGTGATATTGAAGCTTGCGCTAGTGTTGGTGGCAGGGAGCTCCTGACCAGTGAGTCTGCAAACATCGCCCACAAGTGCGGGGCCAGTTCTTGTTGCAAATCTTTTGAAGTCTGCCGGGAATCCATCTGGCCCCGGTACTTTCCCTGCCTGCATGGAGTTGAAAATCTCCATTACTTCTTCCAGTTCTAATGGTGCATCCAGGCCCCCCTCTCGTCTTCCCCAATGACAGCATGTCCAGTCCATCAAGGAACTGCTTCATCCACAAATCTCCCTCAGTGGGGGTGGGGTGGGAGGAGCTCGGACATGTACAGCCCCCAATAGAAGGACTCCAATGCCTCGTTGATCCTTTCTGGCATGGCAACTAGCCTGCTGTTGACCCTAATCTGCTCATGGCTGCCTGCCTTCTCAGCTGGTGATCCAGCAGGCGGCTAGTTTTGTCTCCGTGCTCGTATAAGGTCCCCAAGTCTGGCGAAACTGGTACACTGCTTTCTCCTTAGAGAGCAGATTGAATTCTATTTGAGGCTTCTTCCTCTCCGCCAGTAGATCTACAGTTGGGGCCGTGGAGCTGGTCCATCTCAAGTATGGAGTCGACCAGTTGTTGCCTAGCTGTCCTCTTCTTAACTTTTTCACGCTATGTAAGCAATGATTTCCCCCCCTTATCACTGCCTTTAGCGCCTTCCAGAACATGGAGGGTGAGAGTATTCCTGTTCTGGTCATTTTTAACTTATCCGCCTCTGGCCTGTGATATCCATTCACAGAATGTCTTATCGACCAGGAGAGCCTTGTCCAGCCTCCATGGTGGTGCATTGAGCCCGGGCCATCTCCAACCTCACATCCAGGTAATGTGGAGCGGGTCCTACTCCTACTCCTACAAACCAAGGTTTGTGAAACTTAAAAGTGCCAACCATCAGTGACCTTTCATTAGCTTACCATCCAGACTATTTGTTCCGTTGGATAAAGTGATCAATGAATGACATATTTTCAGGTGGCATGTGGCGCAATGGTTAGCATTGCTGCCTAGGGCACTGAGGACCTTTAAAAATGGCCTTTTTAAAAAAGGGTTTCGAATCTCGACCCTGGGTCTCTGTGTGGAGTTTGCACATTCTCCCCATGTCTGCGTGGGTTTCACTCCCACAATCCAAAGATGTGCAGGTTAGGTGGATTGGCCACGTTAAATTGCCCCTTAATTGGAAAAAAAATTATTCGGTACTCTAAATTTATTAAAAATGACATTTTCAGAGTTTTGTAGACTTCCCACGGTGTTGTTCATTGGTTGTAGAAAATGCACGGTAGATCAATAGGCATGTAAGTGCTGAGGCTTAGTTTGGGGGACACAGATGTAGGTGCAAGGGCAGAACCTAGTATTGGGGTATGAGGAGACATGGAGGTTAGGTGGAAGAGCAGAGTTAGGCGTGGTGGCCATATAGTGCCTAAAGGCCAGGCTGGCATTGCAGAATGTGGCATAGGGGGACGGTTTGAACATACCTTCTAAGACTCCATCAATCACATTCGGGTTCATAACTCCAAGGGGTTGTGAACCACGAATCTTTTTTAAAAATTGCCCAACTCCATGAAAATTGCAGAGGACAACATGGCCATCTCCACATGGTATGGATTTCTGACAAACCAGCAGCCTGTACCCTTTAAAAAGTGTTCCCAAAAATCTCTCAGTCCAGGAAAGGGGTCAGGAATCCTGGATTCAGGACATGCCCACCATTTTTAAAGGGCTCCAGAATCTGGTGAATATCCAGACCACTTTGTAGAGATTATGAGACATGTTAGTGCCAAGAAACATTATTAAACCTTGGTTCAGAGCTGTGGAGACAATGGTGTTGTGACAATGTCGTTGGCTAGCAATCTAGAGGACCAGGCTAATGCTCTGATGACACAAGTTCAAATCCCACCACAGCAGCTGGTAGAATTGAAATTGTGAATGTAAAGCAGCAGGCAGCAGGGTAGCATGGTGGTTAGCATAAATGCTTCACAGCTCCAGGGTCCCAGGTTCGATTCCCGGCTGGGTCACTGTCTGTGTGGAGTCTGCACATCCTCCCCCTGTGTGCGTGGGTTTCCTCCGGGTGCTCCGGTTTCCTCCCACAGTCCAAAGATGTGCGGGTTAGGTGGATTGGCCATGCTAAATTGCCCGTAGTGTCCTAATAAAAGTAAGGTTAAGGGGGGGTTGTTGGGTTACGGGTATAGGGTGGATACGTGGGTTTGAGTAGGGTGATCATGGCTCGGCACAACATTGAGGGCTGAAGGGCCTGTTCTGTGCTGTACTGTTCTATAAGCTGGTCTCAGACATGGTGACCATGAAAGTTATCATCGATTGTTGCAAAAACCCAACTGCTTCACTAATGTTCCCTGTCTGCCATACATGTGCCTCCAGACCCACAACAATGTGGTTAACATTTAACTGTCCTCTGCAATTGCCTAGCAAGCCACTTAGTTCAAGTGGCAATTAGGGATGGGCAACCAGTGCTTGCTTGCCAGTTACACCCACATCCCTTGAAAGAATAAGGGTGGTTGTTTCAGAAAACATGGAACAAGTCAGTATAAAGGTTTGTACAGACATTAGTAGGTGGACTGTAGGTATATAAAGTTTCATATAACTTCCCCAACCGCTCAATTTTCGGCACTAATGAGCTCCGCTCGCCAGTGTAGAAAGAAATGGGGCGGTGCCCGGGGAGGAAGAGGGACATTATAAAATGGCGCCCTAATCTCCAAACCCCAACAACAATGTCTGGACACCCCCGAACACACCTGTAATGGGGTCATCAAGCACCCCTGCACCTCACTTCACAAAGGCCCAATCCCCAGGCAAAATGCCACAGGCACTCTGGCAGTGCCAGGGTACCCAGGTGGCATCAGTAGAGCCAGGATACCACCACCCTGCACAGAGGCCGACTACCGGGGGCTACATTTCACAATTGCCTGGTCCACGTTGATGGAGACCGGTGCTAAACAGCGCTCGCTGAGGGCCTCCGAGGCCAAAGTGCCATCTAACTTAACCAAACTTAAGAGCTCGACTAAATTTACCAGAAATTTAGTGAAAATTGAGAACAGAGTTGAGGAGAGAAAATGACTTGTTCTCTTTTTAAAAAAATAAACCTGTTGAGCTGTAGTAGATTAGTGAAACAGACAATGCTAACCGGATGGAAGAAAGCCATGTTATTTGAGAGGAATCATCTGCATCTGAAATGAGTAATTAAATCTTGGAAGGTTTTGTAGAAAACACCTGATCTAACGGTCTGCTGACTTCTTAACATTCTCATCTCAAAGTTAGATAGCCAAACAGTTGTGACTTGTGTAAGCTTGCCAACAAATCCACAAACAACTGGTAAAACAGGGAAAGAACATCATCAATCTGAGCATATATTATGAGCTTTCATTCAATAGTTTTAAAAATTGGACACAAACAAGCTGTTAAGATGGCTGCTACAAATATTGTGGGCATGGTTCTCCGGTCTCGTTGCACTCTTGCTTGTGCGAAACGAGGCTGGTGAATAGCGGGAGAGGCCGAAAATGAGAACCTCACCAGACGCCAAAAAGTTTGCGATGCAACCAGCCTCTCCCGTAGGAGAAACCGGTATCTCGCCATAGCGTGGCGAGAAACCAATTATCACCACTTAAGCCCCATTTCCATACATGTAAAGGGAGTCACCCCATATCCAATGGCCTCCCGTCATTCAGCGGCCTCCCCAGCAAGTGCTCACACTGGCACCGATTAGTACTCCTTTTGAAAAACGTGAACCTGGCGGAAGGCTCCTGTGGGGAGCCGAAGTGAGCAGCCATGTTTGCTCACAGGCAAAGAGCCCGGGGACGCTGACCCAGTGCTCAGCAGGGTTGGGCGACCCTCCGCAGGGGTGGGTCACCATGGGAGGGTAGTGTGGGGGTGCACTGGGGGAGGCAACTGGGTGCTGCACCACCATGCTAACCCCGGATCAGGTGTATCCGTTACTAGGGCAACCCTTGTCCCTGCCCGTCGGCCCCACTGACCATCCATAACCCCCACCGACTGCCGAGGTCTCTGGTCGTGCGGCTAAAGGCCATTACTAATCGGGAATTGGCATTCGTGGTTAAGTGAGCACTTCACACAACAAAAGTGGAATCCTGTGGGTAGGCAGACCATGTGGCATATGCGAGTCATTGCCTAGCGTCCTAATCAGACCGCGATGCCGGGACACTGTACCTGAACACTGCGGGAGGCAACACCCAGGGGATGGGACACAGCTCCGGTCACCTGTTCACGGCCGGAGGCTGGGTGAGTGCCACGGGGAGGGTGGAATGCCTGGAGAGATGGGCCAAGTATTCAGAGGTTGGCCTGCATTGCGGAATAAAGTGACAGGCATCATACTGGTCGTGAACAAGGGTGTTTAGTATGTGTAACAATTTCCACCCTCCTGATGGTGCCGCCCCCTCCCCCCATCCTACCAACCCCCCCCCCCCCCCACACACACACACACACCCTACCCTTGGTGCCCTCAGTGATCCTCAATGTGCCGTGCTTTCCTAGCTCTAGCGATACATCTAGGTGTGTCCCCAAGACGCACATCAGAGAATCAGAGATGGAGGCAGCTAGCTGCTTACCACGTCCTGTGGCCTTCAATGACCTTGGCGGGCGCCTTTGGGGCCGGAGGGCCCCGGCTCACTTGGCGGCACATGCACAGCTGTGCCGCCTGTTCCGGGTGCTGGCTGCAAGACGCAGCCTCATCAGAGGGGTGGAGCTTGGGGGAGCTGGTGGCCACCGTCGCCACTCCATGGGGTGGGTCTGGGTTGGCATTTAGCGCCTCCTCCTCCCACTCGGTGCCCATAGGGCCCTTGGGTTAATCTAGGGATGGAGGGGTAGCTGATTCGAGCCCTGGCTATCCCTGAATCATTAGGTTCTACCAGCCATGGCGGTTCCCCATGGTCTGCACATCGTGTCGACGCCCTCAGCAATGCTCCTCAGTGACTGGGACTTGCTCTGCAGCACCTCGGCAATGTTCACCTGCGACTGGGACAAGCTCCACAGTGCCTCGACCGTGCCCAACTGAAAGCGGGGCATGTCCTGCAGAACCTCACCAAGGCCAGCCTGGTACTGGGCGACATCCCCCAGCGAGGCAGACATTCTGTTCAGACCCTGATCCATGGCTGCACCGACTGCGCAACTCCTTGGACACCTTCACTCATGGTACCGATGTCGTACACCAGGCTCTCCACTGCGGTCGCCACCCTACCAGTATTGGCCTCAGTGCCATGCATTGCCGGCGACATCTCCTCCGCCTGGAGCCTCTGGGATCTCTCCAATCGGCCATGGATCTGCAGGAGTGTCGATGACATCTCCCTCTGAATGTCCTGACCGCTCCCTATTGCCTCCATCAGCTCTGGGAATACCTCTTCCACAGGTTCAGCATCAGACAGGGACCCAGCTGGGTCCTGGGATCCAGCAGACCTCTGACTGCTGTCTCTCATGGGGATTCCTGGCTCCACCTGATGTATATCAGCAGCTGTGTGGTGCTCACCAGATTGTGCCCCAGAAGCCTGACTGATGGAACCATCAATTCAGCGAACACGTGAAGTTGGATCTGAACAGAGGCTTTAATACACTTACAATAGAGCCAGCCTATTCGTCGTTGAACTTCAGGTGAAATGGCAGGCTGGCTCTAAGGCACTGATCTTTATACATCGGTCCAAGGGGGAGGAGTCCTGGGCGGAGCCAAGGGAGGAGCCCAGTACAAACTCTCGCGTACTCCCAGAGCAACTCCCCCTGGTGGTCGGATAGTGCAACTGCACTTACAATGGGTAGATAACGAACATATATACATGGAGAGATATTGGCAACTATATATAGTGTGAATCACATTCACCCCGTTAAAAAAATCAAGTCTGGCGGGAGTGATGGGTCAAAGAGTCAGTCTGTCCGGTGGACGAATTGTCCGTTTTGATCTGCGAAGCACTGGGGTTGCAGCCTCTTGCGGTGGCTGGGCGGGCGTCGAGGTCTGGGGTACGGTTGCCGGCTCCGGGGCGAGTCTTGTCCGAGCCTCATACACCTCCTGGTCGAATGGAGACTGGGGGCGCGGGGGGCGGGCTGGTGCTGGCGCTCGGGACTGGTGGGCTGAGCTCGCAGAATCGGGGGCGCAAGGGGGCGGCCGCATAGGGAACGGGAAAAGGAGTTCCTCGGTGGGGGTAGATGGGGGGCTGGGTCCAGCGGGTGCCAGGTCCCGGAGGGATACTGTGTCCTGGCGACCATCCGGAAACTCAACAAATGCGTACTGTGGGTTGGAATGAAGCAGGCGCACCTTTTCAACAATGGGGTCGGTCTTGTGCGCCCTGACATGCTTCCTTAGGAGAACCGGGCCTGGCGTCCTCAGCCACGCCAGAAGTGAGACCCCTGTGGTAGTGCCCCATGAGAAAATGAAGAGCCGCTCGTGGGGGGTTTGGTTGGTAGCTGTACACAGGAGGGATCTAATTGCGTGGAGCGCATCTGGGAGGATTTCCTGCCATTGGGAAACTTGGAGATTTCTAGACCGGAGGGTCAGTAGGACGGTCTTCCAGACCGTCGCATTCTCCCTCTCCACCTGTCCGTTCCCCCTGAGGTTGTAACTGGTAGTCCTGCTCGAGGCGATGCCCTTGTCGAGCAGGTACTGACGCAGCTCGTCACTCATAAAGGACGCACCCCGGTCGCTGTGCACGTAGCTGGGGAAACCAAACAGGGTGAAGACACTATGCAGGGCCCTAATGACTGTGTGGGAGGTCATATTGGGGAATGGGATGGCGAAGGGGAATCGGGAGAACTCGTCAATAATGTTAAGGAAGTAAATGTTTTTGTTAGTGGAGGGGAGTGGCCCTTTGAAATCGATCGCAAGGCGTTCAAAGGGCCAAGAAGCCTTGACCAGGTGGGCCCTGTCTGGTCTATAGAAGTGCGGTTTGCACTCTGCACAGATCGGGCAGTCCCTGGTGACCGCTTTTACCTCCTCGTTGGAGAAAGGCAGGTTTCGGGCTCTGATGTAGTGGGCGAGCCGGGTGACCCCTGGGTGGCAGAGGTCATCGTGGATGGCTTTTAGGCGGCTGATTTGCGCGCTGGCGCATGTCCCGCGGGATAGGGCATCCGAGGGCTCGTTGAGCTTCCCCAGTCAATATTTGATATCGTAATTGTAGGTGGAGAGTTCAATCCTCCACCGAAGAATTTTGTCATTTTTAATTTTGCCCCTTTGCGAGTTGTCGAACATGAAGGTGACCGACCGTTGGTCGGTAATGAGGGTGAACCTCCTACCTGCGAGGTAGTGCCTCCAGTGTCAGACAGCCTCCACGATGGCTTGTGCTTCCTTCTCGACTGAGGAGTGTCAGAGTTCTGATGCAGATAGGGTACGGGAGAAAAATGCAACGGGCCGCCCTGCTTGGTTTAAAGTGGCTGCTAGCGCTACCTCTGAGGCGTCGCTCTCAACCTGAAAGGGAGTGGATTCAACGTCTGTTCACAAAGGTGTTCCAACGAGCAATGGACCGAATGGTAGACCAGTACGGGCTGCGGGCCACGTTTCCGTATCTGGATAATGTTACCTTCTGCGGCCATGACCAGCAGGACCACGACACCAACCTCCACCGTTTTCTCCAGACAGCCCAAAAATTAAACCTTACATATAGCTGGTGCTGGGGGCGATGTTTTTGGACTGTTGGGGTGTTGAGGACTGGGACCCTTCTGCCGAGGCACACTCTAGCATAGTGGCCTTTCTTCCCGCAGCTGCTGCAGGTCGCGGATCAGGCTGAGCAGTGCTGCCGCGGGTGCTGGCTTTGTCCACAGAAGTGGCAGGCTGGAGCAGTTGAATAACTGGTTTGGCGAGCTGAGTAGTGGCAGGCTGGAGCAGTTGAATAACTGGTTTGGCGAGCTGAGTAGCTGGCTGGGGGAGCTGAGTAATTAGCTGGAGCAGCTGGATAGTTTGAGTATTTGACTGGGACAGTAGGACCGGCTGTGGCAGCGCGATAGCTGGGGGCCTTGCGGCACAGGCTTGGGGGGTCCTCAGGTCGGGGGCCCATGCAGGGTTAGCGGGGTCCACGGGAAACGAGTTGAGGCTACGGAAGGAAACTTCCATCTTGATAGCAGCCTCTACGGTAGTCTCTAAGCCCTGGGCCCCATTTTCTAATAGTCTCTGGCATACATAGCTAGATCGAAGGCCCGCTACAAAAACATCGCGCACAGCAAGCTCCCTATATTCGGCCGCGGTTATGGCCTGGTAATTGCAGTCATTTGAGAGATTGTTCAACTCGCGTGCAAATTCAGCTAAAGTTTTAGTAGCCCGTTGTCGGCGAGTTGTGAGCACATGGCGGGCAAAGACCTCGTTCATGGGCCTAATATACATTTTGTCCAAAATCGCCAGTGCGGCGGTGTAGGAACCGGCTGGATTTAGTTGTGTAGAAATTCTGTGGCTTACCCTCGCGTGCAGTAGGCTGAGCTTTTGTTCCTCCGTAGTTTCAGCGGTGCTGAATTCGGCCAGGTAGGCCTTAAAACATTTCAGCCAGTGGCACAAGGTTTCTTTCGCCTCTGCATCCTGCGTCCTGGTTTTAGAGCGGATTCCATGCTTTACTTCGGCAGCTTCTTAAGTGTATTAAATTGATGGAACCATCAATTCAGCGAACACGTGTAGTTGGATCTGAACAGAGGCTTTAATACACTTACAATAGAGCCAGCCTATTCGTCGTTGAACTTCAGGTGAAATGGTAGGCTGGCTCTAAGGCACTGATCTTTATACATCGGTCCCAGGGGGAGGAGTCCTGGGCGGAGCCAAGGGAGGAGCCCAGTGCAAACTCTCGCGTACTCCCAGAGTGACTCCCCCTGGTGGTCGGATATTGCAACTGCACTTACAATGCGTAGATAACGAACATATATACATGGAGTGATATTGGCAACTATATATAGTGTGAATCACATTCACCACACTGACAACTAACATTTCCCACTGAGGTGCGTGTATCTGCGCTGGTGGAGATGACAGTTTTGATGCCTAGATCGTATCTTCCTCGGAGCTCCCTTCTTGAGGTGTTCTCCTGGGAGGCTAGAGAGAGGTCCACCTGGGATGGGCCGACGGTGTCGGCTGGTGGACCTGCGGGAGAATGGACTTGTGGTCAGTGCGAGGGATGGGTCAGTCAGTAAAGCAGTAATAACTCATGCTTGACAGGTACTCAGGTGGAGCCTGGTGGTTCTTTACCTCTGCGTCATCCGCCAGCCTCCGCATTGGTGACCGCTCTGTCCTCGGCCACCCAGTCACCTCCAGGGCCTGCTCCTTGAAGGTGAAGACTCTTATGCGTGGGAGGTGAGAGGGGGTGTGTGAAAGAAAGGCTGGTTGTGTGGTTGATGGGAGTGGAGGTTGCATAAAGAGGGGGGGTGGATGCTTGTGTTGGTATCGACTCACTCGTGCTGCCCTGTGTAGCTCGTTGACCTTTTTACGGCACAAGGCCAATCCTCCTGGTTAGTCCCAGCGCTCACAGCCACTGCCACCTCGTCCCAGGCAGCACCGGCTGCTCTATGACTGACTCTCCTAGACCCGAGGCGGCGGCGGGGGGGGGGGGGGGGGGGGGGGGGGGGGGGGGGGGGAGGAGTGGGTGTGGACGACATCCCTCCTGGCCTCCACTGCGTCTAGGAACCTGGTCAGATCTGCATCCCTGAATCGTGGGGACAGTTTCCTGGGCGCCATTGTTACGAGCTGGCTGGGTTGGCTGAGCAAGAGCTGTTTAAGTTCAACCTTGTTAGTAAGGTGTTGGTGAGCAAGGTGCCAGTGAATCGGCTGGCGAGCCTTCATTCTGTACAAAATATATTGATTATGGACAGCAAGAGAACAAATATATTCTCTCCAAGATAAAATTGCAGGCTGCATCTGGGATTTAAATCCATTGGAGCAAACAAACCAAATCTGATTAAGTGACAAGTCAAAATTGTTGAAAGAAAAACAAAAGGAATTAAAGCAGTGAGGACTTCCAGTGGCAGCGATGACGTAGGAAGCCGCACATTTGGGAGCTCCCGTTTTAAACGGACTTTTCGGCTCTTTTTAGAGCCCAAAATAGAAATTTTTCGACGTCTCCCGGTGGGAGAAGGTGTGCTGATCGACTTTCCCCGCAGTTCATGACTCGAACTTGGAGTGGAAAGGGGGAAAAAACGGCAGCAGCTCCCCAGAAAAAACAGGGGAAGGAATCCAAGATGGCAGCCGGCAGAGCTCCAGAGGAGTGGAAGCAGTGGGCCCTGGAGCAACAAGCTGCTCTCCTGCGCTGCTTTACAGACTTCAAGGCTGAGGTACTGAGCTCTCTGCAGGAAACTAACAGAAGGCTCTCGGAGATTCAGACGACCCAGGGTGCTGCCATCAAGGCGTTGCAGACGCAGGCCACTGAACGAGAGGAGGAGGCCGGGATCCTCGTGAGTAAGGTGGAGGGGCACGAGGCACTCCACAATAAGTGGCAGGAACTTCATCACCGCATGAGGCGGAAAAATCTGCGGATCTTGGGCCTTGCGGAGGGGCTGGAGGGGTCGGACCTGACAACCTACGTGGCTACGATGCTGAAGTCGCTAGTGGGGGTCGGGTCTTTCCATCTGCCCTTGGAGCTGGAGGGAGCACAGAGTACTGGCCAGGAGTCCTAAGGAGAATGAACCCCCGCGTGCGGTGCTGGTGAGGTTCCACCGGTTCAGTGATCGGGAGTGTGTGCTGCGCTGGGCCAAGAAGGTGAAGAGCAGCAATTGGGAGAATGGGGTAGTACGGATCTACCAGGATTGGAGTGCGGAGGTGGCTAAGCGGCGGTCCAGATTTAATCGGACGAAAGACGTGCTTTACAGGAAAAAGATAAAGTTCGGAATGTTGCAGCCCGCGCGCCTGTGGGTAAATTATTCGGACCGGCATTATTATTTTGATTCCCCGGAGGAGGCGTGGGCCTTCGTGCGGACGGAGAAACTGGACTTGAACTAGGGGTTGGGGGTTGCGGGGTCGGTTGTAATACTTTATTGCTAGTTTCTGCTGTTGCTCTGTTCTCTTTTTTTTGTACTTTTGCAATTTTGATATGGTTATGTATGAGGGTGTTGTTCTGTTATGTTTTTTTGCTGTGGGGCATTGTTTGAGTTTTGTATCTTGCGGGGAGGGTCGGGGGGGTTTGTTGTATTCTATGTCGGGTTGTGGGTATGGAGTGGGGCTGGTATTTGGGAGCTGTGTCAGAAGGGTGTGGTGGGGCAGTGCGAAAGCGCAGGCCTTCCTCTGGTTTCCCGCGTTGCGGGGCTGCGGGGTGGAGACGATGATGGGGGGAGGCGGGGCCTTAACTAGTTCTTCCGCGCGCTGGAGCGGTGCCTGGAGGAGGGATAGATTGGGGGATGATCCCACTTTGGGAGGGGTCGGGTTATTGACGGGAGTTTCCGGGGTCAGCAGAAGTTAGCTGACTCACGGAAGTACAATGGAGGACGGTTTGCGGCTAGGAGGGTTCCTAGCCTGGGGGGGGGAGGAATACCGGGTTGCTGCTGGTAGGGTCAGGAAGGAGCTGGTGGGGGCTGGGGGGGGGGGGGGGGGGGGGGAAACAGAGGTGAGGTGTTGTCGCTGTGGGGACTGGGTCAGGCGGGGGGTGCTGGCCTAGGGCGGGCAGTCGACGGGCTATGGCTAGTCGACGGGGGAGGGGGGGGGGGGACGCCCTCTGATTCGGTTGGTCACCTGGAATGCGAGAGGATTGAATGGGCCGGTGAAGCGGTCGAGGGTACTTGCTCATCTGAAGGGGCTAAAGGCAGATGTGGCAATGCTTCAGGAGACCCACCGGAAGGTGGCGGACCAGGTCCGTCTGAGGAAGGGATGGGTGAGGCAGGTTTTCCACTCTGGGTTGGATGTGAAGAACCGGGGAGTGGCGATTCTGGTGGGGAAAAATGTGTCGTTTGAGGCATCTGAGGTGGTGGCGGATAAGGGGGGTAGGTATGTTATGGTTAGGGGCAGGCTACAAGGAGAGAAGGTGGTACTGGCTAGTGTGTGTGCCCCAAATTGGGACGATGCGGGCTTTATGAGGCGTGTGTTGGGACGGGTTCCGGATCTGGAGGCGGGAGGTCTGATCATGGGGGGGGGGGGGGACTTCAATACGGTGTTGGATCCTTCACTGGATCGGTCCAGCTCTAGGACGGGTAGGAAGCCGGCGGCGGCCACGGTACTGAGAGGGTTTATGGACCAGATGGGTGGGGTGGATCCATGGAGGTTTGTGAGGCCGAGGGCACGCGAGTACTCTTTCTTCTCCCACGTACATAGGGTCTACTCTCGGATAGACTTCTTCGTGGTGAGTAGGGGAGAGATTCCGAGAGTGGAGGAGGCCGAGTATTCGGCCATTGCAATCTCCAACCATGCTCCGCATTGGATAGAGTTGGAGATGGGGGAGGTGCGGGACCAACGCCTGTTGTGGCGGTTGGATGTGGGGTTGTTGGAGGAGAAGGAGGTGTGTAGGAGGGTCCGGGCAAGTATTGAGGGGTACCTCGAGGTGAATGATATGGGGGAGGTTCAGGTGGGGGTGGTCTGGGAAGCCCTGAAGGCAGTGATTCGTGGGGAGCTGATATCCATCCGGGCACACAGGGAGAGGAGCGAGAGGGATAGACTGGTGGGAAAGATGCTGGAGGTAAACAGGAGGTACGCAGAGGCACCAGAGGAGGGACTGTTGGGGGTAGAGGCACAGCCTGAAGGCTAAATTTGATTTGCTGACCACTAGAAAGGCGGAGGCACAGTGGAGGAAGGCACAAGGGGCAGTGTATGAACATGGTGAAAAGGCGAGTAGGATGCTGGCTCATCAGCTCCGCAAGCGGGATGCGGCTAAGGAAATTGCTGGAGTGAGAGACAAGAGTGGGAATGTGGTGCGGAAGGGGGTAGAGGTGAATGAGGTCTTCAAGGACTTTTACGGGGAACTGTACCGGTCGGAGCCAACGGGGAAGAGGAGGGGAATGGAGAGGTTCCTCGACGGGCTTTCTTTCCCGAAGGTGCAGGAGGAGCAGGTGGAGGGGTTGGGTGCGCCGATTGAGCTGGAGGAGCTAGTTAAGGGGATCGGGCAGATGCAGTCAGGGAAGGCACCGGGGCCGGATGGGTTCCCGGTGGAATTTTATAAAACGTTTGTGGACCTAATAGGCCCCTTGCTGGTGCGGACACTCAATGAAGCGTGGGAAGGGGGGACTTTGCCCCCGACGATGTCGCGGGCGCTGATCTCATTAATTTTAAAGAGGGACAAGAACCCCCAGCAGCATGGTTCATACAGGCCCATATCTCTCCTCAACATAGATGCCAAGGTGCTGGCAAAAATCCTGGCCACCAGGATAGAGGACTGTGTGCCAGGGGTTGTGCACGAGGACCAGACAGGTTTGTGAAGGGAAGGCAGCTGAACACGAATGTGCGGAGATTGTTGAATGTCATCACGATGCCGGCGATTGAGAGGGAGGCAGAGATAGTGGTGGCGCTGGATGCGGAGAAGGTCTTCGATAGAGTGGAGTGGGGGTACTTATGGGAGGTGTTGGGGAGGTTTGGATTTGGTGAAGGGTTCATTAGATGGGTAAGGCTGCTATATGAGGCCCCTATGGTGTGTGTGGCCACGAATGGGAGGAGGTCGGAGTACATCCGGCTTTACTGAGGGACCAGGCAGGGTTGCCCCCTGTCCCCCTTGTTGTTTGCATTGGCAATCGAGCCGCTGGCGATGGCATTGAGGGATTCAGAGAGGTGGAGAGGTTTGGTGCAAGGTGGGGAGGAACATAGGGTGTCGTTGTATGCCGATGACCTGTTACTGTATGTGGCGGACCCGGTGGGAGGGATGCCGGGGGTGATGGAGCTGCTAGCTGAGTTTGGGACCTTTTCAGGTTATAAACTAAATTTAGGCAAGAGTGAGGTGTTTGTGGTGCACCCTGGAGACCAGGAGGAATTGGTAGGCTCCCGCTTAGGCGGGCAGGGGAGAGTTTTAGGTACCTGGGGGTGCAGGTGGCCAAGGACTGGGGGGCATATCACAAACATAATTTCACCAGACTTGTAGATCAGATGGAGGAGGAGTTCAAGACTTGGGGTATGCTGCCATTGTCGTTGGAGGGGAGGGTGCAGTCTGTCAAAATGACGGTGCTTCAGAGGTTCTTGTTCCTCTTTCAATGCCTGCCCATCTTTATCCCCAGGGCCTTCTTTCGGAGAGTGACTAGCAGTATTTTGAGCTTTGTGTGGGCACATGGGACTCCGAGAGTGAAGAGGGTGTTCCTGGAGCGAGGGAGGGATAGAGGCAGGCTGGCGCTGCCCAACCTTTTGGGGTACTATTGGGCGGCCAATGTGTCAATGGTGCGTAAATGGGTGATGGAGGGGGGAGGGGCGGCCTGGAAAAGAATGGAGATGGTGTCATGTAGAGGTACGAGCCTGGGTGCCATGGTAACGGCGCCGTTGCCGCTCTCCCCCAAGAGGTTTACCACGAGCCCGGTGGTGGCGGCGACCCTAAGAATCTGGGGACAGTGAAGACGGCATAGGGGGAAAACAGGGGGCTCGATGGAGGCTCCACTGGGTGGCAATCATCGGTTCATCCCAGGGAACAGGGATGGGGGATTTAGGGGGTGGCAAAGGGTGGGCATCAGTAAATTGAGGGACCTGTTTATTGGCGGGAGCTTTGCGGGCCTGGGGGAACTGGAAGATACATTTGGGCTTCCCCAAGAGAACATGTTCAGATACTTGCAGGTAAAGGCGTTTGTGAGGCGACAGGTAGAGGGATTTCCTTTGCTGCCCTCGCGGGGGACGATGGACAGAGTGCTTTCGGGGGTGTGGGTCGGAGAGGGGAAGGTGTCTGACATATATAAGGTAATGCAGGAGGTGGAGGAGTCATCAGTGGAGGAGCTGAAGGCTAAATGGGAGGAGGAACTCTGGGAGCAGATAGAGGACGGAACTTGGGCGGATGCCTTGGAGAGAGTCAACTCTTCCTCCTCATGTGCGAGGCTTCGTCTCATCCAATTTAAGGTGCTGCACCAAGCCCACATGTCCGGGACTAGGGTGAGTAGGTTCTTTGGGGGTGATGACAGGTGCACCAGATGTTCGGGGAGTCCAGCGAACCACGCCCATATGTTCTGGGCATGCCCAGCACTGGAAGAATTCTGGAAGGGGGTGGCGGGGACGGTGTCGAGGGTGGTTGGATCCAGGGTCAAACCAGGGTGGGGACTCGCGATTTTTGGAGTTGCAGTAGAGCCGGGAGTGCAGGTGGTGAAAGAGGCCGGTGTCCTGGCCTTTGCGTCCCTAGTAGCCCGACGAAGGATTCTGCTACAGTGGAAGGATGCGAGGCCCCAAGTGTGGAGACCTGGATCAGTGACATGGTGGGATTTATAAAATTGGAAAGGGTCAAATTTGCCCTGAGAGGATCAATACAAAGGGTTCTATAAACGATGGCAGCCTTTTCTGGACTTCCTGGCTCAAAGATAGGTATCTTGGTCAATAACAGCAGCAAGCCGGGGGGGGGGGGGGGGGGGGGGGTGTTCCTTGTTGTAGTTTCTATTATGTAACTTAATATTGTGTTAATTTGCATTGTTGTTAAAATGCTGTGTTGTTCATGGAGGTGGGGCAAATGTTTGTGATTGCTAATATTATTGTTATTTTTGGTATTTTATTATGATCTGTTGTTGTATAAATCCAAAATTTTTCAATAAAAATTATTTTTAAAAAAAAGGAATTAAAGCAGTAAGTTTTGTGACTACGAATAGAAAGTAAGATGGTGGACTTCAAGCATTCGTGCAACAGGACCTAACAGGCCAAATTAATGTCCATAACGATAGAACTGCTAAAAGCAGTAGCTAAGCAGGCCGAACTTAATGTACATCACAAAGCAAGCACAGTACCCAGAGGTATTAAAGCTGCTGGATGAGCAATTTGTCCTCACCCCAGGATTGGGACAGCCAGAAGATACAGAACCTGGAGTTCGAGTTTCAGGCAAGAAAAGAGGAACATGAAAGTCACGCAAAAAGAAAAAGTGAACCTTTCAGCTGGAGAAAAAGATTTGGGAACTGAGGGAGCTTAAAGCAGCTAGGGAAAGTTTGCCATTAGCCAGTGGAGACACCTGGTAATTCAACTAACCCTAGTTCAGAAACAAATTTTAATTTATTTAAGTATTCCTGACTAGCACCCCAATTTGGAGAGCGTGATGTGGAAACCTTCACAGCCTTTGAGAAGCTGACAAATCAGTTGGAAGTGGCAGGCAGTCATGGATTGTCCGAATGCATGACCAGCTGGTAGGAAAAGCCCATGAGATCTACTCAATGTTGCCTGCAGACATGCAAATTATGAACAAAGGCTGTTTTCCGAAGTGCCTATGAACTCATTGCAAAGATGTAACAATAAATTCAGTCTCATAAAAAGCCCACTAAAAACTTTTTGAATTGAAGAGTTTGCTGGGTACTTTCCTTAAAAACTGACCATACCTACGATGGATGAAGTAAAATAATTTTGTTGAGTGTATAAATTGCAGAACCCAGGATTAGGGGGTATTGTCTAAAAATTAGAGTCACACCTTTCAAGAGCAAAATTAGAAAACACCTCGACAAATAAATGATAAGAGTTTGGAGTATGCTTTCGCAAATTGATGTCAGTTTTACATCTGAAATGGCTTTCCAAAGGAAATCATAGAATGGTTACAGCACAGATGTCATTCATCCAATTGTGCCTGTGCCAATTCTTTCAAGAGCAAACTCAGCTGGTCCCACTGCCTTGCCTTTTACCCTTAGCCTTGCACATTCTTCGCCTCAGCTGGTTGTCCAATTCCCTTTTCAAAACCATGATTGAATCTGCTTCCACCACCTTCAGGGAACGCATTCCAGATCCTAACCACTCGCTGCGTAGAAGTTTCCCCTCATGTTCTTTTGCCTATCGCCTTTATTTGAAGGGGCAGCACGGTAGCATTGTGGATAGCACAATTGCTTCACAGCTCCAGAGTCCCAGGTTCGATTTCCGGCTTGGGTCACTGTCTGCGCGGAGTCTGCACATCCTCCCAGTGTGTGCGTGGGTTTCCTCCGGGTGCTCCGGTTTCCTCCCACAGTCCAAAGATGTGCAGGTTAGGTGGATTGGCCATGATAAATTGTCCCTTAGAGTCCAAAATTGCCCTTAGTGTTGGGTGGGGTTGCTGGGTTATGGGGATAGGGTGGAGGTGTTGACCTTGGGTAGGGTGCTCTTTCCAAGAGCCGGTGCAGACTCGATGGGCCGAATGGCCTCCTTCTGCACTGTAAATTCTATGATATTCTCTGGTTTTTGATTCCCCTGCCAACAAAACAGTTTCTCTCCAAAGTCTCTAGCTCTCTCATGAGTTTGAATATATCTATTAAACCTCATCTCAACGATCTCTCCAAGAACTAAACAACCACTTCAGTTTCTCCTCTCTATCAATGCAACTGAAGATCCTTATCCCTGCAAGTGTACTATACTTGTACATTATTACTGCACCCTCCCTAAAGTCCTCAGATCAGTGTGGTGTCCACAGTTCAATATTCCAGTTGTGGTCAAGCCAGTGTTTTATAAAGGTTCAGCACAAACTCCTTGTTTTCATACTCCATGGACTGATTATTACTCTCCCGACTCTGAGGAAACATTTGTTGGGAGGATCAAATTAACTGTGTGGAGCTACAATTTTATACTCTTCTGGTTATTTCTCCTGTCCACCATTTTCCCCAAGCTGGGAAAAGCAGCAGGGTGCAACGCAACACTAACAAAGTAACATCACATCCAGTTATTATTTAAAGGCTTTCACCAAATACAATTTTCCTGAAGGTTGCTATTTTGGTTAAGGCTCATGAATTCTGAGAACTACACCAGGCAAGTCATTTTGTGAACCTTGGAAGAAGCCTACCATGGAGCCAGGAACCTTTTGACAAGTTTAAATGCTCTGAGGAGTCAACCACATTGCTGTAGATCTGGAGTTACATGTAGACTTTTTCTAAAGGGAATGAGTGAAGCAGAAAGGTTTTAATGACAATTGATAAAAGATTCAATTCTAGATTTATTAATTAATTGAACCGGTGTCCCCAGAATAATAGCTCGGGCTTCTCCCCCTCTGCTCTACTGAGCTATGAAGCAATCTTCTGATATCCACAAGGGACAAAACCAATCAGCCACACTGGCATGTCTTAGAAATGCTCACCAAACTGTCAAAAGATATTCAAAATCTCTTTGAATAAAAAATGCCCCTCTTGCAAGCTCATAAAACCATCACAGCCATTAAAAGTGCTTTATCTGTTTCCACCTCAGACTTTTATCAGAAGGCATCAGCCCCAAATCCAGTCTGAACCCAAATCTGAGACACCAAAGTTTTGGGTGAATGGGCTGACTTTTTGAAGTTGCGAACACAACATTTGAAAATAGCCCAACTCAGACTTCACAAACTGAAGATAGGAATTTAGTCCCATGCCCCCATTTATGAAGCACAGAATTCTGTACATCTTTTAAACCACTTTCTCAACCTGCTCCGCCACCTTCAATGATTTTTGCAAATACACTCCTGGATCTTTGTTCTAAAACTGCCTTTTAGAATTAATCTTTGTTTTGTACCGTTCCTCATTCTTCCTCCCAAAATATAAGATTTCACATTTCTCGGTGTTAAATTACATCTGCCAAATAACCAGCAGGTTTGTGTCCTCTTGAAGTCTGAAACTGCCGTACACACCAAAGTCAAAGTCATTAATATATCAAGAAAAGCAGTGGTCCTGGCACCAACCCTGGGGAACTCCATGGTATATTCTTCCAGTCCAAAAAAAACTGTTCCTCACTACTCTGTTTTCTTTGTCTAAGAGAAATTCCTATCCGTACTGTCATTATTACTTTTAACAAAGAAAAGTACGGCACAGGAACAGGCTCTTCGGCCTGTATTTGTCAAGATGCCCCTTAAACGTCACTATCGTCCCTGCTTCCACCACCTCCTCTGGTAGCGAGTTCCAGGCACCCACTACCCTGTGTAAAAAACTTGCTTCTTATATCTCCTCTAAACCTTGCCCCTCGCACCTTAAACCTATGCCCCCTAGTAATTGACCCCTCTACCCTGGGAAAAAGTCTCTACTATCCACTCTGTCTATGCCCCTCATAATTTTGTAGACCTCTATCTGGTCGCCCCTCAACCTCCTTCGTTCCATGGACTGTAGCCTTTGTTGAAGTTGGCAATACTCATGTCAATCGCATTTACCCTCATCAACCCTCTGAGTTACCTCATCAAAAGCTCAATCAAGTTAGACAAACACAAATGCGGTTGAACAAATCTGTGTTTGTTTTCCACATTTAATTGACAATCTCCAAGTGACTTGTCAAATTTGTTCTGGACTATTACTTCCAAAAGCTTTCCCACTACTGATGTTAAACTGACATTCTGTAGTTGTGGCTTTATCCTTGCATCCTTTTCTGAATGAAGGTGTAATATTTTCAATTTCAAGTCCTCTTGTACCAACCCCCATGTCTCAGGAGAATCTGATTATCATTAAAACCTCCACAATTGCACCCTTACTTCCTTCAGCACCTTTGCATATATCCAATTTGACCCTGATGCCTTATCAACTTTAAGCACAACCGGCCTTTCCAAAGCCTGTTTTATCAATATTTTGCCATCCAGTCCCTCCACTTTCATTAGGATTTTGGCAGCATCTTTCTCCTTGGTAAAGGCAGGTGAAAATTAATTTTCCAGCTACGCCCTCTGCTTCCATGCATAGACCCCCCTTTTGGTCCTTAATTAGCTCCACCCCTCTTCTATTCTCTGTGAAAATTGGTATTTATTACTTTAATTTATTTTAATTTTTCCAATAAAAAGTAATTATAGCATATCCAATCCACCTACCCTGCACATCTTTGGGTTGTGGGGGTGACACCCATGCAGACATGGGGAGAATGTGCAAACCTGGGGCTGGGATCGAATCTGGGTCCTCGGCGCTGTGAGACAACAGTGCTAACTACTGTGCCATTGTGCCACCCAATTTGTATTTATTAATAAGCCACTGTAACAGAAAGTAGTCAGAATGGAAACAAGTCATAACAGTGTAACAATTGTCCCATAAATGCTGGTATATAGTGTCACTTTACAGTTTCTCACACTCCAATAAGACAAATCACAATTGGCTAGAAATATTAATACTCATGCACTCACTCCCCCCACCAGAACACTATTACTTGGGGAACATTTATTGCAGCCAAGGAAGGAAGGAAAAGTGCACAATTCCAAGACCAGGACCACTGTGAGATCCAAATTTAATGTTTTGTATGAGCAACAGATTTGTGCAAACTGGGTTTCTCTGAATAGTGAAAAAAACTGACGACTGTTGCACTGTGTAGGTAAACATTAGTCCTATTTAGCTCAAGCTCCAAAACTGCAACAAACTTGACTGCTTAAAAATAATGTTGATTCAAGAAAACTAACAAAAAGCAGTTAACTAATCAGCATTTCAGTAATAACTAAAAAAAAACTATAACCAAAATGATTAAGTTAGAATATTTACGACATAGAAGCAGACTTTTTAGCGCAACAGGTTTATGACCATGAGTCTCACTCTTCTTCATCTAACCCCATCAATATATCCTTCTAGCATTTTTTCATTGGTTCATCTAACTTCCCTTTAAATGTATCCATGCTCTTAACCTCAAGTACTCCATGTAGAAAGTTGAATTCGGGAGGGTGATGAATGAATTAGTGTTTCTGACCAATAGCCATTTGGCTTATTGAAATGTTAACTACTGTAAAATGACACTGTATACTGTAATGATATGTATATTGTCTGTATAATGAAGGGTTAATATTTCAATCTGTGTGTAAATCAAACACTAGGGGGCGTTACTAATTCACTCTATAAGACAGCATCTCTAGGAATTCTGGGAGAAGCTGAGGAGAACATGGAGAGAGCAGAGTGAAAGTTGAATAGATATATAGCACAAGGTCAAGTCATAGTGTAGTTTAATAGTTAGATAGAATATTGAATGCTGTAGTACAGATTCAGTATCATTAGTTTATTATCTATAACTCAATGGAGTGTGTGAACTTCATTTTAGTTTAGTAGTGTAATAATAAATTAGTTTTGATTCAATCTTCTTATTTGTATATTCTTTGTCAATGCTACATCTGGCTATCTTGGGGGAAAGGCAAAGAATATAACATATGCTTGTATCTATGGAACAATGTTCCTACTGTTATCATTTCCTCCTGTTACAATGGACTATGATTAATACATAAATGCATGCATATAAATGATCTACACATATAACTAAAGGTATTTTGTCACATTCTCCCACACCTTCGACCTCAACCCACTATTACCCTCTATGCATGTAAGGGTTGAATCTTATTGAGGTACAGTTTAATGGGCATCAGTACCTTACATAAGCCCCATTCTTCATGCAAGAACCTTGATGATAATGACGGTCAACCAATTTGATACACTTGTTAATTCATATCCTTCAACTTAAGTTAAAGCATAAATACCATCACCTCCCCTATTCACACACTCACTTCAGTAGACCCTTTTTAGACGGGAATGGCTTTGCATCATTTTATTCAATTTTCTCACAAAACAGAAATTCAAAGGAGTGTAACAAAGTTAACATATTTGGTAAGATTAGAGCCTGTGCTGTAAGTTCAACATTACACCAACAGAGAATCTTCTCTATTACTCAGGAAATTTGCTATTTGTTCCCAGCAACGTGGTGCAAAACGAAAAGAAATTGAGCAAACATCTGGTGTTCAGCAGAAGCCTGGAATGGGTTCTCATTGGATTTCTGCAGTTTCTCCTCCAAACACTGGAAAAGAGATTGAAATAGATGTTTGAGTTATTGACTTACTTTATCAAGACATGTTCCAAATAATCAATTTCCCATAAAATATAACATATAATGTGCTCTCCTCAGGACATATGAACCTATGAATTAGGTGCGGCAGCAGGTCATTCGGCCTCACAAGCCTGTTCTGCCATTTGGCAAGATCGCAGCTGATCTGATCGAGGCCTCTCACTTCCTGTCTACTCCTATACCCTTCGTCAGTCAAGAGTCTATCTAACTCAACCTTAAAAATATTTGATGACCATGTCCCCAATGCTCTTTGAGGACAGGATTCCAGACTGATGACACTCTATCTTAGTCTTTAATGGGAAACCGCTTATTTGTAAATTGTGTCCCATAGTTCTCATCCATCATGTTTAGACCCCTCAGGATCTTACATGTTTCCAGAAGATCACCTCTTATTCTTCTAAACTCCAACGGATAAAGAACCTGTCTAAATTTTCCTCAAAAGGCAACCCCTTCATCTCAGGAATCAGTTGAGTGAACCTTTTCTGCACTGCTCCAAATGCAGTTCTTTCTTAAGCAAGAAGACCAGAACTCTATATGATCTATATGTATAACTGTAGCAAAACTTTCCTATTTTTACATTACCTTCTCTTTGCATTAAAGGACAACATTCTATTTGCCTTCGTAGTCACATAATAATAATGGTTATTGTCACAAGTAGCCTTACACTGCAATGAAGTTACTGTGAAAAGCCCCAAGTCATCACACCCCGGCGCCTGTTTGGGTACACAAGAGGGAGAATTCAGACTGTCCAATTCACCTAACAAGCACGTCTTTCGGGACTCGTGGGAGGAAACCGGAGCACCCGCAGGAAACCCACGCAGACACAGGGAGAATGTACAGACTCCGCACAGACAGTGACCAAAGCCGGGAATTGAACCTGGGACCCTGGAGCTGTGAAGCAACAGTGCTAACTAGTGTGCTACCTTGCCGCCCAAACTTGCTGTAACTGCATATTAGCTTTTTGTGATTCATGAAGTGGAGGTGGTGGCACAGTGGTATTGTCACTGGACTGTGATCTAGAGACTCAAGAGTAATACTCTGGGGATGCAGGTTCGAATCCCGCCATGGTAGATGATGGAAATTGAATCCAATAAAATAAATCTGGAATTAAAAATCTAATGATGACCATGAAACTAATGTCAATTGTCATAAAAAAAACCCAGCTGGTTCACTAATGTTCTTTAGGGAAGGAAATCTGCAGTCCTCACCTGGTCTGGCCTATATGTGACTCCAGATCCTCTTAAATGATCTCGGAAATGGCCTAGCAAGGCACTCAGTTGTACCAAAGCTGCTACAAAGTCTAAAAGGAAAGAAACTGGACAGACCACCCGGCATCAACCCAGGCACTGGAAACCCAGCTCTGTGAACCATAGTCCTCCTTACTAACATCTGGGAGCTTGTGGAGAGCTGTCTCTCAGAGTAGTCAAGCAACAGCTTGACATAGTCATACTCATGTCGAGGTTGTGCAGTGCTGGTCTGAGGAGACAGAAGAGCTCTTACGTGACTGCTTGGAGACAGTGGACTGGTCCATATTTAAGAACTCAGCGATTAACTTAAATGAGTATGTCACCACCGTCACAGACTTCATCAGAAAATATGTGGACGACTGCGTGCCAAAGAAAGCAGTACGTACGTTCCCCAACCGGAAACCATGGCTCAGCCGCGAGATTGACTCCCTACTGAAGGACAGATCTGAGGCGTTCAAGGCAGACGACCCTGTCCTATACAAGAAATCCAGGTACGACCTCCGCAAAGCCATCCGAGATGCCAAGAGAGAATATCAAACTATGCTAGAGTCACAGACAGACTCTCGGCGGTTGTGGCAAGGACTAAGCAACATAACGGGCTACAAAGCGAAGCCGAGCAGTATCTCTGGCAGCAGTGCACCCCTCCCCGATGAACTTAACGCATTCTATGCTCGGTTTGAGCAGGTAACCAACAACCCGCTATCGAGTGCCCCAGCAACCCATAATTCACCCATACCCACCATCACAGTTTCCGAAGTCAGATCGGCCTTCCTGAAAGTGAACCCACGGAAGGCGATGGGCCCGGACGGGATCCCTGGTCGTGCACTCAGAACCTGCGCGGACAAGCTGGCAGAGGTTTTCACAGACATCTTTAACCTATCCCTACTCCACTCCGAGGTCCCCACCTGCTTCAAGAAGACCACCATCATACCGGTACAAAAGAAGAACCAGGCAACGTGCCTCAATGACTACCGCCCGGTGGCCCTGACGTCAGTTGTAATGAAGTGCTTTGAGAGGCTGATCATGAAGCGCATCACCTCCATACTCCCGGAACGCCTTGACCCACTTCAATTCGCATACCGTCGCAACCGGTCCACATCAGACGCCATTTCCCTGGCCCTACACTCATCCCTAGAGCATCTCGAAAACAAGGACTCCTACATCAGACTCTTATTTATTGACTACAGCTCCGCCTTCAACACCATAATCCCAGCCAAGCTCATATCAAAGCTCCAAAACCTAGGACTTGGCTCTCCACTCTGCAACTGGATCCTTGACTTTCTGACCAACAGACCACAGTCGGTAAGAATGAACACCAACACCTCCTCCACAATAGTCCTCAACACCGGTGCCCCGCAAGGCTGCGTACTTAGCCCCCTACTCTACTCCCTGTACACACACGACTGCATGGCAAAACTTGGTTCCAACTCCATCTACAAGTTTGCTGACGATACGACCATAGTGGGCCGGATCTCGAACAACGACGAGTCTGAATACAGGAGGGAGATAGAGAACTTAGTGGAGTGGTGTAACGACAACAATCTCTCCCTTAATGCCAGCAAAACTAAAGAGCTGGTCATCGACTTCAGGAAGCATAGTACTGTACACACCCCTGTCAGCATCAACGGAGCCGAGGTAGAGATGGTGAGCAGTTTCAAATTCCTAGGGGTGCACATCACCAAAAATCTATCCTGGTCCACTCATGTCGACGCTATCACCAAGAAAGCACAACAGCGCCTTTACTTCCTCAGGAAACTAAGGAAATTTGGCATGTCCACATTAACCCTTACCAACTTTTACAGATGCACTATAGAGAGCATCCTCTCGGGCTGCATCACAGCCTGGTATGGCAACTGCTCGGCCCAGGACCGCAAGGAACTTCAGAGAGTCGTGAATACCGCCCAGTCCATCACACAAACCTGCCTCCCATCCATTGATTCCATCTACACCTCCCGCTGCTGGGGGAAAGCAGGCAGCATAATCAAGGATCCCTCCCACCCGGCTTACTCACTTTTCCAACTTCTTCCATCGGGCAGGAGATTCAGAAGTCTGAGAACACGGACGAACAGACTCAAAAACAGCTTCTTCCCCACTGTCACCAGACTCCTAAATGACCCTTTTATGGACTGTCCTCATTAACACTACACCCTGTCTGCTTCATCCGATGCCAATGCTTATGTAGTTACATTGTATATCTTGTGTTGCCCTATTATGTATTCTCATGTATTTTCTTGAATTCTGTTCAATTCCCTTTTCTTCCCATGTACTGAATGATCTGTTGAGCTGCTTGCAGAAAAATACTTTTCACTGTACCTCGGTACACGAGACAATAAACAAATCCAATCCAATCCAATCACGCATCATACCGTACCGACACCACTACCACAGTCAGGAGGGAATTGCCCTGGGAGACCTCAAGGTCGACGTCTATGGCTTCAGGTCAAACATGGGCAAGGGAACCTCATAGGTAGGGATGTTTAGTGTCCATCACCAATAGTGCCCTGATAGCGCCACTACTGACCGAGCTGGCCGTGTCCTAAAGGACATAACGGCTGGACTGGGTCTGTGACAGGTGGTGAGGGAACCAACAAGAGGGTAAAACATACTAGACTTCATCTTCACCAATCTGCCTGCCACAGATGCATCTGTCCATGACGGTATTGGTAGGATATAGGATACAGGCGACAAAGTCCCATCTTCGCATTATGGATACCCCCAATCATGTTATTTGACTATCATCATGCAAAATGGGATAGATTCAGAACAGATCTTGCAATTCAAGACTGGGCATCCATGAGGCGCTGTGGGACATCAGCAGCAGCAGGTAACCTCTTGGCTTGGAATATCCCCACTCTACCATTACCACCAAGCGAGAGGATAAACCCTGGTTCACTGAAGAGTGTAGAAGAGCATGACAGGAGCAGCACCAGGCATACCAAAAAAATACGTATCAGTCTGGTGAAGCTACAGCACAGGACTACTTGCATGCCAAACAACATAATCAGCAAGTGATTACCAGAGCTAAGCTATCCCACAACCAACAGACCAAATCTAAACTCTGTAGTCCTGCCACATTCAATCGTGAATGGTAGTGGACAATTAAACATCTCACTGGAGGAGGATGCTCCACCAATATCCCCATCCTCAATGATGGAGGAGCCCAGCACATCTACAATAATCTTCAGCCAGAGGTTCCAGGTAGATAATCTATCTCGGTCTCCTCTAGAGGTCCCCAGCAACTAGGACGCCAATCTTTAACCAATTCGATCACTCCACATGATATCAAGAAATGGCTGAAGACACTGGATACCGCAAAGGCTATAAGCCCTGACAACGTTCTAGCAATAGTACTGAAGACTTGTGCTCCAGAACATGCCGCGCCCTAGCCAAGCTGTTCCAGCACAGCTACAATACTGGCATCTACCCGGCAATGTGGAAAATTGCAGGTGTGTCCTGTACACCAGAAACAGGACATATCCAACCCAGTCAATTACCACCCTATCAGTCCACTCTCAATCATCAGCAAAATGATGGAAGGGGTCATCAACTGTGCTATCAAGCAGCACATTATAACCTGATCACTGAAGCTCTAGGGTTCCACCAGGCTGGTCACTTAGCTCTGGACCTCATTACAGCCTTGGTTCAAACATGGACAAAAGAGCTGAACTTTAGAGGTGAGGCGAGAGTGACTGCCCTCGACATCTAGGCAGCATTTGATCGAATATGGCAACAAAGAGCCCTAGCAAAGCTGGAGTCAATGAGAATCAGAGGGAAAACTCTCCAATGGAAGATGGTTGTGGTTGTTGGAGGTTAGTCATCTCAGTCCAAGGACATCACTGCAGGAGTTCCTCAGGTAATGTTCTAGGCCCAACCATCTTCAGCTGCTTTATCAATGACCTTTCTTCCAAGAGAAGGTCAGATATTGGGATTTTGCTGATGACTGCACAATGTTCAGCACCATTCGCAACTCCAGAGTCACTGAAGCAGTCACCGTGCAAATGCAGCAAGAACTGACCAATATCCAGGCTTGGGCTGATACGTGGCAAGTAACAATCGCTCCACACAAGTGCCAAGCAATGACCATCTCCAATAAGAGAGAATCAAACCATCGCCCCATGACATTCAATGGCATTACCATCACTGAATCCCCCACAATCAACATTCTGGGGGGGGGGGTTACCATTGACAAGAAACTGAACTGGAGTAGCCATATAAATACTGTGGCCGGAAGAGCAGTTCAGAGGCAAGGAATTCTGCAGCAAGTAGCTCACCTTCTGACTCCCCAAAGCCTGTCCACCATCTAAAAGGCACAAGTCATGAATGTAATGGAATACTCACCACTTGCAGATCCAACAACACTCAAGAAGCTCGACACCATCCAGGACAAAGCAGCCCACCTGATTGACACCTCTTCCACATTCATTCACTCCCTCCACCATTGACGCACAGTAGCAGCAGGATGTACCATCTACAAGATGCACTGAAGGAACTCACCAAGGCTCCTTAGACAGCCCACGATCATTACCATCTAGAAGGACAAGGGCAGTAATACATGGAAACACATTCACTTGGAAGTTTCCCTCCAAGTCACTCATCATCCTGACTTGGAAATATGTTGCCGTTCCTTCACTGCTCGCGGGACAAAATCTGAGAACTCTCTCTCTCTAATAGCACAGTGGGTGTGTACCTGCACCACATGGACTGCAACGGTTCAAGCAGGCAGTTCACCACCACCTTCTCAAGGGCAATTAGGGATGGGCAACAAATGCTGGCCTAGCCAGCAATGCCCACATCTCATTAAAAATATTTTTTTCAAATGTGCCTGGACACCCAGATCCCCCTATACCATAAAGTTTTGCAATCTCTCTTAATTTAAGTCCACTTAATCCATCTGTATCACTTTTCAGACTCCTTAGGTCTTCTTCACAACTTGCTCTCCTACCTATCTTTATTTCATCAGCAAATTCAGCAACCATGCATTTGTTCATGTCATTGAATATGGATTGTAAATAGTTGAGATCCCAGTAATGATCTCTGTGGCACTCCACATGTTACATCTTGTTAACCAGATTAATAAAGGGAAAAAAGAATATGAATGCAAACAAGTGAGAAACAAATGGGGACTGTAAAAGTTTCTAAATGAAAAGGAAAAAATTAGCAAGGACGAATGTGGCCCATTACAGGAGAATTTCTAGTGGAGAAAAGTTTCTTTGCATTTGTCCCCACAGAAGATGATACTATAAAATCTCCCAGAAATGCTAGGCAACCAAGGGGCTTGTCAAAACTGAGGAACTAAAAGAAATTAATACGAGTAAAGGGGTACTGCTTGAAAGGTTAACTGGACTGATGGTTGATAAATCCCCTTGGCCAGATGAGCTTCATCCCAGAGTTTGAAGGAGGTGGTTCAAGAATCGGCGGATGCATTGGTAATTAACTTTCAAATGGAAAGGCTCCTGCAGACAGGAAGTAGCAAATGCAATCCCACTCTTTAAGGGAGGAAGAGGGAGATTGGAGCACAACAGGCCTGTTAATTTGCCATCAGTAGTAGGGAAAATGTTAGAATCTATTTTTAGGGATATGCTAACTGGACATTTAGAAAGGAATGGCCAGAGTCAACATGAATTTATGAAATGGAAATCATGTTTGACAAGCTTGGGATTTTTAAAGCATGTTTTTGCTAACATAAAGGAGAACCACTGGATGTGGTGCATTTGGATTTTCAGAAGGTTTTTGTAAGATTTAAAAAGAGCGGGAGCTGAGATCAGGGCGAAGACTTAAAATGGGAGGGAGCCAAGAGTAGGAGCGGAGATTTTAAAAGAGTAGGACCTGGGAGGGACACCTATACTCTGGCAGCAGGCTGAGTTTGAAAAACAATCCAGAGTGACGTCAGAGGAAAATGATATGTTCATTGGCTGTAAGTAACCGCTAATTTGCATGACCTATTCTAAATTGCTTTCAGATTAAAGGTAAAGAGAGAAATATTTTACAGATTGGAAAGACTAAAATTAGCTTAAATAAAAAAAACACAAATTAAATCTAATTAAATAAAATAGAGATGCAAGGCCAGGTGATGTGTTGTTCCTTCATGATGTGGGAGCTGGTGGACTCCATTGTGGTTCCCAGTGATTAAATCTATCGTAAGTGTTGATTGCTTGAGAAACTCCGGCTTAGAGTTGATGAATTGGATTCTGAGCTTCGGACGCTGCAACACATCAGGGAGGGGGAGAGGTACCTGGAAACTGCGTTTCAGAAGGCAGTCACACCCCTTAGACGAACTAACTTTAATTTGGTCAGTGGTCAGAAAGGGTGTGGCTTCAAGTGAGGCAGGTAGAGGAATCTAGGAGGTAGGGTTGCAGGAGCCTTGTCCAACAGGTTTGAGATTCTTGTCCCGTGTGGACAGGGATGGGGCCGGAGGGAGAACGAGGAAACTGGCCACAGCATCATGGTACAGGGAGCCTTTCAAGTTGGGGTTGGGGGGGGGGGGGGGGGGGGAGCAAATAGGAATAGTATATTTAGGCGCATAGACACTCTGTTCTCTGTGACCAGGATAGAGAGTCCCAAAGCTTGTGTTGCTTTCCCTGGTGCTTAGTTTTGGGGTATATCATCTGGGCTGCAGAGGAACTTGGAGTGGGAGGGTAAAGATCCAGTTGTTTGGGTAGCACAGTGATGCAGTGGTTAGCATTGCTGCCTCACGGCACCGAGGTCCCAGGTCCCAGCCAAGGACCCGGCTCTGGGTCACTGTCGGCGTGGGGTTTGCACATTCTCTCCATGTTTGCGAGTGTTTCACCTGCACAACCCAAAAGATGTGCAGGGTAGGTGAATTGGCCACGCTAAATTACCTCTTAATTGAAAAAAATTAATTGGGTATTCTAAATTTTTTTTTTTTAAAAGATCTAGTTGTTGTGGTCCACGTAAGTAACAACGTTGTAGGTACAAGAGAGGTTTTGCTGAAGGAATATTAGCAGCTAGGGGCAAAATGAAAAAGTAGAACTAAAAAGATAATAATCCCTGGGTTGCTACCTGAGCCACAAGCTAATTGGCACAGGATCAATATGATTAGAGGTAAATGTGTGGCTCAAAGGTTGGTGAGGGAGAAATGGGTTTGATTTCATGGGACATTTATGGGCGGCACGGTAGCACAGTGGTTAGCATTGTTTCTTCACAGCACCATGGATCCGGTTTCGATTCCCAGCTTGGGTCACTGTCTGTGCGGAGTCGGCACATTCTCCCCGTGTCTGCATGAGTTTCCTCCGGGTGCTCCGCTTTTCTCACACAAGTCCTGAAAGACTTGCTTGTTAGGTGAATTGGACATTCGTAATTCCCCCCCAGTGTACCCGAACAGGTGCCAGAGTGTGGCGAATAGAGAATTTTCACAGTAACTTAATTGCAGTGTTAATGTAAGCCTACTTGTGACACTAATAAATATTATTATTATGATGGTTGCACAGGAGGTTAGTAATTAAAATTGAAGCGCATGGGATTGGGGGAAACATAATAGTATGGATTGAGAATTGACGATCAGACAGGAATCAGAGACTAGGAATAAACAGATCATTCTCAGGATGGCAGGCTATTATTAGTGGGGTTCTGCTAAGTTCCGTGCTAGGTCCATAGCTTTTCAAATTCTGCATCAATGATTTGGATGTAGAGACAATTGTAATATATCCAAATTTGAGAATGACACCAAACTGGGTAGGAATGAAGTTGTGAGGAGGATGCAAGGAGGCTTCAGAGTACTTGGACAGGCCAAATGAATGGACGAGATTAAGAACATGGCGGCTAAGTTCGCCCTGAGGGGGCCGGTACAAGGGTTCTTTAGGAGGTGGCAGCCTTTCCTCGACTTTCTAGCTCAACGATAAGGTACTAGGTCAGCAGCAACCCGGGGGGGAGGGGGGGGGGGTTTAGGGGGATAGTGTTTAAGTTAATTTGCTTATTGTTAATTTATTCTGTTGTTTATTGGGGTTGGGGGGTGGGGGTGGGGGGTTTATATGCGTTGTTACGGGTGCCGGGGGGTGTTTATTATTATTGTTTTGTTGATATATATTTTTCAAAAAATTCCAATAAAAATTATTTAAAAAAAAAGAACATGGCAGCTGGAATATAAACATGGAAGATGGAATATAATGTGAATAAGCACAGGTTATTTACTTTGGTGCAAAAATCAAGACGGCAGACTAATTCTTAAATTTAGAGGGTTTTGGAATTACGGGTGTCCTTGTTCATGACTCACTAAAAGCTGACATACAGGGAGACGGAGTAGTGTGTGCTGTTTTCCTCTCCTTACCCAAGGAAGGATTTTCCTTGCCGTAGGGGTGCACCAGACTAATTCCTGGGGTGGTAGGATTGTTTTATGAGAAAATATTGAGAAGACTGGGTCTGTATTCCCTAGAGATTTGAAAGAGGGGTTGTGACCTCATAGAACATACAAAATTCTTACAGGTCATGACAAGGTGAATAAGATGCTTTGATGGCTGGTGAGTCTAAAACCAGGGGACATAACCCAAGGACAAGGGGTGGACCAATTAAGACTGAGATAAAGAGTAGCTTCTTCACTCAGAAGGTGGTGAATCTTTGGAATTCTCAGCCTCGGAGAACTGTGGAAGCTCAATTATTGAGCATGTTCAAGACAGAAATCGTTAAGATTTCTGGAGACCAATGACATTAAGGGATATGGAAATAATGCTGGAAAGTGGAATTGAGGTAGATGATCAACCATTATCAAATTGAATGGCGGAGCAGGCTTGACAAGCTGAACGGCCCACTCCGGGAATGGGCCGGTCCCAGTACTAATTCTGGCCCCTACAGGGGGCCAGCATGGCTCATGACCGCTTCGGCCGCTCCAGCTGCAGATCCCAGCGCGAACTGTGTGCCACGGGATCCACGCATGCCGGCGACAATGAGCACATGCGCAGTGGCACCGGCGCCAATTCGCAGTGGCCTCCTTCAACGTGCCAGCCCCGAGGCAACATTGCGCAGGACTACAGGGGCCGGCTTGTAGGAAAGAAGACCCCCAACCACAGAGGCCAACCCGCCAATCGGTGGGCCCCGATCGCGGGCCAGGCCACATCAGACCCAACACCTCCCCCCACCAAAGGCCGCTACCCGACCCTTACACGCCGAGGTCCCGCCGGCCCAGAGCAGGTTAGAACGGCGCCGCCGGGACTCAGCAATTTTCTTACGGCCGCATAGAGCGGCCCGCGATCAACGCCGCGCCAACCACGGTGGGTCCAATTCTCCAAGAATCGCGTGCCCTGCCGACGATTCTCTGACCCGGCGCGGGGTCGGAGAATCCCACCCCCTGTTCCTATGAATTCCCTATATTCACTCCTTGCAGGACACATGCTCACTTTAGGCCAGTGTTCTTCAAACTTGGGGGCGCAACCCTCGGGTGGGTTGCGGGCGGGTCGTGGAGCCGTCCTTCACGGTGCTCCCGATCGCGCAAATCCCCGCGCAGCAGCCGGCTTTAAATAACGTCGGCTGCAAGCGGCCTTTAAAATGGCCGCGAACATGTAAAATAAATTCAGCCTCCAGACACCAGAAGGCTTCACCATCATCCAACAGGTTCCATTGGAGGAGCGTCTACGAGGGCCAAAGGGACCCAAAACCATTTCCTCCATTTTTATCAGCAGCAAACAAGGTAAAAGAAACAAGGCAGCACGGTAGTATGGTGGTTAGCATAAATGCTTCACAGCTCCAGGGTCCCAGGTTCGATTCACGGCTGGGTCACTGTCTGTGTGGAGTCTGCACGTCCTCCCCGTGTGTGCGTGGGTTTCCTCCGGGTGCTCCGGTTTCCTCCCACAGTCCAAAGATGTGCGGGTTAGGTGGATTGGCCATGCTAAAATTGCCTGTAGTGTCCTAATAGTAAGGTTAGGGGGGGGGGGGGGGAGTTGTTGGGTTACAGGTATAGGGTGGATACGTGGGTTTGAGTGGGGTGATCATTGCTCGGCACAACATCGAGGGCCGAAGGGCCTGTTCTGTGCTGTACTGTTCTATGTTCTAAAATGGTGGGTCGGCCTGTGTGGGTCGCGAAGGTTGGCCGGTTGGTAAAAATGGGTCCCCGGAAAAAAAGTTTGAAGAATACTGCTTTAGGCACTCTCTTCCTTTTTAAATATCTGTGGAAATTCTTATTATCTTTTTCTATTTCCAGATCGTTTTGTCTTAAACTTCAATGTCTCCCTCTTTTGTTTTTTCTTCTTACCTTCTGTCCAATCTTTATGGAATTTTATGCCTTTTCTTTAGCTAGCCACGGAAAGTTTATCTTTCTCCTGGTCATTTTTTCTTTCTTACTGGAATTACCTACTGTATTGCGGTAACTGGATGGGATAGATATTTATCTGGAGAAGTTCAGTTACCCAGTTCAATTCCTGATGTTTCCTGAGTTGGCTGATCTTCGCCAGGGCAGAGGTAGGGACTTTGTAGCTGGCCTCAGCACCCCGAACCTCATCAGGAGAATCATTCAGGGGACAGTTGGAAAGGACACAATCAAGAACAGCTGGAATGTCCTCCATGCCTACACTGACGCAAGGCCAGGCTGATTCATGCAGAATAGCCAACTGGGGAAAGTATTGAACGAGCACTTGTTATGCATAGAAGCTAAGATAGAGTATTGATTTATTCATAGATTTATTCATATAGGTGCTTGTTGAATGCATGTAGCTGAGAGGTAAAATTGTTAAAAGTGTCTTGAATGTAGGAATCTGGTCATTGTTTCAGATAATGAATTAACCATTGTATTCCAGTGTATTCAGCACTAAGAATGTATTTTTCTTGATCTAATCAGTTACAGCAAGGTCTCCGCCGAGCTTTGTAATTTTCCAAAGACAGCGCACGCAGACACTGAGCTAGTTTTGATAGGCACCAGCCAATCTTAATAAGTGTACAATGTTTCATTAACAAATCATCCTCTAAGTAACAGTCATTCATTTGAGTAAACCAGGTGGTCTCAGCCGAGAATTAGAAATCAATGAGAGTAAATGAGGGGGTTACACAAGTGATATGGGCCGGGTTCTCCCTTTTTGGGACTAAGTTCCCTGGCCCGCCGGAAAACAGGCGGGAATCGCTCTGGACTTTCTCTCGAAAGTCCGGGGTGTTTCTCCATTTTCCAGGGGGCGAGCAGAGCCCCGGTGTGCGTCCCACAGCTCTGGCTGCCGGCAGGGCCCTGCTGTCCAAACTGCGCGGCCACACATGGATACGGCGGCCGCAAGTGGGTCTGCGCATGTGCGCGGTGGCCCACCTCGGCGTGAGCGCCGCCGACATGGCAAAGCCACAAAGCGGGCCCGTGCGGAGTAAGGTAGGTTCCCCCCAGATCGCAATGGCCCACCGATCGGTAGCCCCCGATTGCAGGCCTGTCTACTGTTGATGGCCCCCCCATCCCTCCCCCCAGAGTCAGATTCCCCATGCCCCTCACCAGGATCGTCACTGCAGCCGCGGGTCCCAGTTCCCGCCGGTGGTACCAGATGTAAACCACACCGGCGGGAATTCGGCCTATCGACCACGGATTTCTGTCATGAATGGCTATTCTCTGCCCCCACGCCGGGCGCGATTTCGGCGAGGCGGGTCAGAGAATCCCGCCCAAGGATTCCCTTAAAAGTAAGACTTTGTGGTTGAGGTCTTTGTTCCTGAATTCTTGAATCAACTATCTGTTTGTTTGTGTTGAAGTGATTTATTTTTGTGCTTTATGTTTTTTGCCATATGCCTTTTTATGTATTGTTTGATATTTTGTTTCTAAGTTTTTATTCAGTTCTTATTCAAGTGAGTTTTTAGCAATAAAGTCGTATTTTTGATACCTCCCACCAACCGGACTGTCGATTCTTATTAGAAGGAAATAAGAGTCCCTACAAGCTCTATGTACTAAGAGTTGGCACCTACCCTTTAACGTAGATGGGCAGAAAACTGACAAAGAAGAGAAATATGAAATGTCTTATCTAACTTACCTGAAAATTGCAAAAGCAACTGGAAAGTAGATCATTGATAGCAAATAATAATACTTTTATTATTATTCATTCTTGTGACATAGACATCACTGATGAGCTGTGCATCTTCGGTCTGTGCGCATTCAGGATCTTGACCTTCCTGTTGTTTGCCATTTTAACAAAAGACCCTGCTCCCATGCCCACATGTCTGTTCTTGGCCTGCTGCAATGTTCCAGTGAAGCGCAACGCAAACTGGAGGAACAACATCTCATCTTCCGGTTAGGCACACTACAGCCTTCCGGCCTGAACATCGAATTGAACAACTTCAGATGATCAGCCCCACCTCGACCCATTTGTTTTCATTTCATTTTAACTGTTTTATACCATTTCTTTCTTTCTTAATAGACATTTAATTCTCCCCCCCCCCCAAGCTTATCCACCTTTCCTGCACCTTTCTCCTCTTTCCTTCCCCCTTCCCCTCCCCCTACACCTACAGTTCATCCTCTGATGTTAGTTTCGCTGCTGTTTGACCTTTCACATCTTTTGTCCTCTCTGGGGACTGCCATTAACACTCTTTCCCCTTAGTATCTGTGGCCATTAGCACCCAGTTTCCCTGGGTTTCTGTGGTTTTGACTCATCTTTCATTCTCACTCCACAGTATAAATATTTCCCACTTTCTCTGTCTGTTAGCGTTGACAAAGAGTCATCGGACTCGAAACGTTAGCTCTTTTCTCTCCCGACAGATGCTGCCAGACTTGCTGAGATTTTCCAGCATTTTCCCTTTCGTTTCAGATTCCAGCATGCGCAGTAACTTGCTTTCATCACTGAAGAGGTTGGATTGCCTATCCACAGTTGCCAGAGAAGGCGGTAGAGGCTTCTTCTTGAGCCACAGCAGCCTGTGGGGTGAAGGTACTTCCACAACGTTGTTAGGTCAAGAGTTAGGTCCAGGATTTTAAACTAGCATTAGTGACATGTGGCCAAATTTGAATGGTGTGTGATTTGGAGGGGAACTTGGAGGATATGATTCCCTTGATCCTTCTACATGGTGAGGTTGTAGCTTTGGGAAGTGCTGCCATTTATTCCTTCGCAAGTTTCTACAATCTATCTTTCGACAGGACGCTTAATGCTCAATATGGTGGATAAGCTGTTGATCAAGTGGACTGCTTTATCCTGAGTAGTATGAAGTTTGAATATTTTTGCAGCTGCATCCATCCAAGCTTATGGATAGCATTCCCATCACGATCCTGGCAATGCTTGTATTAACATCATGATGCAATGATGACTGGGCGGCACATGGCAGTGGTTAGCATTGCTGCCTATGGTGCTGAGGACCTGGGTTCGAATCTCGGCCCTGGGTCACTGTCCACGTGGAGTCTGCAAATTCTCCCCGTGTCTGCGTGGGTTTCACCACCACAACCTAAAGATGTGTAGGTTAGGTGGATTGGCCACGCTAAATTGCCCCTTAATTGGACAGAAAAAATAATTGGGTACTCTAAATTTTAAAAATAAAATGATGTAACGATGATTGCACAGTGTTCAGTTCCATTCATGACGCCACAGTTAATAAAGCTGTCCAAGCTCGTATGCAGCAAGATCTCCAAAACTTTCAGGTTTGGGGATTAAACTGCAAGTAACATTCATGCCATACAAGCAATGGCCTACTCCAACAAGAGAGAATCCAACCATCGTCCCATGAGATTCAATGACGTTACCATCATTGACTCGCTTATCATTCACGACTAACCAGAAACTGAACCAGTCAGATGAATGCAGTGATTCCAAGAACAGATCAGAGGTTGGGAATGATGTGGTAAGTAACTTATTCCTGACTCCCCAGAACCTTTCCATCATCTACAAGTCACAAGTCAAGAATGTAAGGAATGCTCCCCACATGCCTGGATGAGTGCAGCTCTAATAACACTGAAGGCAGCCAATACCACCCAGGAAAAATCATTCCACCTAACAGACATCCTATTCACCACTTTAAGCATTCATTCTCTTCACCACTAGCACAACACATGTACTCTCTACTAAATCCAATGCAGTGAACTTGCCAAGGCTCTCCCAACAGCACTTTCTAAACCAACTTTGCCAAGAACCTAGAAGAACAAGAGCAGCAGGGAACACCACCACTTCCAAGTTAAACATTATGAGGACTCAGAAATATATTGCCATTCCTTAATTGGCACTGGGTGAAAACACTGGAACTCACTACCCAATTGTATTGTTGCTGTACCCACATTACACACACTGCAGCTGTTCAAGAAGATGGGGCTCTACCACCTTCTCAAGGGCAATTAGGGGTGGGCAATAAATGCTGGCCTTGCCAGAGATGCTCACATCCATGAACAAATTAAGGAATATATATAAAAAACGCTATCACGTTATCAGATAAAAGTTACATTCATCTTTCAATGGGTTAAATTCACAGGGCAACAGCACTAGTGAATATAGCTTGAGGTTTATTAGATTTGTACAAATCAGTGTGCTTAAGACAATAAAAGATAATTTGGACATTTCAGTGATAATTTAAGGAAGTTTTCATCTCTATCAATTGGATTATTGACACAGGCATAACTCTTCTGTACTGTGTGAAGTTTTCAAGTTCTCCCAGTGTCTCCAAGGGTTTCCTCCAGGTGCCCTGGTATCCTCCCACAGTCCAAAGCTGTGGTTAGATAGGGTTATGGGGATAGAGGCAGAGAGTGGGCCTGAGTAGGGTGCAGTGCAGACTCGATGGGCCGAATGGCCTCCTTCCACACTGTAGGGATTCTATGGATTAGTGTCCAGAGGGAATTTCATAAAGCTATGTGGCAAGCCGGAGAGTCTTGTGGATGGAGAGGGCCAAGTTACTGCTGATATAAGTCATTTCTCTGCATGTCGCTGCATCCCATCAAATGTAGGGAGGGACGATGCTTGAGAGGACTGGCAACTACTCAACTGGAGTTGATCTCAGAGTTTCAGAAACTATCCTCATCACTGAGTGGCTTGTGCATCAATGTGTTTGGTGCGGCAACTGGTTTCACAATAATTAGCCGTTGAGAAGAGCAGAGCTATTACAGAAGTACAGAGGATGGTGGTTGTTGCACCCCAGCTGAGTATTAATGTGGTGAAAGATTAGAGAAGTGCACATGAGGATATGTGTGAGTTCAAAGGTAGATATTTATATGAGGACACCTTATTGCACCCTTTGACTTGTACTATTCTATAGGTACAGGTAGGTGATGGACAGTGCAATGAGATTTCCACATACCGTTACCTACACAGCCAAAACATGGGCAGCACGGTATTTAGCACAATTGCTTCACAGCTCCAGCGTTCCAGGTTCAATTCCCGGCTGGGTCATTGTCTATGCGAGTCTGCACGTTCTCCCCGGGTCTGCGTGGGTTTTCTCCGGGTGCTCCGGTTTCCTCCCACAGGCCAAAAATGTGCGGGTTAGGTGGATTGGCCATGCTAAATTGCCCTTAGTGTCCTAAAAACGGTTAAGTGGGGGTTACGGGGATAGGGTAGATAGGTGGGCTTGAGTAGGGCACTCTTTGTAAGGGCCGGCGCAGACTCGATGGGCCGAATGGCCTCCTTCTGCACAGAAATTCTATGATTCTAAGACCAGAATTTGCTTGAATCCGGGTGCTAATTGCACTCGAGTGGCAAGTTCTAGCCAACAATTACTGGAGATAGTCATGCCAATGTCAACTTTTCTGGGATGCGTAGGTCTTTTACGTACCAAACTACATTTGGGTCATTGATCAGCATGTTAAACCATTTATTATATAATTAATGTAATTATACGTGACATATTGGGGTGGAATTAATCTACATGAACAGTGCAAAGTGGGCAATCGCAATTCAGGAGCCTATTTTACACTGCAACTAATTTTTCACTGAAGTTCTCTAGGCAGTCCATTTTCACACTTTTAACATAAATACATTTCACCCCTAACCTCAGGTATTAAAAGGCTCAACACATGTATATAATACACATCTATATCATTTCTCTTTAACATTAATGGTGAGATAAACTGGCATACACATACCACTTATTCTTTCTTTGCAGATAAGTGCTTTTTCAAGATCGCAGATGCTCGTTGCACAATTGTGTTTAGAGTCAAACCACTCAGAAGCCCCTTGTTATTTGATTTGACTTCCTTCAGTGCTTGAATGATATCATTCCTAAACATAATTCAAAGCACAAATTATTACAATAATGGAGCAACATGGAAATATTTAATTATATAATATTCTCATATAGATGCACTGTTGAAATTACATTTCATCCTGTAAAGCATACCACATCACTTTTCCCTTAAATGCTCCAGTTGTTAAGGCCAATGTGTGATTGAGCTGTACCAATCAAAGGTCGCAGGTCAACGGGCAGCATAGTAGCAGTGGTTAGCACTGTTGCTTCACAGCGCCAGGGACCTGGGTTTGATTCCCGGCTTGGGTCACTGTCTGTGCGGAGTCTGCACTTTCTTCCTGTGCCTGCATGGGTTTCCTCAGAGTGCTCCGGTTTCCTCCCACAAGCCCCGAAAGACGTGATGTTAGGTGATTTGGACATTCTGAATTCTCTCGGTGTACCTGAACAGGTGCCGTAGTGTGGCGATGAAGAGCTTTTCACAGTAACTTTATTGCAGTGTTGATGTAAGCCTACTTTTGACACTAATAAAGATTATTATTATTATTAACTTGCGCAGAGTTAGCTCACTTCTGTTGCAACAGTAAGAGTGTTACAATTGGCCTCAGTGCCCTCATGCTAGAGAAGGGAAAATAGGCCAAGATTCCCATCTCTGGGAACTATATCATGATTCACGTGGACATCAGGCAAAAAATGGACTAGATTCAGCCCTGATAACCCTATGATTAAACAGCCTGCCCAAAAGGTTCAGGTTCACAACAAGCTTGGTGAGGCATGAGCATATTGACAGAACCGTGGAGCACAACTCTGAAAACTGGAAACTTTAATGGAGGACAGGGCAGCACAGTGGCACAGTGGTTAGCATTGCTGCCTACGGCGCTGAGGACCCGGGTTTGAATCCCGCCCCTGGGTCACTGTCCGTGTGGAGTTTGCACATGCTCCCCGTGTCTGCTTGGGTTTCACCTCCACAACCCAAAAAGATGTGCAGGACAGGTGGATTGGCCACACTAAATTGCCCCATAATTGGAAAAAATAATTGGGTACTCTAAATTTATTTTTAAAAACTTTAAGGGAGGAGGGGAAATGTGGAAAGTTACATTTTCTATTTTAAAATTAAAACAAGCACTTGTTAATATTGAGTGTCAATTTTTTCTGACATTGAAATATTAACTATAAAGCACGATACCAACAATTTCTTTTTAAATTAGGAGCTTTGCAGAGGAAAAACATTTCCAGAGCATTAAAATTTTGAAGGTGTGAATTGGAGATAATTTATTCCAGACTAGATATTTAATGTAATCAGAAAAAACTTTATCCATTTTCTGACCTGTTTGCTTGAGGATGCATTTCCAAGAGGGTCTTCATTAGTTTGTTGAAACTACTTAAATTAGCAGAGTTTGGGGGAATGAATGTTCCTCTTGCGGTGGGGGTGTCCTGTAGGCACTGCATCTGTTTATATTTTCTTCTGTTCAGCTAATAACACAAATGAAAACCAGATTAGAAGTTTTAAGGATTTTCTGTACTAACTATATCCTGTTGCCACAGAAAGATACAACCCTAGGTAGTTGTTAAAACAGTGGTAGTTAAGTAGGTCAACATCTCTGGTCGAGAATCTGAGGTTTACAACTTCGTCCAGTTTGTTCTCATTGCAATTTTTAAAATGTTTTGTGTATTAACCTTGTGTACAACAAACTGAACAAACAAATACATGCATTGTGCTATCGAACCATTGGCTGAGGCAGATAAGTGAGCATTTGAAGTATTCCTCATGCTCAATGTGAGGCATCAAAGAAAAGTACTAATTTGCAAATTGTGCATTAGAAGTGCAGGCCGGTTGACTGCGGTCCATAATACGCCTATTAAAACAAGCAAAGGAACATGCTGTTTGTTTCGATCAGAATGCCTAACAGTAATGGATGCAGTAAGGGATACTCAACATTTTAAGAGACGCACAATCTTGGTATGCCAAGGGATTCAAACACAATACACCAAGGAATACAGAATATCTGATACGTTAAGGGCTAGTCATTATTCTCCCTGTACCAATGCTAGCTTGATAGACAGATGGCCAATAAAACAAGATTTAGCCTAAGATAGAATTGATTAAGCAAGGGGTGTCAATGACAGGCTATGGGATAATCAATGTGATGTAAAAATTATTCACCATATTGTGACTACCAATATCATAATAAATTGAGCAAGCATGCAAAAAGGTACGAAGATGCAATGCAGAGACCAAAACACACTGAAATGACCAAGTTCCCCAATTAAATTAAAAAGATAGAGCTGATGGATTAATGGATTATCAATATACTAATTGTTCATGTAAGTAGCAGTACTTTGTGAACCAGAGTGAATAGGACAAAGACAAGCCATTTACCCTGTGATGCACTATCAATTACGCAAAGACGAGAGTAGGATGTAATCGAGGCTTCATTACTCTGAGATGTGTGGCCTCTTACAGCAGCTGACGAAATGGCTGCTGTAAGGGGAGCACACATATTTATACTCTGCCTACTGGGCAGAACCAGCAGGCAGGGATCTACCCCCATACCTGTAGTACAGGGGCCTTACCGTAAAACACCAATCTCATCATCCTATATATACACAATATATACATCAGTGGTGACTACCACATTCACCCCCTGTTAAAAATGAGTCCGGCGGGGGTGGTGGAGAACTATATACAGAAAGTTGTGTTTTAAAAGTACAGATAATATTACAAATTCAGGCGGTCCGGTGCCTTGATCTGTCGTCGGGAGCGCCGTAGTGATGGTGGCGATTCCGGCGGCGGCTTGGTCTTCAGTGACTCCGGGAGCGTGCCGAAATCCTCTTTATCCCCGGGTGTGGGCAAGGGGAGGACGGATTGTCCTGGAACGGGGGCTGCGGTGGGGTGTGCCGGGGGAAGGGAGGGAAGCGCCGGGGCGGTGGGGGGGGAATCTGTGGAACCAGCTGGTGCCAGGTCCCTGAGGGAGACTGTGTCTTGGTGGCCGCCGGGGTACGCTACGTAAGTGTACTGCGGGTTGGCGTGAAGTAGCTGTACCCTCTCAACCAACAGGTCCGCCTTGTGGAGTCGAACGTGTCTGCAGAGGAGAACGGGTCCTGGGGCTGCCAGCCATGTCGGGAGCGAAACCCCGGAAGTGGACATCCTAGGGAAGGCAAAGAGACGTTCATGGGGGGTTTCATTAGTCGCGGTGCACAGGAGCGACCAAATGGAGTGAAGTGCGTCGGAGAGGACCTCGTGCGTACGGGAGGCTGGGAGATTTGTGGACCGTAGAGACAGCTGGACAGCCCTCCAGACCGTCCCATTCTCCCTCTCCAACTGCCCGTTTCCCCTGGGGTTGTAGCTGGTCGTCCTGCTCGAGGCAATGCTTCTGTTGAGCAGGTACTGGCGCAGCTCATGAATGAGGATCCCCGGTCGCTGTGGACGCAGGCGGGGAAACCGAACAGTGCGAAGATGCTGTTGAGGGCTTTGATGATGGTGGCAGACGTCATGTCGGGGCATGGGACGGCAAAGGGGAATCGGGAATATTCATCGACCACACTGAGAAAGTACGTGTTGCGATCGGTGGAGGGGAGGGTTCCTTTGAAGTCCACGCTGAGGCGTTCAAAGGGGCGGGAGGCCTTCACCAGGCGCGCACGGTCTGGCCGGTAGAAGTGTGGTTTACACTCCACGCAGACCTGGCAGTCTCTGGTAATCTCCCTGACTTCCTCGATGGAGTAGGGCAGGTTGCGGGCCTTGATGAAATGGTAAAAGTGTGTGACCCCTGGGTGACAGAGGTTGTCGTGCAGGGTCCAGAGTCGGTTCACTTGTGCGCTGGCACGTTGAGCTTACCAGGGCGATACAAAATCTCGTAGTTGTAGGTGGAGAGCTTGATCCTCCACCTCAAGATTTTATCATTTTTGATCTTGCCCCGCTGTGTGTTATTAAACATGAAGGCAACTGACCGTTGGTCAGTGAGGAGAGTGAATCTCCTGCTGTCCAGGTAATGCCTCCAATGCCGCACAGCTTTTCCTGCTCAGGGCATCTTGCTTTCATGAGATTCTTAGATTTACAAATGAAGCTCAATGTTCAAAGCAGGATAGGGATGAATACCAGGTTTCAATCCTTAACCTGTGCTTCATCGCTCTTGCAATGTTTTTGTTTTTAAATTAAGAGTATCCAATTATTTTCTTTTTCCCAATTAAGGGGCAATTTAGTGTGGCCGATCCACCTAATCTGCACATCTTTGGGGCAGACATGGGTAAAACGTCCGAACTCCACACGGACAGTGACCCAGGGCCGGGATTCGAAGCCGGGTCCTCAGCGCCGCAGTCCCAGTGCTATCCACTGCGCCACAAACCACCCTGCAATGCTGTTTTTAAATGTAAATGCTTGAATTAGGGTAGAGATTAGCTTGATGCCTAACTAGTGGTGGTGAACACCTCTAGACGGTGAGAATTGTTTGCCTGGTGTCAGCAGCCATGTTGATGATTGCAGCTGTCCTGCTGAAGACAGCAGCTGCTCCCCAGTGGGCCAGTAGCATCTACAGCATCAAAAATGGGAGCAGGCAGGCTAGATTGGAATGCTGGAACTGCAGATGCAAGTCCAGGAATGGTCAGTTTGAAACAAATGGAAAAAACGATTCAGATGGCCCTGTAACGAGCTATGGCCTAATGGGCAGCACGGTAGCATGGTGGTTAGCATAAATGCTTCACAGCTCCAGGGTCCCAGGTTCGATTCCCGGCTGGGTCACTGTCTGTGCGGAGTCTGCACGTCCTCCCAGTGTGTGCGTGGGTTTCCTCCGAGTGCTCCGGTTTCCTCCCACAGTCCAAAGATGTGCGGGTTAGGTGGATTGGCCATGCTAAATTGCCCGTAGTGTCCTAATAAAGTAAGGTTAAGGGGGGGTTATTGGGTTACGGGTATAGGGTGGTTACGTGGGTTTGAGTAGGGTGATCATGGCTCGGCACAACATTGAGGGCCGAAGGGCCTGTTCTGTGCTGTACTGTTCTATGTATATCAGATTTTTCAGGTTCACCAAGTTAAAGATTCAAAATTGTTTTTTAAAAATATAAATTTAAGAGTACCCAATTCTTTTTTTTTTCCAATTAAGGGGCAATTTAGTGTGGCCAATTTACCTACCCTGCACACCTTTTTGGGTTGTGGGAGTGAGACCCGTGCAGATGTGAGGAGAATGTGCAACCTTAACACGGACAGTGACCCGGGACTGGGATCGAACCTGGGTCCTCAGTTACGTGAGGCAGCAGTGCTAACTACCGTGCCGCCCTTTCAAAATTGCTTTCTTGACACACAGGCCCACAAGAGGCTCTAAACTCATGGCAAGCGGGTTCACCATAACTCCCCTTTGAAAACTCAAATCTATCCCAGGGGGATGGGGTTCCCAAAAGAACTTCTGGGATCAAAATCTTTAAATCAGGCTCACATCTGATCCTGATCCCAATGCCCTTTAAAAATAAAAATCAGGCCCTTTGTATTTTTCTGTAAGTGAAGCTATTGGCAATCCAATTAAAGAGCTGTCTCTGAGGTAAAAGCAGTAGAAATATCCAGAGGTCATCTCATAAATTACTTCAACATTCTTCTTGGGGCTTTGATGGCCAGTGTGAAATTGGAATCAGATATTCTGGCTTACTATTCAAGTTTAAAATTCCACCCCTAGATAACTCAATTTAAGCTATAAATTTGGTTGCCCTGTTTCATGCTTTCCAATGCCCAGACATCTTTCACTACATAAGTGTACATGCAGAAATATAAAAATGAACAAATTTGATCTTCAACAAGATATCCCATACCAAATAGTTATATCTAGCAACAAATTTCTTCCTTCAATACCTTATGAGAAGCAGCATTAATAATTCTTGTTGATAACGGTACAGAACACTGACTGTCCACTTTGATGCCAGTTTCCTTTGCAGTGTGTTCTTTCATAGAGTCCACCTTTAGTGGAGACTGTGAATGATTTTTAAGCACAGATAACGTGTGATCGCCTGAGATTTTTGCAAGATGGACTTCAATGCGCTTCCCGTGGTATTCTTTTCCATTCATTTCTTCCACGGTCAACTTGGCATAATTGGGAGAGCCAACTCTTAGAACTCCGCACCTAGCAGATCAGAAACACAACTTTTACAATGGGCAGCGGTTTAAAATAAAAATGTTAAGGTTAGACAGAGAATGATTTCAGCTGGAACGACAACTTGACACCAATAAAATATAAAACTATTCTGAGGGACTTAGTTAGGCTATCTCCTGCAGCCTTTCAGCTCAAAACATATTTGCCCACTAAGTTGCTGATAATGCCACAGGCAAGGAAAATAAGACTTCTGGGGCCTGAGTGAACATGACAACCAACAGGAGATTTCCTTAATTTATGTATCAAAGCAGGCTACAGCAAATAAACACTCCGGGAAACATACTTCCCAACAATCAACTATAAAGTCTGTACAGACTTTTCCCCTTTTTCATCCCCCCCCTCCCCACCACCCTGCGACAAATAGCGCCTCAAACATGGTCACAAACATCCCCCACCTTTCCCCAAACTCCCCTGCTGAGCCCCTTAACTCATACTTTATCTTCTCTAACCGCAGGAAGTCACAAGTCACCCAACCATGCCACTACCCCCGGTGGCGATGCCCATCGCCACTCCATCGGCCTTCCTCCTCTCCATGAGCTCCGGCTTCTCCGAAACCCCAAATATCGCCAACAAACGGTCCGGGTTCCACTCCCTCCTGCACTATTCTGGCTAAGACCGCGAACACTCCCGTCCAGAATCTTCCCAATTTTTCGCAACCCCAAAACATGTGCACGTGATTCTTTGGCCCCCGCCCACACCTCTCACATTCATCTGCTACCCCGTGAAAGAACCCAGTCATTCTTGCCCGAGCCATATGCACACCATGCACCACCTTAAACTGTATCAGGCTCACCCTTGCACAAGAGGAGGTCTCGTTTATCCTTTGCAGTGCCTCACTCTATACTCTCCAATTGATCTCCCCTCCCAACTCCGCTTACCATTTCTCCTTATCTTCACCACCTGCTCACCTCCCTTCTCCCCCAGCCACTTATATATATCCCCAATTATTCCCTCCCCTTCCACATCCGGAAGCAGCAGTCGCTCCAGCAGGGTGCATCTCGGCAACGTAGGGAACCCCATCCAGACCTTTCGCGCAAAATCCCTAACCTTCAGATACTTGAACTCACTCCCCCTCAGGAGCTCTATCCTCTCCCTTAGCTCCTCCAGACAGACGAACCCTTCCTCCAAATACAATTCTCTCACCTTGACCAGCCCCACTTCCCTCCACCTCCTGTATACATTATCCATCTCCCCCGACTCAAACCCAAGATTCTCACACAGCGACGTTAGCACTGACTAAAATGCCTCCTCAGCTGATTTCATATCTTCACCGTGGACTGCACCACTGGGCTCCCTGAATACCTACTTGGAGCCATTGGCAAGATTGCTCCTCCAGCCTAGCCCACTCTACCCCTTCTCCTTCCCACCACTGCCGCACCTTGTTCACATTCCCAATAATAATTAAGCAAGTTTGGCAACGTCAACCCCCACTGCTGCCTTTGCCTCTGTTGCAAGGCGGGTATTTCCTTAATTAATCTAATTTCAGGATTAATAAATAAACAGAGGATTCAGGAGGAGAATTAAAAAGGGGAATCCAATGTCAAATCAGGTACAGAAAGAAAAACAAAGGGGGAAAGAAAAACTGGATTAAGAAATAAAGAGATGTACAAATAAGACTTAAAAATAAACATTGGTACTTTTAGAATAATTCACAACCTGAAGGAATAACATTTTTCAATTTAACCATTAATTCTGGTCTCCAAATTACAGACTGTTTGCTCAATATTCGGTATTGTTTGTGCAGAAATCTCCTCTACTTATACATTTGAAAGACCAAAGCTAATATTTCCGGTCCCTACCACAAGCTCCGCTCCCTAAATATCAACTTCACCTATCCCTGACAACTGTTCGAGGTTGAACTAGACTTGTTTGCAACCTTGATGCTATATTTGACTGAAATTAGCTTCCAACTACATAATGTTGTTATTAATGAAAACCAAAATAAAGTGTTCCTTCTTGTGAACAAGCTTTAAATGAGAAGACTGCTTAGCTTACTTTCTTGTAGCTACATTGAGTACTGATTTAGTGAGATAACTGGCATTGAAATCAATGCCCACCCTGACACTTGATATAGCGATATGTAGTATTCCGATCAATTAAAAGAGAGACACAAGTCTCTTGCATCCCAGCAAGAATCAAAGATGCAGATTATAGGTAAATTTGACAAATTTAGAAATACATTTGCAATATTGGTCCCACTGTCAGTGAAAACCAGCTGGTCATGAAGATGAACTACAGATATTGGAAAACTGAAGCTTTAATGTTTTCCAGTGTCTGCGCTAATGAACAAAAATGATTCATCACGAAACAGGATAAAAGTTGCACCCAAAAAGTTAATGGTTCAGGAAGGACACTAATGGACAACAGCTTGAATTTTAGGCCCGATAATTGGACATTTTAAATTAAACCACAGTCAGCCCTCAGGGAGATCTGATGGGAATTCAAACAGCCAAGTTCGAATACACTGAGCAGAGACAGACAAACGGGACAAGTCTGGTCTCGCCCTGTAAACAGAACATCAGGAGATAATCGATCCCATTCAAATAGATTGATTGTTGTGAATTGTCCAGTAGAAGCTAGACTTTCTGGCACCCAGATTTCCCACCGTTACCATATATAGAGTAGAGTAAGGTTACATGCAAACAATACCTGGACATAGACCCCTGGGCGTGGATTCCTGGCAATCAGCAACTCCATTGGGTGCTGCGACCCCCGCCCCAAGACCTCAATGGCTGAGGGGCAGGGGCGAGGGTCAGGGGAGAAGGGCAGGTGCGAGGGAGAGGGGCAGGGGCAAGGGAGAGGAGCAAGAAGAGGGGGAGGAGAGAGGAGTTCATCGGCACAGGTAGTATTAAGAATTTTGAGATTTTGTAGTTGGAGGTAACTGTTTTACTGCATTTGGCTGAACTGTAAACTTGTATTTGCCCTTTGTTCATCTTGCAAATAAGGACACCTGGGGACAACATATAAATAATAAACTGGTTGTTGTCCAAAGTTTTCCAGACAAGTGAGGTCCCTGAGTGGGCCTTAACTTTAATGATGCTGTACTCATGGCCTTGGAATAGCCTCAAAATAAGGGGAAGTAGATTTAGGACTGAGTTTAGGAGGAACTTCTTCACCCAAAGGGTTGTGAATCTATGGGAATCCTTGCCCAGTGAAGCAGTTGAGGCTCCTTCATTAAATGTTTTTAAGGTAAAATAGATAGTTTTTTGAAGAATAAAGGGATTAAGGGTTATGGTGTTCGGGCCGGAAAGTGGAGCTGAGTCCACAAAAGATCAGCCATTGATGGCTTATTCCTGCTCCTAGTTCTTATGTAAAGATTTCCCATTTGCAGAGACAGCAAGGTGGCACACATGTTTAGCACTGGTGTCGCACAGTACCAGGGACCTGTGTTCAATTCCGACCTTGGGTGACTGTCTGTGTGGAGTTTGTATGTGTCCGTGTAGGTTTCCTCCGGGTGCTCCGGTTTCCTCCCACAGTCCAAAGATGTGGTTAGGTGGATTAGCCATGCTAAATTGTTTTTTAGTGTCCAGGGATGTAGCAGTAAAGTTAAGGGTATAGGGTGGAGTGGATCAGTACAGACTCGATGGGCCAAATGTCCTCTTTCTGCAGTGTAGGGATTCTATGAGATTCCATTCTATGATAGTTGAATTTTCTTGCTTCCCACAGTGGCAGGAAGTCAGTTAAACTATTCAAACATACATGCTGCTCGAGCGCATGTCTGCTGGTGTGAGGAACTGGTCAGGGTGGCTGACGTCATGTTATGGCTGCCCCTGGCCCCCCCTCTCCTCCGACCCAGAGTATGCGCGTGACACACCATCCCCGCCCAGCAGCATTCCGTCCCTCGGCCCACCCATGTCCAGCAGTGAAGCCCCCGCCCCTACCGCAAACTCCCATTCCCCCATAACCATACTCCCCTTCCACCTCCCATACTCTGCCCCCATACTCCCCATTCCCCCCAACAAGACCACCCACCCCCGCGATGAAAGATGCATGCGGCTCACGATGTCCCCCTCAGTGACCCCATAGGAGAAGTTAGCACACAACAGACGGGCGAGGGCCCAGACAGCGGCGGGGTGCTGGACATCAGAGTTCTCACCCCCCCCCATATGAGGAAGACCCTGAAAGCCGCGGGGGTGGCCGAGGACAGATCTGTCACCGATGTAGAGGTTGGCGTATGCCGCAGAAATGAGGATCCACCGACCCCCAACAAGATGACCTGTCATGCGACACTTGTTAATGCCATGCAGAATGCCCCATCCCTCCCACTCACCATATGCCCATTCTCCCGCAGGATCCTCATCCGACAGTGCCGACTCATGTGGGGAGATCCCCCCTTCCCCGCCTCCCATGAGAACACCCCGGAGGGGAGCTCAGAGGAGACCACGGTATTCACGGCACAGCTTATATCCCGAACCTCCACAAGTGCAGTTACACACACCTCGGTTGGCGACAGTAGTCAGGCTTCCGGTGCACATTCTGGTCAGCACCTCACAACTGCTGATGCACATGAGGTGGAGGCAGGAACAGCCAGGCAAGATAGCAGTTGGAAGTCTGTTGGATCTCAGGAGCCAGCTGCCTCACAGTCAGATGCTGAGCTTCTGGACCAGGTTTACCCGGAGCTGATGCACAATCTAGGGTGCGGCTATGATATTCAGAGGGGGATGTCGGTGACACTCCAGCAGGTCCATAGCCGATTGGAGGAGTCTCAGAGACTACAGGAGCAGGAGATGGCACCAGCAATGCATGGCACAAGAGGCCAAGGTGGCTAGGGTGGTGACCACACTGGAGAGCCAGGTATACGACGTCTGCAGCATGAGTGGATGTGTGCAAGGCTCAGTGGTGACGGCAATGGCTGAGTGCTTCGACAGCATATCCCAGTTGCTGGGAAATGTGCCCAGGTCCCAGGTGAACCTTGATGGGACTCTGCGGAGCATGTCCCAGTCTTAGGTGGGCATAGTCGAGGCGCTGTGGAGCATGTTGCAGTCTCAGGTGGGCATTGCCAGTGCACTCCCACTCACTGAAGAGCACTGCCGAGGGCACTGGCACAATGCTGCAGATATTGGGGAGCTGCCAGCACTGGCAGAGCCGGATAACGGAGGGGCAGCCGGGGCTTGATCCAGCTGCCCCTCCATGCCGAATTGAACCCCAGGACCCTATGGGCACCGACCAGGAGGAGGGGCGCTGGGTGCCAATGCTGGCGGCCGCCAGCTCTTCGGGTTCCATCCTCCTGTCAACAGTGCACCTCAGAGTCAGCACAAGGAACAGGGGGTACGGCGGGGCATGTGCCATCGGCAAGTGGGCATGGGGCTTCCAGCCCCACTGCCTCCAGAGGACTCCCGCCAGGGACAAAGGCCATGGGACACGGTAGGCAGCAGGCTGCCTCCACTTCTAATGTGCATCCTGGGGACACACAGCGTAGCGGTAGAGCAACGGAGGCAGGTCGAGGATCACAGGGGGGTGATGGGTATCATTTGGAGATTGGGACAGTTGGGGACACATGTAAAGCATTAAAAAAAGTTGTACTCGAGAAATATGATGCCTCTGGCAATTTATTCCGCAATGCGGGCTGATCAATGTGGACAGGCAGGAGTCAGGCTATGGCACAGATTGAGGAGCACCTGCGCTGAGCTCTCAACGAGTTATCATCACCCGCCTTTGACAGTGACCCACTGACCACGCCGACACAGTCCTATCACCCTGGAATTACGTTACACAGACCCTGGGAGGGTGGAACAGGGTGGGGGAGGGGGGTGGAAGGAGTGTGGGGAGGCACGAGAGGGGGGAATGCAGTGACGGACGAGACCACATCCTATGTGAAGAGGATGAGGGCCTCCTGGCCCTCCGGACTTGCTGGACTCTCGTCGCTGCTGCCTTTTCTCCAGCCTCCAGCTGACCCTGCGTTTTCTCTCGGGCTCGTCCCCGAGCCCCTCCTGGTCCATTGTCTCCTCATCCTCCTCAAAAGGTAGCCATATGTTCCTCCTCCTCCACCACAACCACATCGCCCCGCTGCTGTACCGGGTTGTGGTACCACCATAGCAGACCACCACAAAGCAGATGACCCTCCAGGGGGTGTACTGCAGGGCACCACCAGAGTGGTCCAGGCATCGGAACCTCATTTTGAGGAGTCCAATACACTGTTCAATGACAGCCCGGGTGGAAACATGGGCCTCATTGTATTGGGTCTCCGTATCGGTCACCGACCTCTGCACTGGTATCATAAGCCAGGCTCTCAGTGGGCACCCCATATCCCTCATGAGCCAACCGGCTATCCTGTGATGTCCTTGAAGAGGCTGGGGATGTCTGACTACCCAGGATGTAGCTGTTGTGCATACTCCCCGGGAAGCGCGCACACATGTGCATGATCTTAATGTGGTGGTCACACACGAGCTGGATGTTCAGGGACTGGAAACCCTTCCTACTAATGTAGGGCATTCCCAGATGGCCTGATGAGCGCAAGGCGACATATATGCCATCCACTACCCCCTGGACCTGGGGCATCCAGGCAAAGGTGGCGAATCCTGCTGCCCGGCATCCTGTTGAGCCTGGTCCATGTCAAAAGTTTTTATAGTTTTCTCCCCCGGCAAACAGGCCATCCGTAACCTCATGGGTGCACTTGTGGACTATAGCTTGTGAGATGCCACACAAGTCCTTGCTCGAGCCCTGGAATTATCCTGAGATGTAAACTTTTAGGGCTAAGGTGACCTTTTTGGCCACTGGGAGCGGGTGGACTCCTCCACGTGATGCCAAGTGCATGAGGACTTCCTTGTTGAAATAGAGCCTCCTGCAAACCCGCTATCTATCACCTGTCCGAAAGACCAGTGACGCCTCTATTCCAGGCGCTGTCGCTGGCCTCCCCTTCTGGGTTCCTCCCTGGCTAATGGGCAGCCAGGTCCTCAGGGTGTGGGTTGGGGCCCTGCACATGGGTTGCCTCCTCGAGCCTGTCGATCTTGCTGCTGCCACCTTCACCGGCATCTGGCCTCCAGCAGCACACTGGGGGGCCCCCAAGGTATAACACATTTCGTGTAATATCTGTATGGAGTAGAAGAGGGTGCAAGACTGACAAACAGCGGTGACTTCCACCCTCCATTACCCCATTGCTACCCCACTATCCCTTTACCATCAAATACGCCCTGCCCATGCATTCCCGGCTGCAGCAGGAGCCCCTGGTCACCGGACCCCAGACCATTTACGCCAGACATCTGCACGTAATGTTACCTGGTCTGGGTGCTATTTCCCTCTCCGATGCACACACCCACCTGCTCATCGTGGAGATGTCCCCGGAGCAGGGGCCCAGCCCCTGGGCATTTGAACATTGGTTGCTGTGTTCGTCGTGTTGCCGCCCGCAGTGTTCAGGCACAGTGTCCAGGCATCACGGTCTGATTGGGATGATAGGCAATAACTCCCACATGCTACATGGCACACCTACCTATGGGAATCCACTTGGGAACTGTGAAGTGCTCACTTACCTACTATTGCCAATTCCTTTTCTTTAATAAATTTAGAGTACCCAATTAATTATTTCCAATTAAGGAGCAATTTAGTGAGTCCAATCCACCTATCTTGCACATCTTGTGTTGTGGGAGCGAAACCCACACAGGGAGAATGTGCAAACTCCACATGGACAGTGACCCAGAGCCGGGATCGAACCTGGGATCTCGGCACTGTGAGACTGCAGTGATAACCACTGTGCTACCGTGCTGCCCACGATTGCCAATTCCTAATTAGAAATAGCCTTCAGCCATGTGGCCAGAGGCCTCTGTGGCCCATGAGAGTTATAGGTGGTCGGTAGGGCAAACAGACAGTGCCGGAACTGCCAGGGTCATGGTGTGGCATGAGGACTCACAGGTGCCGAGACACCCATTTCCTCTGTTTCTCCATTCCCTCCCCCTCAATGGTGGTACAGCCCGACCGAGACCACCGCCCCCACACTCCCACCGAGCACCAGAGCTGCAACCCCATTGCCCCCGGCTCCTTGCCCAGGAGTGAAGATGGCTCTTCATCTCATTGGATCCCCACAGCAGACCTTCTGCCAGCTTGTTGCTCGTTTTACTGGAGTGTATTAACACGCCTCCGTTTAAAGGCCGTGTGCTTAACACTGCTATGGCTCTGTGTATGTAATTATGCTCAGGAGTCGCCAGGTGCCGTATTTAGACACCTCACAAGTATATCAAGGTCAGGTTCAAAGTAATAAATCTGTACACCGATTAGTAAGTCCAAACGATTGATATTTATTATGACAAATAATAAATACACATGCATACGCTAAAGAGACTAACTTACTTCTAATACTAAACTAAAATACTTATCTAGACAGGAACAGGCAAGGTCAGGGAGCAAGGCCTTCGTCCCGTTCTTGGGCTGCAACTCTCAGGTATTTAAAGTCGTCAGGGTCTAGCAAAGTCTGGATCACGTAGCGATCGTTGTAGTGGCACTTACAGTTCGATGGCTGATGGCTCAACGGCTGGTGATGGAACTGGAGTCAGGATGCGATGTATCAGCCAAGCGAAGCCGGAGCGATGAAAACAGACCGACCCATGTGCGGGGTCTACTTTTATAGGTCCCCCAAAGTCCGTGCCCCTTCGGTGGGGTCCTGTTACCTGCCATGTATCGATTGGGCCTTTTCCCAATCGGTATCTTCCAAACCCCCCAATCTGAGGGTCGCTTCTCGATGGGTGGGGCGGTACCTATGGTTCTTTGTGTTGGATACTATGGTGCCGTTCTGTCTGGGCATCTACTCAAAAGTATCCATTCATACTTAAATGTTTCTATTGTGTGGGGTCTGGATCTGGATCACCTCATTACTATGTAGATCTTGTTGCCATTTACACCTTTGGCTGACACTCTGCACCTGGCCACAAACTGGTTTCTGTATGTGCAGAATGCTAATTATTCTGCAAACTGCTTGTCCTTGCTAAGACTGTTTTCTCCCTGCAGCCTTAGCAGTTCTCCATTTTGTAGCCCAGTGTCCATCTTAGGTGGCTACACAGCTCCACTTTTTTAATAAGGTGTACGAATCGGCACCCATGTGGTCACTTGCTGGGGAGACTGTTAGACAGGGGTCGCTCCCATTAATTGTATGGAGTTTAGCCTTAAATGGCGATTATTGGATTCTCGCCAGGCTCCTGATTTTGCGAACAGGAGCGGGCCAGTTAGATTGCAAACCGTTCAGTGACGCGGTTCTCGTTTTCAACCGCTCCCATGATCCAACCATCTCATCGCGCTCTCGCTAAAGTGCAATACGGCCATTAAATCGTGCATTTAAAGGCTAAGAATAAAAGTGAATGCTGGACATTCAGTGCCTTTTTGTTCATCCAGCAATGCCATGTAACAAAATGTGATAGTATAAACGGCATCAGACTGATGAGGGGCTGGTTTAGCACAGTGGACTAAATAGCTGGCTTGTAATCCAGAACAATGCCAGCAGCACGGGTTCAATTTCCGTACCAGTCTCCCTGAACAGGCGCCGGAATGTGGTGACTAGGGGCTTTTCACAGTAACTTCATTGAAACTTTGTGACAATAAATGATTATTATTATTACTTACAGGCCAGGTCTTGAATCAGACAACCATATACCAGCCCAATGGCAGCAACCCTTAGGCCAATGGCGGCACAAAGGTAGCAGGTTAGGTTGTGGCGTAAACACATCGTTTACAGGAGCAGTTGGAAGAGTTCTCACTTGAAGTTTTGAAGTCATGAAAGGGTAGTATGCTGGTCAGAAACCTTTGGGCAGATGGACTCTGGCATATTCTAGAATAACCTCCCTAAAGCCTCTGTAGCTCATTTTCCTCCTTTAAGACACTGCTTAAAGCCAATGAGGGACATTTTATTACATTAAAGGCATAAGTTGTTGCTGTTTCTGATGCCAAATAGGTTTATTGGCAGTCATTATCATTTATTATAGTTAAAAGTTACTTAACGCTACTAATTACCAACCCTAATTGTCTGTGGCATGTTAAGTTTGAATCTATCACACAATTACAGCAATTTCACAACATTCAATGTCAATTTTTTTTTGTAAAATGTTTTTCATTGGTTTTGCATTTAAATATACAACAAACAGTCCAAAGAAACACACAGTATAAAACATAACAAAAACGGGGAAACAAAGTGGGTAACACATGTACAGATTTGAGGCCTGTTGGCCTTAAGCTCTCCCATATTTGGTTATCCCAATCGCTTTGTTTCACTATTTACACCTGGCCCCACAGTATTAGAACACACCAGGAACTTGATCCGGGTCCCCCAGGTTCGCCCTCTTGCTGTTGCTGTAGCCGCCTCTCCTGGGTTCTCTCCCTGCTTCGGTGTTCTTTGGTTCTTCGTTCTCTTTGTTCTGGATGGTGTTTCCCCCCCTTTATATTTTGTCAGATTCAGTCCCACCTTCCCTTATTGGTTGCTTGTCACAAACAGATCCTCAAACAGGTTGGCGAGTTGCTTCCATGTATTACAGAAGCCCTCCCTCCCATCCTCTGATGATGAATTTTTTTCCCCCCCCAATTTGAGGAATTCTGCCAAGTTGGACAGCCAGTGGCAGTGCTCATCTCCAGCTGAGCAGGCGTCTCCAGCAGGCGATTAGGGAGGCAAAGGCTAGGGCATCTGCCCATCTCCCCTGGCTGTTCCAATACCTCAAAGACTGCCACTAGGGGGCACTGCTCCATCCTCACCCCCACAACCTTAGACATGGCCTTGAAACAGGCGATCTTGTACCCAACAAATCTGGGACAAGATCAGGACATGTGGGTGTGATAGGCTGGATGTCCCTGGTGTCATGTGAGAGTACCTTTAAGAAATGGATGTTTAAGCAATGTACCTTTAAGAAATGGAGCAGCTCATATTACTGATGTGATGTCAGAGGGTGGGGGGAGCTGAGCTGAGCTCACTTCTGATTTTCATTTCAGTTTTGAGGATAAGAGCTTGGGTGTGTCTGTGTTTGCAGTGAGCTGGATCTGCTGTTATCTCTGCCATGAAAGACTATCTTTGAATCATTTGGGTGATTTAAACTCATAATAGTAATGTCTTTCACCTGATGTGTTTCTGTTTAAAGGTGTTAAGTCTCTTGGATGTTGAAAGGAACTGAAAGCTCATTTAGTGTTGTATTATTTTCAGGGTTATCTTTGAAGTAAGGGGTGTTAAGTGATCCAATGTTTATTTAAAAGATTAAGTTGAGTTCATGGAATAAACATTGTTTTGTGTTTAAAAACCCATGTGTCTATAATTGTAATACCACACCTGGAGAACAAGCCGTGTGCTTCAAAAGCAATAATACATTAAAGGGGGAGGTTGGTTGAACTCCATGATACATTTTGGGGTTCTGAAAATGCCTCTCCCATAACACTGGCACCATTCACATTTGTCCTCCACCTCCAGAAAAAAACCAGCTCGTGTGCAATCTGGTCAAGTGCAGTCTGTACACTACCTTTATCTGCGTAAGGCTCAGCCCTGCGCACGAGGAGGCGAAGTTCGCCCTATGCAGTGCTTCGATCAAGCTCTGCCCAGCTCTTCCTCCAGGCAGCCCGGTAGCATAGTGGTTAGCACTGTTGCTTCACAGCGCCAGGGTCCCAGGTTCGATTCCCGCTTGGGTCACTGTGCCGAGTCTGCATGTTCTTCCCGGGTCTGTGGGGTTTTCCTCCGGGTGCTCCGGTTTCCTCCCAGTCCAAAGATGTGCAGGTGAAGTGGATTGGCCATGATAAATTGCCCTTAGTGTCCACAAAAAAGTTTAGGTGGGGTTATTGGGTTATGGTGGACGTGTGGGCTTCGGTAGGGTGCCCTTTCCAAGGGTCGGTGCAGACTAGATGGGCCGATTGGCCTCCTTCTGCACTGCAAATTCCATTAAACCTCCCTCATTTCATCTAGCAATATCCTTACTTTGTCTAGCAGTCGTCTGTCCATGTCAACTAAGCTACCGTCCCCTAATTCCCCCGCTGTTAATAGTCCGTCCAGTAGCAAGTGTGCTGGTGGCTGGGGGAACTTGCAGTTTCCTTGTGGATGAAGTTCCTTAGTTGTGTATACGCAACTCGTTCCCTCTTGGGAGCTGTAGTTTGTCCATCTGTTCCCTAGGGTCGCTATCTTGCCATCTATGTACAGATCCTCTACCGTTAAGTGTCCCCTCGTCCCGTGTCCACCTTTTAACGGAGATGTCCAATGCCACCTGGGTGAATTTATGGCTCTTGCAGATGGAGGCCATGGCGGACATTACTACTAGTCTGTAGTGTTGTCGGAATTGATAACATGCTCTTGAGCGAGGTTACCACCACTCGGCTTCTTGAGTACTTGGCTGGGCGGGTGGGGGGGGGGGGATGGGATTACAGCCGTGGCCGGTGCCTGGAGGGATATACCGTGCAGGAGCTCTCCTCCATTTTCACCCAATCCGCTCACGGTTCCTTGACCTAGCCTCATACTCTCTCTGCGGTGCCTGCCCAGTGGTTGAGTTGGAAGTTTGGAAGGACCAGCCCCCTCATGTTTTTCCTTCTTTGTTGGATGCTCTTGCAGAACCTAGGGTTCCTTCCCAACCACACAAATGCCACAATCGCTTTAACGAAAAAGGCCTTGGGGATGAAGACCGGGAGGGATCTGAACAGGAAGAGGAATATGAACAGTACGTTCATCTTGATCATCTGCACATTCCCCGCTGGAGAGAGCAGGACTGCATCCCACCTCTGCAGGTCCCTCTTTACCCCCTCCAGGCTCAACATGTTCCATTTGTGGATTAATTTCCAGTGGTGGGTTATTTGGATCCCCAAGTATTGTCATTTGGTTTGGGCCAGCATGAATGGCAAGTTTCCCAGCTCTGATTGCCACCCCCTCCTAGAGGCTTACAGGGACAATTTCACTTTTGCTCAGGTTGAGTTTGTAACCTGAGAAAGCTCCAAACTCCCTTAGGAGCTCCATTATTCCTCCCATGCTGGCTAAGACATTTGAGACAGAGATTATCCACATACAGTGAGGCTCTGTGCTCCGTCTCCCCTCTGGATGCCGCTCCACCCCTTTGCTAATCTGAGCGCAATGGCCAATGGCTCAATTGTCAGAGCAAATAGCAGTGGGGATATGGGGCATCCCTGCCTCATGCCTCTGTGCAGCTGAAAGTATTCAGAGCCAGTGGTGCTTGCCATGCGCTGTACAGCAATTTCACCCGAGGTGAAACCTGACCAAACCCAAACCGTTCTCGTACCTCCATTCGACTCTGCCGAACGCCTCCTGTGTGTCTCCAGGTAGATGATCACTTCTTGTGTCTCCTCCCCAGGTGAGATCATGACCATGTTGAGCAGGGGTCTGATGTTCGCCATTAGCTGTCTGCCCTTGCATGGTGGCGCTGTGGTTAGCATTGCTGCCTCACAGCGCTGAGGTCCCAGGTTCGATCCCGGCTCTGGGTCACTGTCTGTCACTGTACATTCTCCCAGTGTTTGCGTGGGTTTCGCCCCAACCCAAAGATATGCAGGGTAGGTGGATTGGCCAACCAAATTGCTCCTTAATTGGAATTAATGATTTGGATACTTTAAATTTATTTATTTTTTAGTTAGTTGTCTGCCCTTGACGCAGCCCGTCTGATCTTCCGCACTCATCTTTGTCTTTCTTAGGGATCAGTGATATTGAGACCTGAGTCAGCGTGAGCGGCAGGTCCCTCTCGATAATGAGTTGGTGATTCTCTCCTTCAGGTGTAGAGTGAGAGCTGCCGCAAATTTTTTTATAGAAGTCCACGGGGAATCAGTCAGGATCTGATGCCTTCCCAGACTGCATGGAGTTGATACTCTCCATGACCTCCTCCAGTTCTGGTGGTGCTTCCAGCCCCTGTTTATTTTCCTCCCCCACAACAGGTGTGTCCAGCCCGTCAAGAAACTGTCTCATCTTCGAGTCGCCCTACGGGAGCTCAGAGGTGTACAGCTCCCAGTAGTCGGTCGCGAAGGCCTCGCTTTTTTAAATACAAATTTAGAGTACTCAATTCATTTTTTTCCAATTAAGGGGCAATTTAGTGTGGCCAATGCATCTACCCTGCACATGTTTGTGTTGCGGGGATGAAACCCACGCAAACACGGGGAGAATGTGCAAACTCCACATAGACAGTGACCCAGAGCTGGGATTAAACCTAGGACCTCGGCACCATGAGGCAATAGTGCTAACCACTGCTCCACCATGCTGCCCTTCGAAAGCCTTGTTGATCTTATCTGGGGCCGTGGTTAGTCTACTGTTCCTATCTTTCACCTGCGCTATTTCCCTTGTGGCTGCCTGCTTTTTCAGCTGGTGAGTCAGCAGGCGGCTGGTCTTGCCTCCATGTTCATAGAAGGTCCCCAGAGTCTGACGGAGGTTCTGCCTGTTTTCCCTGTGGAGATCAGGTCAAATTCCATTTGTAATTTTTTCCTCTCCACCTGTAGTTCTACAATTGGGTCACAGAGTATAGCTGATCCACCTCCCATATGGAGTCTATCTGTCCTTGCCTGGTCACCCTCTACTTCCTGTTCCTGAGCGCTCTATACGCAATTATTTACCCCCTCACCACCGCCTTCAATGCCTCCCAGAACGTGGTGGATAAGTTCTTCCTGTTCTGATGCAGGATACATATCCATCAATGACTTGTGACATCTTCTTGCAAAACGCCACATTGGCGAGGAGGGCTGTGTCCTGCCTCCATGGGGGGCATTGGGCCCAGCCGGTCTCCACCTTCACATCCACATACCGTAGATTACTATTGCAGAGTATTCCGCCCCTACCACCCCTGGAAATAGCAACCTTCCGACTACAAAGAAGTCAATTGGGTGGAGGTTCACCCCTCGCAATTTGCTCCATAAAAGCATTCAGTTCCCCCGCCGATTGCTTCCCTGACTTTGGGCTAGATTTGTTTGTCTGTGGGTCCTGTACGCATTTGAAGTTTCATCCCATGATGCGTTGGTGGGTGCCTAGGTCAGGGATTTCTGCCATGGTCTTTTTGACAAAGTCTGCATTGTCCCAGTTCGGGGCGTATACATTCACAAGCAGTACTGGTGCCTCTTCCTGTACACCGCTGAGCATGATATCGTCTTCCTGGATCTGTCACCGTATTTGTCGCTGTGAAGGAACTCCTCCTGTTAAATAGTATGGCCATCCATCTAGCCTTTTGTCCCTTAGCATGCTTGATAAGTCTGCCCCATTCAACTCTTTCTTAGCCTCAATCGGTCCTTCTCTCTCAGGTGTGTCTCTTGGAGGAAGACTATGTCAGCCCTCAAACTTTTCAGATGGGCGAAGACACTGGATCTTTTCACCAGGCCGTTGAGTTCCCTGACGTTCCAGGTGACCATTGCGATTGGGGGGGGTGGGGGTTTGTCCCCCCGATCCTGCGGGGTCAGCCATACTTACCACGTGGACATGCCCTTACTCTCAGTGGTTTCCCTTTGTTTGGAGACCTTCAAAGATGGCCACCATTGCCTTTTTTTCTCTGGTCGTCCCCACGTGTTGTAACCAGCACTCTACAATCCCCCTTCCCCTCCCCTCGGCTCTCATCGACTTACCCTCCCCATGCCCCTGTTGGCTCCCCTCCCCCCTTCCCCTGACCTTTTTCTGTTGTTCTGCTCCCCACCCTTGTTCTGTTAGGCGCTTCCTTCCCTTTAAGAGAGCTGCACTGCGGCCTCCCTGGAAGTGTTTTCTCCTATCTTTTCCCCATTTTGTTTCTACCCCGGACCTTCCCATTTCAGTGTCCCTCTGCCATACCCCCTTCTTAGGACGTGCAGGTGGTCGCTCCAGTGCGTGGCAAAGACATATCATATCGGAATAAAAATAATAGAAAACGATAAAGAACAAAAAATAGTCAGTGTTCCACGTGTGTCCCTCACTGCTGTCTCCCAGCCGTTGTTCTCAACAAATTCATCTGCTTCTCCCAACGTGTTGAAATAGTATTCTTTGTTGCCAAATGTCACCCAATGTTTTGCCGGGTTAGGGTTAGGTACAGCATCCTGAACCACCCTTTGTTTTTAAAGAGGGCCGCCTTGGCTCCATTGAACTTGGCCCGGCATTTGGTCAGGTCAGCCCCAATGTCATGATATATTCGGATCATATGCCCTTCCCATTTACAGGACCACGTGTTCCTCGCCCAGTTCAAATTTGGCTCCTTGTCCTGTAATTTGTGGAGTTTTGCAATGATTGCTCTCAGTGGTTCCCCGTTTTGGGCCTTTGTCTGAGTGACCTGTGGGCGCTTCCCCAGCATCTGCCCCACTAGTTCATTGGGCTCCTGCCCTCAGGTAGCCCAACGATCCTGAGATCCTGGCGGCGGGATCTATTTTCCTGGTCCCTGAGCGCACCCTGGGCCAACACCAACCCCGTCATCTGTTTCGAACGAGGTGATCCGGTCACTCTTGATGGTAGCTGCTCTCGCAAATTCCCATACTGGTATCTCCTGAATTTCCAACTGCTGCTTCATTTTCTCCAGCCCCTCTTTGAAGGGGGTCAAAGCGATTACTATGGTCACCTTCACAGTCTCCATGAGGTCCTCCTTAAAAGGAATCCCTGAGTTTTAGACGCTCTTGTGCTAGGAGGTCCACTCACTGTCTATCGGTGTATGTGTTGGCAATCTTTCCCCGTCTTCCATGTCCTGCTCTGATCCGCTCCTCGTGTCCGCCGTTTACGTTTTTCTTTCTTTTCTCTTTGCTTCCTGGTAGATTTGAGGGCATTTCCTCAGGTGTCCTTTCTCCTTCTTGGTGGATATTTGTGGATATTTTTTTAAATTTAGAGTACCCAATTCATTTTTTCCAATTAAGTGGTAATTTAGCATGGCCAATTCACCTACCCTGCATATATTTGGGTTATGGGGGCAAAACTCACGCAAACACGGGGACAATGTGCAAACTCCACACGGACAGTGACCCAGGCCGGAGTCGAACCTGGGACCTTGGCGCCGTGAGGCTGTAGGGCTAACCCACTGCGCTGCCCTTTCTTGGTGGATTTGAGGGCATTTCCTCAGGCAGTTGTTTGTTTTGGGTGAAGGTAGGGAGGTGGTCTTTGTGGGTTAAGTGGTCGATTTCCAGATTTAATGGAAGCCACCTTTTGTGGGACTGTTTAACACAACGCCACCACCGGAAGTCCCCAATAATGACGCAGCAGCAAACTGCTAATTTAATTTGCTTTTTAGCATTTAACCACACATCTTCAACTACTTTAAGCTGCATAACAATTATGCTTCAAAAAAGACAAGATTGTTAAATTCACTGTTTCTCTGAAATTAAAATAGAGCCCAATGTCATTATCCACTACGTAGATTATGTGGGCTTTCATTTGAATTCACTTGACATACTTATAATGAAATTAAAAGCCACAGGAATCAAAGATAAATATTTGAATGGATGAGAAGCTAGTTAACAAATGAAAGAAATAGGAGCATGAGCAGGCCATTCGATCGAGGCTGCTTCCCCATACGGTATCATAGTTGATTTGATGGTGGCCTTAACCCCCCTCATAACCATCTACTCCCTCGTCTGTGGAACAGGAAACGGAGTCTTGAGAGTCAATGTTAGATTGGGGGAAGGTGTTAAGTGGAGTGCCACAAGGGTTCAGTACATTAACCCAGTTATTCATAATCAAAATCAGGAACCAGATTTCAAGACCAAACTAAATTTTACTAAATTGGTTGACAACACAAAAATAGGAACAACAGTGTAAAAAGAATGGAGTACAAGATTTAGGTGAGTTATAGATTGGGCAGACAAATGACAAATTAAAGTTAACAATGACAAATGCAAAGCACTGCAACAATGCGCCTTCAAGAAGGACCAGAGATTCAGAAACTCTAATTGTCATAATAATGAAGGAAAAACACCTCGCTGTGCGTGGATATATTGAACTTTAAATAAGACCTGTGAGTTTTTTTAAAAATGGGCAATCAAGCCAAAGGTGGCTGAGGATGTAAAGCCAGTCACTGGTTGAATTGCTGGGATGGGTGATATTCAGAGTGAATGAAACCACCCTGTTTCCAGTCAAAGATACTTCTAAAGCATCCATAATCTAATTGCCATTGCTGGTAGAGACAATAAGGTATAATGGGAGAAGATTGACATCTCATCGAGAGGTGTCCCTCAGGGATCCGTGTTGGGCCCACAATTGTTCACAATTTACATTGATGATTTGGAGTTGGGGACCAAGGGCAATGTGTCCAAGTTTGCAGATGACACTAAGATGAGTGGTAAAGCAAAAAGTGCAGAGGATACTGGAAGTCTGCAGAGGGATTTGGATAGGTTAAGTGAATGGGCTCGGGTCTGGCAGATGGAATACAATGTTGACAAATGTGAGGTTATCCATTTTGGTAGGAATAACAGCAAACGGGATTATTATTTAAACGATAAAATATTAAAGCATGCCGCTGTTCAGAGAGACTTGGGTGTGCTAGTGCATGAGTCACAGAAGGTTGGTTTACAAGTGCAACAGGTGATTAAGGAGGCAAATGGAATTTTGTCCTTCATTGCTAGAGGGATGGAGTTTAAGACTAGGGAGGTTATGTTGCAATTGTATAAGGTGTTAGTACGGCCACACCTGGAGTATTGTGTTCAGTTTTGGTCTCCTTACTTGAGAAAGGACGTACTGGCGCTGGAGGGTGTGCAGAGGAGATTCACTAGGTTAATCCCAGAGCTGAAGGGGTTGGATTATGAGGAGAGGTTGAGTAGACTGGGACTGTACTCGTTGGAATTTAGAAGGATGAGGGTGGATCTTATAGAAACATTTAAAATTATGAAGGGAATAGATAGGATAGATGCGGGCAGGTTGTTTCCACTGGCGGGTGACAGCAGAACTAGGGGGCATAGCCTCAAAATAAGGGGAAGTAGATTTAGGACTGAGTTTAGGAGGAACTTCTTCACCCAAAGGGTTGTGAATCTATGGAATTCCTTGCCCAGTGAAGCAGTTGAGGCTCCTTCATTAAATGTTTTTAAGGTAAAGATAGATAGTTTTTTGAAGAATAAAGGGATTAAGGGTTATGGTGTTCGGGCCGGAAAGTGGAGCTGAGTCCACAAAAGATCAGCCATGATCTAATTGAATGGCGGAGCAGGCTCGAGGGGCCAGATGGCCTACTCCTGCTCCTAGTTCTTATGTTCTTATATCCTGTGTGTCACCTCCAGACGGATTTATAGATTTCGCCTTCAAGGAATACACAAAGACTGGGATAATAGCCAGCTGAAAAGCTGCCAATTGTGTGTGTATATGTGTGAACCAGTGCTGGAGGGCAGAGTGTGACACAGAAGCAAAAAGCCAGCCAGCAAGATCAGCATCCTTGCAAAAGCTATTTGCAGGTATATCTCTACCTCTGACTGAAGTAAGCCAAGTCAGCAGACCACAGTTGAAATGGGAAAAGGGAAACTTCTCTGCAAAACTGTAGAACACCGGAATCTCAAAACTGAATATGCGTTTGCTGAGGTCAGCGTTACTGGAATCTTGAATTGCAACTCTCAATCACCTACTCCGCATGAGTCATGGATTATTTTGTGCAACTTTTTTGTACTTACTTACTTTGGACTCAGTTCTCACTTCTAAACTTTATGAATGCATGCATAAGTGTTTCATCATTTTCTTGACTTTAGTAGTTCATAAACTTACCCTAGAAAGCCTGGTTAAATTTGCTCCTTTTAAAACATAAATATGAGGAGTGGGAAAGGTATCTGTGAAGGGAGGGATCTTTTGTATATTAATCTTGTTGCAATCAGTAGATGATGGGGGGGGCACGGTGAATAAAGAAAGGGAGACAGCTCATCTCTCCTCATCCAGGACAGCATAATTTGGGGGCATCCCAGCTGTACGGAAACAAAGTGAGGGATCTCGCCCAGGTTACCAAATTTGGGGAACTTCACTGGGGACCGGATGCAATATAAAGAGAGAAGGCACTAATATTTCCTTTCTTTGCTTTGGTGTCAACATTAATTTGATAGAATTTTTCTATGTTCAAAGTGTTATACAAGAATAAGTCGGTTCTTTCTTAAGCGGAACCGTGCTGAGTTTTGAAAAAGTTCATCAGAGAGAAGCCAAGAAAATTATTGCAAAGTAAGCCAAAAAGACAGACCAAAAGATGTATGTTTTAAGCTAGTGAAAAATGTAATTAAATCAAGTACATCAAAATGTGTGTTATCTGGCACTGTACTGGAATTTCTGACAGTTCATTTTTTTTTAAATCAACTACTAAACTCACAGGTAAACTTACCAGGCAGTTAAAGCCAGCATGGAAGGATTTTGAAATTAGGCCAAAGATTTAAGTCAGCTCTCTAGGGCTTCTGTAATGCCTACAAGGACTGCATTACACAAGATCACTTAGAATTGGTTCAAAATGGAACTTTTAGGTAACTGGCATTTTGGTTTAAATGGCACCACCCATTCACAGACATAGAACCCCTACAGTGCAGAAAGAGGCCATTTGGCCCAGCAGGTCTGCACCGGCCCTCTGAAAGAGCAGCCTACCTAGGCGCACTCCCCTGCCCTATCCCTGTAACCCCATCTAACCTACACATCTTTGGACATATGGGGCAATTTTATCATGGCCAATCCACCTAACCTGCACATATTTGGACTGTGGGAGGAAACCGGAGCACCTGGAGGAAACCCATGCAGACACAGGGGAAAAAATGCAAACTCTACACTGACAGTTACCTAAAGCCAGAATTGAACCCGGGTTTCTGGTGCTGTGAGGCAGCAGTGCTAACTACTGTGTCACCCATATGCCAGATAATAAACATTTTATTAGAAATTAAAGTTATTTCTTCAAATGATGATTATTTGGAATAAGCTGCCAGAGTCATGGGAACAAAACCCAAGGGATGTCAAACACAACTGGATGATAAAATGGAAGACATTCATTATCGAAAGGGTGAGTACTGATTGATGGACCAAATGGCCTTTTCCCATCCTTAACTTGGAAATGGGAAAAGGCAATTTAATCATGAACAAACCAGTCACTTTTTGATATATAAGCTCCACCATCCCACACTATCCCTCAGTTATTAGTCTCAAGCAACCTATATAAATGATATAAATAGGATCCAGAGTGATGCACAACTTTAAGTTGAAAAATATTCCCTGGAGGCTCCCTCCTAGCTTTTTCATTTTAATTTATTCTCGATGTGTATCAAGAAACCTTTCAACTAGAGATTGTCTGTTTTTGGATTCAAATTCCTGATGAGTTGTAACTTGTAACTGCTAGACAATCACAAAATTACAAATGCAGATAATGGCTCTCAATTTAATAAACAGATAAAAAACATAGGCTCCAAAAGGAGGATATGGATCACAATAGAACAGGGGAATTCTGCATTGCAAACAAAAGGTGAATGAACATCACAATAAACTGTTTACTGTCCTCTTAAGGCTTTTATATATTAGCTACTACGATATCAGATGTTCCAAAGCACTTCACAGCTACTGAAGGTAGCCAGTCTTAAAATGTAAGCAGGTGTGACTGACAATATGTGTACAGCAAGGTCCTGCAAATTGCAATGAGATAAATGACAAGATAAGTTGCTGATGCTGATTCCTCATCATGGAACAATTGACCCAATAATAACACTGAACAGCCCAAAATTCTCACTCACCGTCCAGAGTCAATATGTAGTAACCAGTCATAAACCTCTTGGATGGCTAGAGTGAAGTAGATTAGCCCCCCAAGAGTAAATATGAAACATGCAAGGTTAATCATTGTTTGAATCATAGAATATACAGTGCAGAAGGCCATTCGGCCCATCGAGTTGCACCGGCCCTTGGAAAGGGCACCCTAATTAAGCCCACACCTCCATCCTATCCCCATAAACCTGGAATCCCACCTAACTTTTTTTGGACACCAAGGTCAATTTAACATGGCCAATCCATCTAACCTGCACATCACAGATTGAAGATTGAGCAGGCAATCAATTCATTGTCCCCACCACTAACTCATAAACAGATTCAACAAACAGTAGTGATGAGTTATGAAGCAAAGCTTTAAAGAGATTCAGATTACCTGTATTCACTATGCAAACTGCAAAGCCAAATTCCAGACACCTGGTACTTCTGAAAAAACCTCCTTAATTCCATCTACAAAATTGGAAGAACATTTTTTGCTGTTACATGTTATGGTCACCCACCCACAGGACAGACACCAGTAATGTTTTAGTGACCATTCAGTATGCTAAAATCCCACTCTTTTAATGCAAATACATATTTTATATTAAACAGATTTATATTTAGATAAAACACAGAATTTGGTGTGGATATGCTAAACTTTTCGGCTAGATCATAATTTCCAACTGAAATGGATTAAACTGCATTTAAAGTCAAAATCATTAAGACATGCAATACCTCTGTTACTGTTCTGGGTAAACCATCGATATAAATATAACATGTTTGAGCAGTCTCCTTATCGGTACGAGCAGCTATTAAAAAAAACATAATTCATTAAAAGATTTCACAAATAAATAGAAATGGCTTGGACTTTGAAAGTCACTGCAGCATTACAATAAGAGTTATGATTAATATGAACCATAGAATATCTACAGTGCAGAAGAAGGCCGTTTGGCCCATCGAGTCTGCACGGTCCCTCTGAAAGAGAACCCTACTGAGTCCCAGTCCCCCGCCTTATCCCTATAACCCCACCTAACCTGCACATCTTTGGACACTAAAGGGGAAATTTAATATGGCCAATCCACTTAACCTGCATACATTTGGACTGTGGGAGGAAACCAGAGTCACCCGGAGGAAACCCATGCAGACACAGGGAGAAAGTGCGGCAAAACTGTGAGGAAAGGATACTTCACTCCAGGAATGGATCACTGACAACTAAGGATCTTTTAGATTAAAATAAACTTTATTACACAGGATTAACCCAATTAACATCCAAGGAAAAGGCAGCTTTTCAATTAACAGTTGAACAGCTCTAAAAAAAGGTCTTTGAGCTTGCTTTCCAATCTAGTTCTAAAATTTAAATCCACACACCAGTCAAATGCCAATTTTAATAAAAAAGTTAACATTCAGTGGTTTACAGATTTATTCACAAAGTCCTTGCGAAAGAAGCTTTCAGAAGTCAGTCTGAGAAAGACACTTCCTTTCTCAGAAACCAGAGAACTGTAATAATGAAACTAAAAACAACAGACACAGGGCAGGGCTGAAAACAAAACTAAAAAATCCCAAATCCCTCCCGAGAGTGACATCAAAGCCTGCCGAGCTGTTAACCCCTAAATCACAACTTGAGGGACTTACGGTGGCGGCCATGGTGAGTGGTCGCATATTTGGCAGCTCCAGCTCATGGCGATCTTTTGTGGCCTTTATTTCGGATTGTAGCAGGAATTTTAGAGGAAAAAGGTGCAGAAGTGAGAGCAGAAGAGAGTGACCCCTATTTATGGAGCTGTGTTCCAGAAGTGCCCTGGAAAAAAGCGAACTAATTAGTTGAGGCGGGTGAGGAGTGGACAACGCACGCGGACATGACGGACAGGCAGGGTCCGCCTTGCTGGTTCAGTAGTCGATGGACCAGTTGGTGAGCTTCCTGAATGAGAAGTGCATCCAGCAGCGGAAGGAAAGTTTAGAGGACCTGGCCCGGGTGGTGGACTTGATCAAGACGGTGGTTGACCGCATGGAGACGAGATTGGCAGCCCAGGAGCAGGCGATCCAGAGGTTGGAGCAGTTGGTGGGGGAGCCTGAGGAACAGTCTACCTTGATGGCAGCAGAGATGGGACTGATGCGAGACCAGAATAAGCGTCTGCTAGAGAAAGTAGAGAACCTCGTAGGCAGAACATCCGGATTGTGTACTTGCCAGAGGGAATCGAAGGAACGGATGCGTGTGTGTATGTTCAGAAGATGCTGGAGAAGCTGCTTGGGGAAGGAGCATTTGACCGGCCGTTGGAGGTGGATCAAGCCCCAGGGGGGGCAAGCCGCCGAGGGCAATGGTGGTAAGAATACATCGGTTCCTGGATAAAGAACGTATAATGAGGTGGGACAGAGCTCGTGAAAGGGGGGGGGGGGGGGCAAGCTTTAATAAGGTCTAGTCGGCCTGTACAAGAAAGGACTTAAGTTTGGTTTACTGTACCCGGCTCTATGGGTAACCTATGGGTCGGCGGAGGAGGCAGTGGATTTCATGAAGGAGAACGGACTGGCAGAAGAAGAAGGACCTTGAACTTTGATTGAGAACTGAATTGCATGTATTGCACTTGTTTTGTTGTTTAGGTTTCTTTCGTTATTCTGTTCTGTTTGGAGTTTGGCTGGTTTACAGTTCTTTGAGGGGTGGGGTCTCTGCGTTCAGATCTTGGGAGGGATTGTTTGTTTGTTTTTACTGTTTTGTTTTGACTATTTGCACGAAGAGCAGGGGGGGGGGGATTCAGTGGTGGGCAGGATGCTAGGCGTTGGGGTAGGGGCTGCCAGGCTAGCTGGGCGGGCCAGTTCACAGAAGCAAAGTGGGGGGGTGAGCTGACGATCGACATGGGGGGGGGGGGGGGGGGGGGGGATTATACTGCTGACAGGGGCCAGGGGAGGAGCGGGTTATGGGCCGCAGACTGGCCTAGGAGAGGTTATGGTTGATCGGCAGGAGAAGGTGGCAGGGTGCTCCCCCGACCAGGCTGGTCACGTGGAACGTTTGGGGACTGAATGGGCCACTCAAAAGGGCCCGTGTGTTCGTGCACTCGAGGCAACTTAAGGCCGACGTGGCCATGTTGCAGGAGACACATTTGAAGATGGGATATCAGATTAGGGTCAGGAAGGGATTGATTGGACAGGTATTCCATTCGGGGCTAGACTTTAAAACGAAGGGGGTGGCGATCTTGCTAATAAGCAGGTGGCGTTCGAGGTGGGGAATAATGGAAGCGGACCCGGGGGGTAGATATGTTATGGTTAGTGAGAAGCTGGAGGGAATGACCATGGTTTTGGGAAATATATATGCCCTGAACTGGGATGACGTTGAGTTTGTGAGACGGGTACTGGGGAAAATACCGGACCTCGATTCTCATCGATTATGCAGGGAGATTTCAACATGGTTCTTGATCCAAGGTTGGACCGGTCGGGTTCGGGGCGGGGGGGGGGGGGGGGGGGGGTGTCAAACCATGGAGATTTGGGAGGCCGAGGAGTAAGGAGTTTTCGTTCTACTCCCATGTGCATAAGGTGTGTTCCCGGATAGACTTTCGTGATTGACAAGACACTGCTGGCTGAGGTGGTGGATACTGAATATTCAGCAATAGTGGTGTCAGACCAAGCCCCGCACTGGGTGGACTTGCAAGCCAGCAAAGGAAAGGCCCAGCGGCCGCAATGGAGGCTGGATGTGGAGCTGTTAGCGGAAGAGGAGGTGTGCGAGCGGGTGGGGGAGGCCATTCGGGAATATATAAGGATCAATGACATAGATGAGGTTTCGGCGGGTGTGGTTTAGGAGGCACTGAAGGCGGTTATTGGGGGGGAATTCATCTCAATTTGGGCCCAAAAGGAGAAGGCTGAGCGGGCGGAGTTGGACAGATTGGTAGGCAAAATTTTACAGGTGGACAGGAGGTATGCGGAGTCTCCGATGTCTGGCTTTTGAAGGAGCGTCAGAGACCCAGTTAGAATTTGGGCTCCTGTCCACAGGTAAGGCGGTGGGACAGCCGAGGAGGGTAAAGGAGGCGGTGTATGAATATGGGGAAAAAGCCAGCAGGATGCTGGCGCACCAGCTGAGGAAACAGGAGGCGCCGAGAGATTGGGAAAGTGAGGGATATGGGGGGGTGGTGGTGGGATGGTGGTGGTGGTTCTGGATACGGCGGGGGTTTGACAGTAAATTGTACAAATCGGAATCCCCAGCCGGGGAGGAGGGGATGAAGCGATTTCTGGGGGGGGGGGGGCTGGAGTTCCTGAGGATAGATGAAGAGTTGGTGGAGGATTTGGGAGCCCCACTTGGGCTTGGGGAAGTTATAGACGGGTTGGGGGTGATGCAATCAGGCAAAGCCCCGGGACCAGATGGATACCCGGTTGAGTTCCATAAAAAGTTTTCCGGGTTGTTGGGGCCGCTTCTAATGGCTTTTAATGAGTCAAAGGAGCTGGGAGTGCTCCCCCCAATGTTACTGCAGGCATTGATTTCCCTTATTTGAAACAGGATAAGGATCCGGCGAACTGTGGGTCGTATAGGCCAATCTCCCTGCTAAATGTGGATGCAAAATTGCTGGCAAAGATCTTGCCACACGTACAGAGGATTGTGTTCGGGGGTTCGAGTTGCCAGGAGGGGAATGGGTTCAGGTACTTGCAAGTGTGGGATTTTGTCTGGAGGCAGGGTCCGGACTTTCCTTGCCTCCCACTAAGAGGACTACAGGATAAGGTGATGTCAAAAACAGGGGTCGGGGAGGGGAGAGTCTCGGAAACATATAAGGAACTGATGGAGTGGGAAGGGGTCCCAATAGGGAAGGTGAAGAGGAAGTGGGAGGAAGAGCTGGGAGGGGAGTTGAAAGTCAGGTTATGGGAGAAGGCCCTGAGGAGAGTCAATGCATTCTGATCGTGTGCCAGGCTTAGCCTGATCCAATTGAAGGTGGTCCACAGGACTCATATGACTGTGGTCCGTATGAGCAAGTTTTTTTTGGATGTCATGTCAGAGGTCCTGGAGGGGAGGGTGACTCAGAGTCCAAAGGTGGCAATATTTGGAGTGTTGGAAGATCTGGGAGCCCAGCGTTTTGGCCTATACCTCCGTGGTGGCGCGGAGACAGATTTTGTTGGCATAGAGGGACTCGGAGCGTCCAAAGTCTGGGGTTTGGGTTAGTGACATGGCAGGGTTTCTTAGGCTAGAGAAAATTAAGTTCGCCTTACGGGGTTCACTACAGGAGTTCGCTCGGAGGTGGAAGCCGTTCATTGAATTCTTCAAGGAAAATTGACCGTCAGCAGAGGAAGGGGAGGGGGGTGCATGGATGTGACGAATAAGGGTAGGGAATCTAATATATGGGCAGTTAGGGTTTCGGGCAGGGGGGAATTGGGTATGTTTTTGTGTGTGTTGGATCTCTTTGTTGTTTAAAATGTTAAAATTATAAATGCCTCAATAAAATATTTTTGAAAAACAAAAATCACAGCTTCAGCAGGCATATCATCTGGATACCTTAACCCAAGTTCTTTTAATATCATTACTGTAACAGGTACATAATACTATGTATACATATCCAGCCTCGGGTCACTGTGTGGAGTTTGCACATTCTCCCCGTGTCTGCGGGGGTCTCACCCCCACAACTCAAAGATGCTATAGTTTTGGTGGATTGGCCACGCTAAATTGCCCCTTAATTGGATAAAAAAGAATTGGGTACTTTAAATATATTTTATTTAAAATATATATATATATATATATTATATATATATATATATATATAAATAAGAGTTTCCTACATTCATCACATCATGACCTCCTCTTGAGCTACAGTATTTATATAGCTAGTCCAGTTCAGTTTCTGGTCACTGCTAATCCCCAGAGATGTTGATAGTGAGGAGGAATCAGCGATGCTAATTCCATTGGATGTTAAGAGAAGGTGGTTAGATTTCCTCATGTCAGAGATGAACATTGCCTGGGGCACTAGTATGATGCAAACGTTCTTGTCACTTACCAGCCCAGGCCTGAATGATGTCCAGGTGGTGCATATGGGTACAAACTGTCCCGCGTCCAAAGGAGACGAGCTGATTCTCCTCGACAACATCAATGCCAGAGTTGGGAAGGATGCAAACATTTGGAAAGGTGTTTTAGGTAGGGAAGCAGAGGGAAAACAAACTCCAATGGAGTCCTCCTCCTGACAAATTGCCTGTAACATGACCTTGTTATAACAAATGCCCTATTCCGCCAGAGAAACAAGCACAAGATTCATTGCAACAATCCCGTTCCAAGCACTGGCACCTGAGAGACTACATCATCGTCCGAGCAAAGGACTGCAAAGATGTTATGTCATGTGAGAGTACCTTTAAGAAATGGGTGTTTATAAATGGGTGTGTATATAAATATCTGTAGTGAGAGTACCTTTAATAATGGGCATTTACTACTAGTGATGTCAGAGAGTGGGTGGAACTGGGCTGTCTGACAGCTTTTTGCTTTTGTTTTTGAGTAGGCTGTAGGGTGTGTTTTAGTTTCTTTTTCAGTGTTGGAGCTGAAGCCAGACCAAGTACTGCTGTTCTCTCTGCCATCAAAAGACGATCTCTTGATCATTTGGTGAATTCAGAATTATAAATGTTCTCAGTAGTGAATGTGAACCTAATGTGCTTCTGGTGAAAGGTGTTTTAAGTCTTATGGATGTTAAAAGGAAAGTTTAAAGCATTACTTAGTGTTGTATTCTTTGGGGGTTGTATTTGAATTAATGGTTGCTGAGATGTTCATTGGATGTTTTAAAAAGGTTAACTTGAGTTCAAAGAATAAATATTGTTTTGCTTTAAAAAATACTTTTCCATTTCTGCTGTACCATACCTGTAGAGTGGGCCGTGTGCTCCCCATACCGCAATCCCGTAAAAGTTGTGGGTCAGGTGAACTCCATGATACACTTTGGGGTTCTCTAAACCCTGGCCCATAACAAATTGGGGGCTCGAGGGGGATAAAAGTCTATCTATTGGATTGTCTTTGTGAACTTAAAGACAGTGAGGGGCGAGCATATTTTGGCTGCTTTTCAGGTGTGGTATCTTAGTTTAAGTAGGTAGTGTGTTGTGGGCAATGGATCTTCCAGAGGTTCTGATGTTTTTGGGGGTGGAGACGGTCACACGCAGTACCTTACGGACAGAGACTAAAAGCAGACTGTTAGAATTGGCAGAAACATTGCAGTTAACATGACCTGACAAAATGCAAAAGATTAGGTCATCATGGCGGTGGCTAAGCATTTAGATAGTTTGACTTATTGGAAATGGCAAAAATTCAGTTACAACTTAAACAAATAGAACATGAGAAAGAATTAAAGCAGCTTGAATACGAAAGAGTGGAAAAAGAAAAGGAGAGAGAAGAAAGGGGAAAAGAAAGAATAACCCTAGCAGAACAAAAAGAAAGAGAAAGGGAGATACAGATCAGGGAAAAAGATAAAGAGAGAGAGTTTGAACTTCAGAAAATGGCCATGAAACATGAGTCAGTTAAAATTGGCAGACATAAAGGGAAATGTACAGTTGGATGATAGTGATGAGGATAGTGAGAAAGAGCGTCAAAGTCGAAGGCTTGGTGGGGATCTATTTAAATATGTCCAAGCATTGCCAAGGTTTGATGAGAAGGAAGTAAAGCCTTTTTCATTTCATTTGAGAAGGTAGCTAAACAAATAAAATGGCCACAGGGCATGTGGGTATTACTGATTCAAACAAAGCTGGTAGGTAGGGCGAGTGTAGTGTTTGCATCACCTGCAGAGTGGGCCGTGTGCTCCCCATACCACAATCCAGTAAAAGTTGTGGGTCAGGTGAACTCCATGATACGCTTTGGGGTTCTCTAAACCCTGGCCCATAATAGTCGATATTACCACGACCTTAGCCAACAACTGCTGGACTGACCACCCGATTAATCCACTATCATTTCCATTAACCTGGTCCCAAACCGGCAGAGGCAGAAACAAGTTTACTGTAGGAGACTCATTGGGCTGGATTCTCCGTTTCTGAGGCTGTGTTGATTTTAGCGGAGGAACCGTGGCGTTTTACGACAGAAAAAACGGTGCAACAGCTGCACCGATCCACTTTAAATGGGCTAGCATCGCCGCCACATGGAACACAATCAATTCCATGAAAACCGGTGCCGGATTTGCCGGGTCCGTGATTGGCACTCATGAGGCTCACATGCCGCAGCCGCATTTAAACGGACCTTTCCCCCACACACAACGTCCCATGCTGACAAGGTGGCTGAAAGGAGAGCAGCGCCACGGTTCAGGGACGCTAAGCTGGACATCCTCCTGGATACCATGGAGAGTGGGATGACCCTATACCCAGGCCCGGGCGTAAGGACACCAGGCGCCACCGTGTCTGGACACAGTGGGAGAGGCGGTCAGCGTCGTGGGCAACGCCGCTCAGACTGACATGCAGTGGCGGACAAAAATTCACGACCTTCTCAGGGCGGCCAGGGTGAGTTAGCTGCTCCATGCCCCTGGATGAACCCCGACCCCCCCACATACCCGGAACCCGACCCTTCTCTCCTAGGGGATGGCCGAACTGTCACCCTGCCCCACTTGCCATCCGCCATGGCCGAGCGCCCCGAGGGCACCATCTACCCAACCGCTGGCTGCATGCGTTGGTCCGTCTAACGGTTTCACTGTTTGCGTATACGGATCTCCCCCACCCCCACCCCAGGAGGAGGCTGCACACAAACGCCGAGATCGGGAGAGGATTGGAGGGGGATCAACAGAACGGCTACAGATCAGTGTGTCATTGAGCATCCCGCGGGAGGAGGAGGTGATGGGGCCCGTGCCGGTGACTCCCGCAGGGGAGGTGCCAGAACGCTGCAGCACCTCGGACACTCCCCCCCCCCCCCCCCCCCCCCCCCCCAAACCATCATCCTGTCCCTGGTGCATTTGGTGGGCAGCACCATGCCACCCGGGACACCCGAGGAAGAGCTGGGCCCATCCAGCCGGGCAGCCCCAGGAGATGTGCGTCAACAGGGACCCTTGTCGTAGGGCAAGTGTCACAGCAGGCTGTCTCTGCTCCTGCTGGTACCGTCTGGGGAACCACCTAGGCATAGCGTTAGGGCCCGTAAGGCCAGAAAATCAGACACCTGTTAAGTTGGCACGGGTGCAGGGCACAGTTTAGTTATAGGGGCTAGGGAATAGACTATATATTTCTGCACAATAAACACATGCTAACACCATTAAATCCTGCCTTGCTGCTCTGTCTGATGTTTATGGGGGTGGGCTGGTCTGGGTTGGTGGGTTGGCCAGGAGCAGGGCACGTAGTGTGGGCGGACGTACACCCCCCCCCCCCCCCCCCCGGATTCGACAAGGACCTTGTGATGGATTGGCCAGGTTGCATGCATGGATCACCCAAGTGGAAGGTGTTTCTGTGGGCATGAGTCAGACATTATGGGCATATCGGGCAGCACGGTAGCACAGTGGATAGCACTGTGGCTTCACAGCGCCAGGGTCCCAGGTTTGATTCCCTGCTGGGTCACTCTCTCTGCAGAGTCTGCACGTTCTCCCCGGATCTGCGTGTGTTTCCTCCGGGTGCTCCAGTTTCCTCCTACAGTCCAAAGACGTGCAGGTTAGGTGGACTGGCCATGATAAATTGTCCTTCGTGACCAAAAAAGGTTAGGAGGGGTTATTGGGTTACGGGGATAGGGTGAAGTGAGGGCTTAAGTGGGTCGGTGCAGACTCAATGGGCTGAATGGTCTCCTTCTGCACTGTATGTTCTATGTCATCATACAATGTGGAGCACCAGAGCTCATCGCAAAGCGGGTTATCATCATCCCATGGACCAGACCCGTTGTTGCTGCCAACCAGGGCCCCCGGCTTGTAGCGTTGCGGAAAGTGAGGGGTGTGGGTCTGGGATGTGGTGTCCGTGCCCCTGGCCAACAGCCCCCCCTCCTAGTCGGTAAAGCTGGAGGCGATCAGAGCATCATGTTCGCGTTGGCCCTGGCGATAACGTTGTGTGGCCTCCCGTCCCTGCCCGGGCCCAATGCCCTGCTCATTGTCACCCTCTCCCGCATCCTCATCAGATGAGGCCTCCCCTTCCTCCTCATCCTCCAGCACATCACTCCTCTGCTGCAAGATGTTGTGAAGAATGCAGCAGGCCACCACGACGCAAGCGACCCTCTCAACATCATACTGGATGGCCTCTCCGAGTGGTCCAGGCACCTGAAGTGCATCTTCAGGAAGCCAAAGTACCACTCGATCACACGCCTGGTTGTGTATGCTCATCGTTGTAGCGGGTGTCTGCCTCAGTCTGTGGCCTGCGGGTAGGTGTCTTCAGCCACGGCCAAAGCGGGTAACCCCCCGCCCAGGAGTCAACCCCTCAGCGGAGGGGGGGGGGGGGTCAGGGACCACCGACTATGCCAGATGAAGAAGTCGTGCACACTGCCTGGGTATCGGGCGCAGAGGTGTATGATGTGTAGTTGATGGTCACAGACCAGCTGGACGTCCATTGAGTGGTATCGCTTTTGGTTTGTGTACAGTGGCCTGTTATCCACAGGTGCCCACGGGACGAAATGCATCCCGCCTGGACCCGGGCACCCTGGCAATGGCGGCGAATCCCGCTGCCCGGTAGGCATCCTGGTGGGCTCGGTCCCCATAGAAATGGATGTACTGCTCCGCATGGGCATATCGGGCCTCTGAGGTGGCGCGGATGCACCTGTGCACCGAAGTCTGAGAGATGCCGGACAGATCCCCACTCTGCAACTGCAAGGACCCCGTCGCGTAGAGGTTCAGGGCGACCTTCACCTTCACCGGGAGCGGGTGTACTCCCCCATACCCCTGCGGTGCCAGATGCTCCATGAAATGAAAATGAAATCATCATCTGGCAGATATGTCTCACTGTCTCTCTGCTCAGCCGGAGTCTCTGACGGCATACCTGGTCCAGCAAGTCCTCAAATGACAGGAGCTGCTGGTACACGAGACCTCATGCGGCACCTCCTTGGCACCTCCTCCTCCTCGGCCTTCCTGCCTGTGCAGCCACCACCTGCATCTCTGCAACCCGTTCCTCTGCTGGCCGCTTTGCAGCTGCCCACTCTGCTGCTGCCGCTTCCCCCTCCTCTTCTGTGCAATAAAAGCCATTTATGTTCTGAATACCCCGGGACATACTCCACTAAGAGCAAAAAACGGAGAAGCGCTCATCAAAGACAGAGACAGTCAATGCTTGCTGGAGAAAACCCTTCAAGAACCTGCTCAACCAAGATGCAGTCCTCGACGCCATCCCACAACACACTGTCCGCCATCATATCAGCATGACCCCATCCCACCGGGAGGTTAAAAAAGCCACCTGACAGCTGAAAAACACGGCCGAGGCGCAGATACAATCCTCGCTGGAGTACTACAATGCGGCGCAGAGGCACTTTTAGCATGAATACATCCTCATCACCCTTGTCTGGAAGGAAGAGAGCATGCTGGATGATCTCAGATGCCATAATTGTGACCATCTTCAAGAATGGAGACAGGTCCAACTGTGGAAATTACAAAGGGACTTCCTTACCGTCTGCCACAGGAAAGGTCATTGTGAGAATCCTCCCCCATTGCCTCGTCCCAGTGGCTGAAGAGTTGCTTCCCAAATCTCAATGCGACTTCTGCCCATCAAGAAGCACAATGGATATGATCTTCAGTGTGTGACAAATCCAGGAAAAAGTGCAGGGAGTAGCATCAACCCTTGTACATGGCCTTCTTCGATCTCGCAAAGGCCTTCGACTATGCCAACCATGAGGAATTGTGGAACATCCTCCTCAAATTTGGCTACCCGCAGAAATTCAACAGAAATTCATTCTCTGCCTGCTCCATGATGACATGAAAGCCGTGATCTGCACCAACGGATGCACCACAGAATCAATATGAATGCGACCTGCGGTCAAGAACTACGGCACTTCAACATTCCACCCCATCACCATGAATTTCCCCACCAGGCGGAGCTAACCTACAGGATAAGTGGGAAACTGTTCAACCTTCAGCGTCTCCAGGCCAAAACCAAGACCACCCCAACTTCTGTCAGGCAGTACAAAGATGATGCCTGTGGGTGTGCACACTCAGAGGCTGAACTACAAACCATTGTCAATGCATTCACCGAGGTGCATGAGAGAATGGGTCTCAGACTGAACATCTGTAAAACAAAGGTTCTCTACCAGCCTGCTCCTGCCACACAACACTGCCCTCGACCATCAAGATTCACGGTCAGTGCCTGGACAATGTGGATTATTTTCTATTCCTCAGGAGCCTCCTCTCGGTGCGAGCAGACATCGATGATGAAATACAACCTGGGGCTGGATTCTCCGCCCTGCCACACCACTTTTCAGCCTCGACCCGCTGTCGGGATTCTCCGTTACGCCGGCCTGTCAATGGGGTTTCCTATTGTGGGGCAGCCCCACGCCGTCGGGAGACTCTTGGGCGCTGGCAAACGGAGAATCCCGCCCATGGACTCCAATGCACCAACGCAATTTTCAAGGGCGGAATTGTCCATCAGCCAACACCGGTATTAGGAAACATGATTGGGCGGAGAATCGGTTCAGACGCCAAAATTGTGGCGAGCACCAATTTCATGCCAAATCGCAATTCTCCTTCGCCTTGACAGCGGCGTCAATGCGTCCCAGAACACCTGTACAGTAAACACCACTGGCATATCATTAGTAGGCCCGACCCGGTATTCTCCGGGACCGCCGTGAATCTCCGTCTCCACCACAGCAAATTTCCAACGGCGAGGTTCACTTGTGCTTTTAAAAATCGTGAAACGGGCGCCACGGCTGATGAGGAAGAGAGAGGTAGGACACAGAGAGGCGCAACCAAGGGCTACCAGGCTGGAAATTGTCCGGGGGAATGGGACTGGCTGAGGTCAAGCGTGGCCTGCAAGGTAGCCATTTTGCTGCGCACCCCACTGTCCACCCACCTTGTAACACTGGCCCAGCTCAGAGCTCCCATCCTCCACCATGTGCCCCCCACCCCAAACTGGCTGCCACCAGCCGCAGGGCATCAGGTTGCCCCTATGGTGGCACTGGACGAGCGCTACAGAGGGTACCGCTGGCAAAGCCAGCGCCAGCTGACAGTACCCCTGGCAGTAGGGACGAGCACTAGGGTCAGAGGCCCCCATCCATGCACCAAAGAGGCCAGGGTGCATGGATGGCGGTGGGGACATACGGGAGCAGGGTCCGCAGTGCCAACCAGGGGCACTATCTAGCCCATTGGACCTGGTTGGACACGGCTTTACGTACCAAGCTAACATGTCGGCCTTTTACCCCCTACAGACAATGGATATTGGAATACAACCAGCAATAATGGCGGCCTTCCTCCTAGTCGCTGCTGCCTTGGGGATGCACTGTGGCTGTACGAGCTGAAGCTGCTTGACGAGGAGGAAGCTGAAGCAAGCATAGTGAGCAGCTGTAGAACAGGAGGTTGCTGCTCAGGAGGAGGAAGCAGGCCGAGGAAGCAGTGCAAAGGAGGCATCACATGAGGCCTTGCGTGCACCGACAGTGCCTGTCATTCGAGGACCTGCCGGACCGAGGACAGTGTGAAATATATGCCGGATCATGGCGCACCTGGCACCGCAGGGGGAATGGACACCTGCTTCTTCCAGGCGCCAAGTGGGGACCTGTCCAGGATCTCAGAGGTTGGTGCACAGGTGCATCTGCACCATCACGGACGCCCTATATGCCCAGTCGGCACAATACATCCATTTCAATATGGACCGAGCCCACCAGGAGGGCAGGCCATGAGGTCCAGGCAGGCAGGGAAGGCCATACAATGTGTGCTCCAGGACCAATGCGCACAAAGCACTCTGATTGCCTCCATGTTCACTGGCGGGGGTTGGGGGAACTGGCCAGGGGGCATGGACGCCGCATCCCATCAACCCTCCCCGCCTGCAACCCCCTTCATGATATATACCTGCCCCACTATGGAGTGGTGGGCCCTGGATTGACAGTAACAGCAGGTATGGTCCATGGGATGGATGACAGCCCGCTCTGCGATGAGCACTGGTGCTCCGCATTGTTTACAAACGTGACTCCTGCCCACGGTAGCACTGCCCACCGTGCACCTGTATGCGAGCTGGCCATTCCATCGCATGGTCCCACCCAATTCCTGGGGTGGCAGAGGTGAGGACTGTCGGGGTGCCCACCCATTCGCCCCCCCCCCACCTCCAGGCAAGTAGAGACCAGCCCCCCCCTCACATCCATCTGACAGAGCACCAAGGCCGGTTGTAACAGTGTGAACATGAACAAATATATACATATACGTGCCCTAGCCCCTATCGCTATACTGTGTCCTGTACCGGGCCTGGATGGGCCCCGACTGCTGCTCGGGTGTCCCAGGTTGCATGGTACCACCCTGTTCTGTCCGTTGTCCACCACATGCGCCTGGAAGAGTGGGGGTCGTCGTCTTGAGGTGCTGCGGTGTATAGGCACCTCCCCTGCGGGTGTCACCGGCACAGGCTCCATCCACACACAATGGCCTCTGGGATACTGCATGGGACGGAGGGGGCAAGCAGAGCTGTCCCCCGAGACACCGCCGTCACCTGTCACTCCGTCTGGGACTGCGCCACATCATGCTGTAACTGTGCCACCACCTTGTGTCTACCATATCAGCTAATGACTGTGCCATCTCCTCTGCGCCATGTTGGCCAGCACGGGGGGCTGGGGGGGGAAAACAGAAAATGCACACTGTTAGACAGTCTGGCACATTCTGCCCAGCGGGTGGTAGCTTCAGTGGGCAGGGCACCCGACCATCGTGGTCAGTATAGGTGCCGGCATGGGGTGCAGGGAAGTGGTTCGGCCGCCCTCTGGGTGGGCAGAGGGCTGCAGCTGTGTGGGACACAGTGCTGCTCACTCACTCTGGCCTCCCTGAGGACGTTGTGCAATTTCTTACGGCACTGCAGGCCGGTCCGGATGGTGGTGCCCGTGGCGCTCATCGCCTTGTAGCCACGTCCCGATAACAAAATGGACACTTTGCAAAGAATGCAGGGAAAACGGACAATGTAGAGAAAGCAAGCAGGTGCAAGGTTTGTCTGTTGATTGGAGCTGTAGCTCCCAGACAAGACAGATGCTGTAAAGCCATTACCATACTAATGAGCCATCTCTGGGGACAAAAGAGTAACATTTAGGTAAATTATACTAAAGCAGACACCCTGGCACCAGAGGAGACTAGAACAAAGCAGGCCAACGGCCACCTAGGACCCGCCCAGCAATCAGGGCACCCGCCCCTTTAATGGAGGAAATCAATACCGATGATCAAGATACGGTCCAATTAATTGGGACCAAGTTCAAGGCCCACCCAAAAGCGCGCGAAGCCCCCTTTGGGTATAAGAAGAAGCCCCCAAGAGATAATCGCTCTCTTGGCTTTGGCTCTTAGCGAGGGGACCTGCCTAGCAGCTGCACCAGAACAAGTAAGTCCAAAGTCAACGCACGCTACGGGACAGACGCATCTCGCTACTATTCCGTACCAGCTCCACCCCAGCAGCCTCAGAACCGGACAACGGCCATTGTTCCTCTGACTGAGTGGGCGCCCGAAGCTAAGTATAGGCTTTAGCAGTAGTGATAGTTTAGTTGGTAGAGTTTTGTGCATGAGTATATTTGACTGTGTGTGTAAATAAATGAGCATTGATTTCGAACTTACTAACTGGTGTATCGAGTCTTTGATCAGTATTCGGTTTTGAACCTTGTGGCGGTATCGAAAGATACCTGGCGACTCTTGAGCAAACGTAATTAGAATTAAGGAAGGCGATCATATTAACCACCAGAAACAGAGCCAATTAAAGAGAGAACACAACGAGCAACAGCCTCTGCCACCTGCACCCAGGCGCAGCAAATGGCAGCGGCTGGCAACCGCCTTCCTGGGCTGGATACACGGTGCCCAGGAGGGTCTCAAGCTCGGCGTCTGTGAAGCGTGGGGCTGCACATCTTGCTGCCATCTTGTTGGCTGGGATGATGTGTGTGGCGAGTGAAGTGTGTATATGCGGCTACAGCTTGTCAGCCTCAATCGCAAGCCCAGAAAATCCCGCACCGTTTCTCATTGGAATCGATTGTGTTCCACGTGACGCCGGTGCTAGCCCCTTAACAGTCGCTGAACAGGTGCAGTGCCAGTTTAGCTGTCATTGAAGGCCACAAATCCTGCACTGGTGTCAACACTTAGTCTCAGGAAGAGAATCCAGTCGCAGATGTTTGAGAAACAGTGTTCGAAGACCGAGGCTTCAAATCCACCACCAAGCTCATGGTCGACATAACAGCTGTGGTCACCGCCCTCCTGAATGCACCAGAAGCATGGTCAATGTACAGCAGCCACCTCAAATCCCCGAAGAGACAAAACCAACATTGCCTCCATAAAATCCTGAAGATTCACTGGAAGGATAAGCATACCAATATGAGCTTCCTCTCAAAGGCCAACATCCCCAGTATCGAGGCACTGGTCATGCTTGATTATCTGCGATGGGTAGGCCACACTGTCCGCATACCGACACAAGACTCCCTAAACAAGTGCTCTACTCCAAGTTCAGCAATGGCAAGAGATTTGTAGATGGGCAGAGGACAATCGACATTCTAAAAGCCTCCCTAAATACATGCAACATCCCCACCCACATGTGGAAACCAATTGCCCTAGAACGCACAAACTGGAGAAGCATCTGCGAAGGCACCAACCACCTTGAGCATCACCAAGTGGAGCTTGTGGAGGCCAAGCTTTGGCAGTGGAAAATGTGCTTAAAATTCAGTGTCCAACCCACCTGCCTCATTGACCACCACCTGCCCTACCTGTAGCAGAGTCTGCGTCTCCAGGATTGGTCTAGTCAGCCACTGCAGAACCCACAGTTTTGTCGAATAGTTTACAGGGCTAATTCTACTGGCAATTTGATCCCTAAATTCTTACAAATTATTTTTGTCATGATCTTTTTCCCTTACATGCATCACTTCTTGTCCTATCTTCTTCTGCAGGCATGGTTCTGTCTTTACCATTAGCCTTCATTTGCTTGACGGTGAAGGTACAAGAAGCAGTGAAATTCTCTTTGGCATCAAACCAATCATCAGTTACTTCAGGATCCTTAGCCCCTTATACAAAATGGAAAGAAACAAACAAACATTCTTAAGATACTAAACGTATAACAGAGAGAATTCTAAAGCTGTTTAAAATCCAAATACTTAGCAAAAGAGCTACACACTGCATTTTTGTCTAAGTCACCAGAGTTTACCAGCAGAAAGAATTCAATGTAGGTTATGACACAAATAAGACTTTCAAATGATCATAGTATGTTGCAACTGATTGGGTTTTCAAATGGGAGTTCTGAGAAATATTCAGACGTTGACTTCACATGAACAGGAAAGAACGTTAGCTGACACAGTCAGAATTAATGGTTGCTGCTGAGTTTACTTATCGGAGCAACATGCTGAAAATCGTCTGATTTTAATGCCTTTGAAGGGAAAACAATGTAAAAATGCAGGAGTGCAGGAGGCCATTCGGCCCATCGAGTCTGCACTGGCCCTTGGAAAGAGCACCCTGCCTGAGCCCACACCTCCACCCTATCCCCCTAACCCACCGAACCTTTTTGGACACTAAGGGCAATTTAGTATGGCCAATCCACCTAACCTGCAGATCTTTGGACCGTCATTAGCTTATTTATTTATTAAATTAATTTAACTTCTACCATATCCCAAAGCCACTGTTGCCAAAACAGTGACATTACCATTATGCCACCACCTCCCCCTAATTGTTGGTAAAGGGTCACTTTATTTTACAAGTGCAAGAGGTCAGAGAAAGGTTGGTGGAACCAGCTCAGATATTGAGACTTAAGTATATGGAGGATTCAGTTAGAACTAAAAAAATAAAATAAGGTAAAGTCACCTTAGTCCTAGATGACCATAGGCTGCTTTCCTCTTTTAAGGGTTTAGCCTGAAGATCATCACACCTCAGACGAGGGGCAAGATTGAAAAAGCAGGCCTTCACGAATAACCTCAGCCAGTACAGGAATTGAATCCACGCCATTGGCCTTGTTCTGCATCACAAACCAGCTGTCTAACCCACTGAGCTAAACCTGCCCCCAAATTGGAAGTAAAGATCCAAGTGAAACAGATAACTCCACTGCTGAAAGGTTGTTGACTAAACATTTCAGAGGCCAAAGTCTGCATCAGAGATCGGAAGAGGTTAACCCAATCCTTGAATCACACGCAGTCTTTAGCTATTTGATCAAGCAGCTATTCACACTTAATTTATCAGCTATCAAAAGAAATTACAAACTAATCTCACCAATTTATAACCTCAATCCCTTCGCTACTATAATGCCAACACCCATTAGAGCAAATTATGGAGATATATTGTAACCTTTGGTACTTGTTTTAAATAACCATTCATTACCTATCCGCTGAGTAGCAAGTCATTAATGTTACACAATGGCATGCATCTGTAGGATTTAAGTACCCAACTTTAAGTTGCGATTTGTAATCAGTGTTCTGTACGTGACTTGTGGTTTGGCTTCTTTCTTAATGCTTCGCTTACTCAGAAGCTTCAAGGGTTAGGAAATCAAACTGGGTTAAATGTAATACAGAACATGAGAAAAGTCAGGTATCATTCCTGCATGTCCTATGCTAGCAGGTAAAACATTAAAAGAAAATTACAGATTTGTCTGGTTCCAATATATATTTGTCAGGATAACAAAACCTAGATTCCTTGTATACTTTTGCTCTTGGCGCTTCCAGGTGATTTAGACTTGAATATAAAGCACACAATCAAAATTTTCTCGTTACACAGAAGTAGGAAGTTCAGAGAACAGTAGGGAAGACAAGAGGTTCAAAGAGGGCTGACTGATTAGCAGAATGGGCTGTCCAGTGGCAGATACAATTTACTCTCAATAAACTCTCAATAAATAGCAATGCATTGTGAAGAAAAGCAACATACAATGATCTTGAGAAAACAATGAAAGTGGTGGATCAATAGATGAGGAATTATAATTCATAATTCCTTGAAAGCGTTAAAGACGAAAGAGAAAATGCTGGAAAACCTCAGCAGGTCTGGCAGCATCTGTAGGGAGAGAAAAGAGCCAACGTTTCGAGTCCGATACCTCTTTGTTAAAGCTTTGACAAAGAGGCATCGGACTCGAAACGTTAGCTCTTTTCTCTCCCGACAGATGCTGCCAGACCTGCTGAGATTTTCCAGCATTTTCTCTTTTGTTTCAGATTCCAGCATCTGCAGTAATTTGCTTTTAAAAAGTGAAAGACGATTGAGCAATCAATATAAAATGACGACAGAGAGATTAGGAGACATTTCTTTACGAAGAGAGTTATTGAAGTATGTAATGCTTTGCTGCATCGATTGATTGAAGCTGAGATTACCACATATTTTAAGGGAAAACTGGATAAGTATTTGCAAGTGAAAATATAAAAGGCTTAAAAGAAAAGTGTGGATACTTTTGAATTGCTCTGGCAAAAAGCTGGCAGCAAGACAATGGACCAAATTACTTTCTAATATACTGCAAACTTTAGTTCAACTTGCCTTCCGGGGTCAACTACTTCTGTTTTCCGAAGTAAACCATACTCCTGTTGCAAGACACTTACATTGAGCAGACAGTGCAGAGTGAGGCCATTTGGCCCATCGAGTCTGCACTGACCCACATCAAGCCCTCACTTCCACCCTATCCCCGTGATGCACGATCAATTGTACAAAGACTCAGATTGGGTACAACTGTGTCTTTATTGCAGTAAGATGCGTGGCCTCCTACAGCAGCTGGCAAAATGGCAGGTGAATAGAGGACACGCATATTTATACTCCTCTTCCTGGGCGGAGCCAGTAGGCAGGGGCTACCGACGAACCTGTAGTACAGGTCCTACCTTACACCACTTAATACAGGTGTAACAGTGGTTTACCACTTGCACTCCCTGTTAAAAATGAGTCCGGCGGGGGTGGTGTAGAACTATATACAGTAGCGAAAACTTATGTACAGTGTTTTATTGGAAAAGAAAGGGAAAAAGTGTCTTTTGAAAGTCCGTGCCAGTTCGAGGTTCAACCGGTCTGGTGCCTTGTCGTTCCGCTGGGAGCTACGTAACGGTGGTGGCGATGTCGATGCTGGCGATGTCGGTGCCGGCCTGATGTTGGGTGACTCTGGGAGAATGCCAAAATCCTCTTCGTCCTCTTGCGTGGGCAGGGGGAGGAGGGATGGTCCTGGTGGTGTTAATGTTGGAAGCGCCAGGGGAGGGGAGGATGGCGCCTGGCCGGGCAAGTGTGTATGGGTGGAACCTCCTGGTGCCAGGTCCCTGAGGGAGACAGTATCTTGGCGGCCGTCGGGGTACACCACATAGGCATACTGGGGGTTGGCATGGAGCAAGTGCACACTGTCCACCAACGGGTCCGCTTTGTGGAGTTGGACATGCCTACGGAGCAGGACCTGTCCTAGAGCTGTGAGCCAAGTCGGGAGCGACACCCCGGATGTGGACTTCCTGGGGAAGGCAAAAAGAAGTTCACGGGGTGTGTTATTCGTAGCAGTGCACAGTAGTGACCGGATGGAGTGTAGTGCATCAGGGAGGACCTCCTGCCAACGAGAGGCTGGGAGGTTCCTGGACCGTAGGGCCAGCTGGACCGTCCTCCAAACTGTCCCGTTCTTCCTCTCTACCTGCCCGTTTCCCCGGGGGTTGTAGGTGGTCGTCCTGCTGGAGGCGATACCCCTGCTGAGCAGGAATTGACGCAGCTCATCACTCATGAATGAGGATCCCCTGTCACTGTGCATGTAGGCGGGGAAACCGAACTGACGAAGATTGTATTGAGGGCCTTGATGACGGTGGCAGATGTCATATCGGGGCATGGAATGGCGAAGGGGAACCTGGAGTACTCATCGACCACGATGAGAATATACGTGTTTCGGTCGGTGGAGGGAAGGGGCCCTTTAAAATCCACGCTGAGGCGTTCAAAGGGGCGGGAGGCCTTCACCAGGAGTGCACGGTCCGGCCGGTAGAAGTGCGGCTTGCACTCCGCACACACCTGGCAGTCCCTGGTGACTGTCCATACTTCCTCGACGGAGTAGGGCAGATTGCGAGCCTTGACAAGGTGGTGCAACCCTGTGACACCCGGGTGACAAAGGCTGTCATGTAGGGCCCGGAGTCGGTCTACTTGTGCGCTGGCACATGTACCTCGGGATAGGGCGTCTGGGGGCTTGTTGAGTTTTCCAGGGCGATACAGAATCTTGTAATTATAGGCAGCGAGCTCGATTCGCGACCGCAAGATTTTATCATTTTTGATCTTTCCCCAATTCGTGCTGTTGAACATGAAGGCTACCGACCGTTGGTCAGTGAGGAGAGTGAATCTCCTGCCGGCCAGGTAATGCCTCCAATGGCGCACAGCTTCAACGATAGCTTGGGCCTCTTTTTCGACGGACGAGTGCCGGATTTCTGAGGCAAGAAGGGTGCGGGAAAAGAATGCCACGGGTCTGCCTGCCTGTTGAGGGTGGTGGCAAGTTCGACATCTGATGTGTCGCTTTCTACTTGGAAGGGCAGTATCTCGTCTACTGCGTGGATCCCGGCTGTGGCTATGTCTGCACTGATACGGGCGAAGGCCTGTTGCACCTCGGCCGTAAGGGGAAACTGGGTGGACTGAATGAGTAGGCGGGCCATGTCCGCGTAGTTCGGGACCCACTGAGCGTAGTACGAAAAGAACCCCAGGCAGCGTTTGAGGGCCTTGAGGCAGTGGGGGAGGGGGAGCTCCATGAGGGGGCGCATGCGGACGGGATCGGGACCCAGAACTCCGTTCTAGACCACATAGCCGAGGATGGCTAAGTGGGTCGTGCTGAACACACTTCTTATTGTAAGTGAGGTTGAGGAAAGTGGCGGTGTGGAGGAATTTAGCAAGGTTGGCATCATGGTCCTGCTGATCATGGCTGGAGATGGTGACGTTGTCTAGGTACGGAAAAGTGGCCCGCAAACCATACCAGTTGACCATTCGGTCCATCTCCCTTTGGAAGACCGAGACCCCGTTAGTGACGCCGAAGGGAACCCTGAGGAAGTGATGAAGACGACCGTCCGCCTCAAAGGCAGTGTATGGACAGTCCGATTTACGAATGGGGAGCTGGTGGTAGGCGGATTTTAGGTCAATCGTCGAGAAGGCCCGGTACTGTGCAATCTGATTGACCATATCAGATGTGCGTGGGAGGGGGTACACGTCGAGCTGCGTGTACCAATTGATGGTCTGGCTGTAGTCCACGACCATTCTATACTTCTCCCCAATTTTAACGACTACCATTTGAGCTCTCCAGGGGCTGTTGTTGGCCTCGATGATACCCTCCCGAAGCAGCCGCTGGGCCTCGGACCTGATGAAGGTCCTGTCCTGGGTGCTGTACCATCTGCTCCTGGTGGCAACAGGTTTGCAATCTGAAGTTGGATTGGCAAAGAGGGAGGGGGGGTCGACCATTAGGGTCGCGAGGCCGCACACAGTGAGGGGTGGTAGGGGCATGCCGAATTTGAGGATTAGGCTCTGGAGGTTGCACTGGAAATCCAGGCCTAGTAATAGTGCAGCGCAGAGATTAGGAAGGACGTAGAGGCGGAAGCCGCTGAATTCTACGCCCCGGATCGTGAGAGTGACCGTGCAGAACCCCCGGATCGGGACGGAATGGGATCCAGAGGCCAGGGAGATTCTTCGGTTGGCGGGGTGGACCGCGAGGGAGCAGCACCTTACCGTATCCGGGTGAATGAAGCTTTTGGTGCTTCCAAAGTCCAGCAGGCAAGAGGTCACATGGCCGTTGATTTTCACCGTAGTCGAAGCGGTGGCCAGGTTTTGTGGACGTGACTGATTAAGCGTCATCGAGGCGAGCTGCGGTTGATCATCACTGGTGTCAGAAGAGAGAGAGCTTGGGGGGCCCCGGTCGTGGAATGTTGTTGGCGTCCAGGCCCCGTGGGGAAGACAAGATGGCGGCGACTGAAGATCCTGTGTGGTACAAAATGGCGGCGCCCATGGGCCACACGTTGCTGGAGCTGAACAAGATGGCGGCGGCCATGGGCCGCACGTGGTCTGGGGGGGGGGGGGGGGGGAGAGAAGATGGCAGTGCCCACTGGCCACGCGTGGCCCCGAGAGGTGAAGATGGCCGCGCGTGGCCCCGGGGGTTGACGATGGCGGCGCCCACTGGCTGCGCGTGGTCCGGGGTGATGAAGATGGCGGCTCCCACTGGCCGCGCGTGGTCCCAGACTAAGATGGCGGCACCCATTGTGTGTGTGTCAGGGATGAGGGGGCGATCGCGGAAACTGCGTGGGCCTGGCACACTGCGGCAAAGTGGCCCTTTTTGCTGCAAGCCTTGCAAATGGCGGTGCGAGCCGGGCAGCGTTGGCGAGGGTGCTTCTGCTGGCCGTCAAAGTAACATCGGGGACACCCGGGGTGCGCGGATTGGCGTGTGGCGCAGGCATATTGGCTGGGTAAGGCCCTGGCTGTGGCGGCCGTTTGCGGGGTCCACAAGGGATAGGATGGGTGGGCCGTGTGGCCGGAGGTATAGGCCTGAGCGTTACGTGAGGCGACCATCATGGAGCGCCCTAACTTTTTAGTCTCCGCTAGGTCAAGCGTGGCCCCATCAAGCAGTCTTTGGCGGATGAGGTCCAACCCAATCCCCGTTACAAAAGCATCGCGCATGAGGAGATTAGAATGTTCGGCGGCCGTGGCGGCCTGACAGTCAAAGTCCCAGACAAGTAGGATTAGGGCCCGCCAGTAGTCTTCAATGGATTCACCAGGGAGTTGAAAGCGAGTGGCGAGTACGTGCCTGGCAAAGAGCGAGTTCGCTTTCTGCGCGTAGTTTTCTTCGAGGAGTGCCATGGCGTCCGCGTAAGTCGGGACGTCCTGGATCAGCGGAAACACGCTGGAGCTCAATCTTGAGTACAGGATCTGTATCTTCTGAGCCTCTATCGGTGGGGTGGTCACTGAGTTTATGTAAGCCTCGAAGCAAGCTAGCCAGTAATTAAAGTCTTTTCTGACGCCGGTTGATTGCGGATCCAGCTGCAGGCGATCTGGTTTGATTCAGAGGGCCATCTTGTAGAAAATCTTACTGCAATAAATTGATGCACGATCAATTGTACAAAGACTCAGATTGGGTACAACTGTGGCTTTATTGCAGTAAGATGCGTGGCCTCCTACAGAAGCTGGCGAAATGGCAGCGGAATAGAGGACACTCATATTTATACTCCTCTTCCTGGGCGGAGTCAGCAGGCAGGGGCTACCGGTGAACCTGTAGTACAGGTCCGACCTTACATCACCTAATACAGGTGTAACAGTGGTTTACCACGCCCCGTAACCCAATAGCCCTTCCTAACCTTTTTGGACACTGAGGGCAATTTAGCATGGCCAATCGACCTAAGCTGCACATCTTTGGACTGTGGGAGGAAACTGGAGCACCCGGAGGAAACCCACACAGACACAGGGAGAACATGCAGACTCCGCACAGACAATGACCCAGCAGGGAATGAAAACTGGGACCCTGGCGCTGTGAAGCATCAGTGCTATCAACCTGTGCTACCGTGCTGCTCACCTTCACCTTGGATGTCCTTAACCCCTGCAACGCCCTTCCAGTCCTCCATCCTTGCCAATTATTGAGGTATGACTCCCAACTTCGCTCTTTCAAATTCAAGGGGTGCAGGTTTACTGTACAACTAATTATCCTCTATAAAATCTGGCTGGACCACATGAAAAGAGTGTCTTAGCTTAATTTTCCTTATCATCCAATTCGACCAAGGGCATCCCAGTAAAGGCCTCACGTTCATCCCGCAACCTTCCCTTTAGAAATTCACAAGGATCATCGTTTCTCTTCATCATTCACCGGTTTTGTGTGTACATAATCTACAACATCCAGCTCTATCTCTCCACCTTTCCTCGCCCATTCATTGTCTCAGTCTTCAGACTGCTCATCTGCAATTCAGACTTCAATAAACTGCAATTTTCTCCAGCTAATCACTGGGCAGATTAAAGTGATTGGGCACGATTTAACGGGTCAGAAACAGAGTCCCGTTTTGGGCACATTTAGCAGGATGTTTCTTGGCACCTGCAGTGCTGAGAATGACAGTGCTATTTAATAGCACTGCCTTTTTTTTGGCCTCGGCAAGGAAAGCCCTGCTGAGGCTGCACTTCCATCATTTCCTGCACTGGGGAGAAGAGTATTCACGGATCATGGCGCCATTTTTAAATATCGCCCGATCTTTCAACCCACCTCCTTGGCATCCCCACCATCGCCTCCGGACTCCCCCACTGCACCCAACCTATCTCTTACAAGGTCCTTGAGTCCCGCTAACCCTATCTCTTAAAGGCAAGGAAACCCCAGGCCTAATCCCTGGCAACGGGCAACATGGCACCTTGGTACTGCTAGCCTGGCATCATCCCTGACAGCCTAGAAGTGCCACCTGGCCCAGGTGGCACTTCCAGGGTGCCTGGTTGTCAGTAGGAGTGTAAGAGTACCCTCGGCCCAGAGTCCGACCGCCCAAGGGTCTCGAATGTCTTGGGAAACACCACCCAGGTGCCGTAAGGCCTGGTTCACATTTGTGGAAACCAGTGCTAAATGCTGCCATGGTGAGGTCTCTTAGGCAAGGCCGTTAGTTCTTAGGTCCCGGTCCACGAGAATCTGGTGTGGACATATTTAAATGAGCCTAATGGCTTCCCTAAATATGTTAATCTGGATCCCGCTCAGCGAGGGCAAAGTCCAGATTGCGAGAGGCTACTCGCGAGATTAAACGGTCTCATCTCGTCACCAAGTTAGGCACGACGAGGCTATTAAATCGCGTCCATTGTCTTTGACCTACAACAACGTACACTTCCCAAAAAATCTAGCTTCCTCTCCCTGACCTACAACAACGTACAGTTGACAAAGTCTGGCCTCCTCTCTCCTGTCACAGTCTTAGTCTGATGTAGATTGTTGCCATGAGAAGCAACTGACTCCAAATTCTTGGTTTTAATTATTGACAGAACTGGATAAACTATGACCAGGCTTATTCAGTCAGTTTCTAGCATGCAGACTTGAATCAGAAGGTTGTGGCTTCATGCTCCACTCCATAATAATAATAATCTTTATTATTGTCTCAAGTAGGCTTACATTAACACTGCAATGAAGTTACCATGAAAATTCCCTAGTCGCCGCACTACGGAGCCTGTTCAGGTACACAGAGGAAGAATTCACCTAATAAGCACGTCTTTCGGGATTTGTAGGAAGAAATCGGAGCGCCCGGAGGAAACCCATGCAGACTCGGGGAGAATGTGCAGACTCTGAACAGACTGTGACCCAAGCGGGAATCAAACCCGGATCCCTGCCGCTGTGAAGCAACAGTACTTACCACTCTGTTACCGTGCCACCCTTCAGGAGCTGAGCAGATAATCTGAGATGATAATTTAACATAGCACTGAGGGAATGTTGTAGTGTCAGAGATGTTACCTTTCCTGATGTCAATGTGAATATTAAAGATTCCGTACCACAGTTTGAGGGCCATTAAATGCAGATTAACTAACGTAATTAGTCATATTACTGGGGCAGCACAGTTAGCACTGCTGCCTCACAGCACCAGGGACTTGGGTGACTGTCTGTATAGAGTTTGCACTTTCTCCCAGTGTCTGCGTGGGTTTCTTCTGGGTGCTCCAGTTTCCTCCCACAATCCAAAGATCTCCAGGTTAGGTGGATTAGTCATGTTAAATTGCCCCTTAGTGTCCAAAGACGTGCAGGATTGGTGGGGTTATGGCATTATGGGGATAGGGTGAGGAAGTGGGCCTGGGTGGGGTGTTCTTTGAGTGTTGGCACAGACTCAACGGGTTGAATGGTCTTCTTCTGCACTCTAGGAATTCTATGGTTCTATAACTGTTAGTGGGATCCTGCTCCATGCAGCTTGTCTATTATATTTGCCATCATAATATTGGGAAATGCACAATCTAACTGTATGAAGCATTGTAGAATGCAGACGTCAGCACAACAGGTAATTTCAATTATCGTGTTAGTTTTACCATTAAATCAGATCAAGGGCAGGGCAGCATGGTGGCACAGTGATAGTACTGCAATCTCATGGTGCCGATGTCCAAGGTTCGATCCCGGCTCTGGGTCACTGTCCGTGTGGAGTTTGCACATTCTCCCCGTGTTTGCGTGGGTTTCACTCCCACAACCCAAAGATGCGTAGGTTAGGTGGACTGGCCATGCTAAATTGCCCCTTAATTGGAAAAAATGAATTGGGTACTCGAAATTTTTAAAAAAAATCAGATCAAGGGCAATTTGTACCTTAACTCCATTTACCCACTACCCAACAAAAAATTTCCCATTTCAGTTTTGAAATCTTCAACTGATCAATGGCTCAGTAACTTTTTGGGGAGATAATTCCAGATTTCCACTATCCATTGCATAATTAAATTCTTTGTTTCATCCATGAATGACCCAATTCTAATTTTCAGCTAATGTTCCTAGTTCTGGTATCGGTATAATGGGCCAAATGACTGCCTTCTATGGTGTAAGTATTCTATAATTCTATGCTAGAGTGGCGAGCTCTTGAATTACATGAAAATCTACAAGTCAGGCATTTCGACTCTGCTGCAGCACTTCCATAGAATCCTATAATTCTTCAACATGAAGCAATGTACCCAGTGTGCAACGATGGAGTAAGAATACAATCTCCATCCATTTCCTACCTGCTTTTCCCCATGTCTTCTCCTGAAGGCAATCTTTAATATTTTCTCTACCTCACCAATTAGCCAAGTTTTTTGTCAGAGTTTAAGCAATGCTTAATGTAGAAAACACATTACAGAATTTTGCTGGGTTACGTCTGGATATCAGGTAATTTTCCATTAAAAGGGATTCACATACTTTCATATACGCATTATGCAAAATAAAGGGTATTCATAACTTACCCTGTTTTACAATATTTTCACAATCATTCTTTGCTTCAACTTTATGTCCTACATGTTGGTAATGATCGGTTTGTGGCTGTAAAAGTCAAGAGTTTTTTTGTTTAAAAAGACTTTTCAAATTTGTTTTTAATCATGGAAGCACCACTGAAGAAATATGGACTTCTGCCAATACAGAAATTTTGATTGTCCATTTACTATTACCAGAGGTACCATGTGAAGCTTTTTTAAAAAGTCAGTGTGAAGATTAGTTGCAGCTAGCTGTTTTCTGCAAATTGGGGGAAATCTACATTGCAGCATAACTAAACATTTCCTTCAAACATAGGAAAGATTGTGACATGTAATGCTTATCTTTCATTCTGTGCATTATTTTTAGTTTTGACAGTCAGGTTACAAGAAATTTCTCCTTTAGTGGAAATAGCAATTGCATTTAAATGGATACAACTTGCAATATTTAGTACCTTTAACAAGTAGAACATCCTAAGGAACTTCATGCTTCACAGGAGAATTATCAAACACCCTGCAGAAATATAAGGAGATAGTAGGACAGGAGATTGGTCAAGGTGGTTTAAGGAGTCTCGAGTCTCTGTAAAGGAATCAAATAGCTAGAAAGGCTGATACTGTAGTCAACACTAAGGGAACTGAAGGTATAGCAGCCAAAAGTGACATGATTGAAGTCAGATCTGCAAGAGGCCAGAATTGATGCAGCACAAAGATCTTAAAGGCAGGTAGGAGATTACAGTAATAAGGAGTGGTGAGGCTGTGGAGGAATTTGAAAGCAAGGTTCAGAATGTTAAAGTTGAAACGTTGCCAGGCTTGGAGCTGATATCGGTCCACCAGCCGATAATGGTTGAATGGGACATAATACAAATTGGGATACATACGTTTCGGATGAGTTCAAGATTGCTTATGGTGGTTGGAAAATGGGAGGCCAGGTGAGACTGCTTTGGGAATTGTAAAATTTGGAAGTAATTTAAAGAAAGGATGAGAGGTTAAGCTTATGAGCTAAGGCAGTCACTAAATCCTTTATCCTTTCAGACATATAGCAGAAATTATCCAAAACATCCCCAAAAATACACTACCATCAACGTAAACCATGAATACTGAACTTTAAAAGAACATAAGACGTATGGTGACTGGGCAGGCAAAGTGGCAGATGGAAGCTCAATGCCGAGAAATGCATTTTGGTAGGAAGAATGTGGAGACACAGTATTAACTAAAGGGAGAAACTCTTGAGGCACAGAAACAAAGGGACCGTGGTGTCTATGTACTTAAGCCTTTGAAAGTGGCAGGGAATGTTGAGAAAGCAGTTAATAAAGCATATGGTATCTGCAGCTTTATTAATTGAGGTATTGAGTACAAGAGTAAGGAGGTCATATTGAACTTGCATAAGATACTAGTTAAACATCATTTGGCATACTGCATCCAGTTCTGGGCATCACAATGGAGGAAAGGTGTGAAGGCATTGGAGAGAGTACAAAGGAGATTCAAACAAATGATTCCAGGGATTTTTTTCCCTTTTTAAAAAAAAAAAAGTACCCAATTCTTTTTTTCTAATTAAGGGGCAATTTAGTGTGGCCAATCCATGTAGTCTGCACACCTTTTGGGTTGTGGGGGTGAGACCCACACAGACATGGGGAGAATGTGCAAACGCCATATGGACAGTGACCCGAGGCTGGGATCGAACCCAGATCCTTGGTGCTTGAGGCAGCAATGCTAACCACTGTGCCACCGTGCTGCCCTATGATTCCAGGGATAAACAACTGCAGCTATGAGGACAAATTGGGGAGGTTAGGTCTGTTTTCCTTTGAGAAAAGGCTGGGAGGAAACTTGATTGTGGTATTCAAGATCATGAGGGGTATGGACAGGGTAAAGTAAGAAACCGCTCTCTCTTGGGAGTACATCAAGCTATAGAGGACACAGATTCAAAATAATGGGCAAAAGAGTAGAAGTAGAAGCCACCAAGGGTGGCTGGAGTCTGGAACAAACACCTGTAAAGGGTGGTGGAGGCAAGTTCAATCAAGGTATTCAAAAGGGAATTGGGATTTTTATCTGGAAAGAAATAATCTGCATTCTTATGGGGATCAGGCAGGGGAGTGAGATTAGGTAGAATATTCTTTCAGTGAGCCAGTGTAGACTCTATGGGCTGAATGGCCAATTTTGTATTGTAAAGATTCTGTAAGTATGTGTCTGAATCTTTAAATAATGCTAATGGGATGAACTTGGTCTGATGAACACCTGTTCAGCCGGGAGCGATGAGCATAAACATTGATGGGACATGCCCAGGCAAACTGAAATGATCAAATCAGCCAGAACATCAGTTTAGCATCATGATAGCATTAAAAAAAAATTTTTTTTGCGGATGTGGGTGTTGCTGGCTCAGCTTGCATCGATTGCTCATCTCTAATTGCCCACGAGAAGGCGGTGATGAACTGCTTTTTGAACTGTTGCAGTCCCTATGGTGTCGGTACACCCACAGTGATGTTAAGGAGGGAATTCGAGAATTCGACTCTGTGACAATAATTTCAAAATGAAGGCGGTGAATGGGTTGGAGGGGAAATTCCAGGTGGTCTTCCCATATAGCTGCTGGCCTCGTCTTTCTAGATGGTAGCAGTCATGGGTTTTGAAGGTGCTGCCTAAGCAGCCAATTTTGTAGGGCATCTTGCAGATCAGGCTTTTTCAAAGTGCAGGTCACGATCCGCAGGAGGATTGTGGCGCGTGTCGGGAGGGTTGCAGAGCGATCCGTGATGGCATTCCCGTAGTGGTCCCGATCGCAGAAGCTCCCCAAAGGCCGCTACCGGCCACTTGTCGTCAAGCGCCCTACATATACGTGATTTTGACGCAAATCATGGAGGAGAGCATCTTCCATTTTCTAGCTGCTAGCACGCAAGACGAGAGGACTGTGAAGACGAATTGTTTTCTTCCATAAAAGACAGCCAGAGATGCAAATAGGTTTGTACCTACTGGCATAATCTCATGTATGAATCTGCTGGAGAGAGCTGCACAGGAGAGTCCAGGGCAGGACAAAGCAATGCTAACTCTGTACAGAACTCCAGGATCTCTGGTTAACAGCCTACAAAAGAGAAACGCAACTCGGGAACAAAGCAGTATAAAGATGATTTCTTGAGATACGGTTTTGTCAATTGTGACATTTTAAATAAGGATGCAAAGCCCATGTGTGTAATGTACAGAAATGTATTGGCAATTGAGAGAAGTTTCAAATTTTGAAAGTGGTGTGAGAAAAATTCCTTTTGGAGATTGAGACCTCAGAGTCAGTTATTAACTTACAGCTGACTCCAAATAAAAAGATGACGCTGCTGTACCTTGCCTGTGACATGAGGCTGTCAGCATTCTGGAGTAGCACCTCCCAGGATTATCCAGTACTGGTCAAACAAGCATTTTGTTGCTATTGCCCTTCATGACAACGTACATGTACGAGGTTTAATTTTCCTTGCTCACAATAATGAAGACAGCACAAAGGAACTGGCTGAAGTCTGCATCCGATATGCGCATTCGCCTCTCCTCCTGTGAACCTGATTGGAGTGAAATCATGAGGACCAAGCAGATTCCCTTTTTGCATTAAAGGTAAGGGAACGTGGCTTGGGTCGTGAAGGTTGGCTGGCATGGGGCACGAAGGCCGACCGTCTGGCAAAAGTGGATCCCGGAAAAAAAACGTTTGAAAAAAACTCAACAAACTGCTGCCACTGTTTGCTGGTGGTGGAGGGAGTGAATGTTTGTGGAAGAGGTGCCAATCAAGTGAACTGCTTTGTCCTGGATGATTTCGAGCTGGAGTGTTGTTGGAGCTGCACTCTTCCAGGCAAATGGAGGGTATTCCAGCACACTTCTGACTTGTGCCTTGTAAATGGTGGAAACACTGGTTGATGACTCTGGTGCATTGCCCTCGAGCCATTCTGAGGAGAGATACAATGCTGCTCACAGCTTTACAAGTTCCCATATAGAGCAGGCCACAGAACGTCTGAAGATGTGCTTCAGATGCTAGGGCCACCTCATAGCTCACGACAATATACTCCTGGTAGGGTTTCCTGCATCATCGCAGTGTTTTGCACCCTTCACAATCTGGCAATGCAAAGAGCTGAGCCCTTGCCAGAGGGTGACCTGGTGCAAGATGGGAACTCATTGAGGATGAAGATCCAATGGCACAGGAAGCTGCTGAGGGTCAATAGGAACACGATAACGCCATGGAGGAATTAAGACGTTCCCGTGATACTTTAATATTGACAGAATAGTTATGCGAGGGCAGATGGTCACATCTTTCCCAGCTCTCAATGCCATTTCCTTTCATCTCAGGAAATGCCCAAACATTTGCAGCAAGAATGAGCCAAGGCCAAGATCTCAGTTTTAGTCTGCAGTGCCCTGTGAATGCACGCACTCTGGGAACTGAGTCCACTGAGGAATCTGAATGATGTGAGAGAAGACTTGACACTTTTGTCATCATCTAATGAAGTAAACACTGTTGTGACTGAGATGAGAACGTCATGTTCTACCACTACCAGAGTCGACACAAATGCTATCAATGCTCATGAGCTGTTCTATTCTAGCATGGTGGTTAGCATCAATGCTTCACAGCTCCAGGGTCCCAGGTTCGATTCCCGGCTGGGTCACTGTCTGTGTGGAGTCTGCACGTCCTCCCCGTGTGTGCATGGGTTTCCTCCGGGTGCTCCGGTTTCCTCCCACAGTCCAAAGATGTGCGGGTTAGGTGGATTGGCCATGCTAAATTGCCCGTAGTGTAAGGTGAATGGGGCGATTGTTGGGATACGGGTTACGTGGGTTTAAGTGGGGTGATCATTGCTCGGCACAACGTCGAGGGCCGAAGGGCCTGTTCTGTGCTGTACTGTTCTATGTTCTATGTATTCCTTGAGAAAGAAGGGTTAGAAGTTCAAGGAAGGGGTGACTAGTTCAACTGAAGTTATCGCATGAATGTTATCTCACAGTGGGACATTATTACTAAGTGGGAGGATTGCCGAACTTCAACACGAGAGGATTCCAATGCACAATTTCACAACGCGTTTAGTGACCAAAATATTCACACAACAATCAAATGTATTCACAAAAATGCAATTGTTTTAATGATAGATCACTCATGAATCAAAAGTGACATCAAAATATCTTAACCGTCCTAATCTGACTGCTACCCCTCAGTGCAATCCCCAATATCCACAGCACAGGTGGAGGCAACTTGCGGACTGCTACATCCTGATGTATGATGACCTTGGCATATGTCCTCTGGTAGCCCAAGGCCTGGAGGACCCCAGCCTGATAAGGGTCACCTGCTCAGGGCAAAAGCACAATTGGCAGCCGCAAGTAGCTAGGAGTGGATGGAGTCACAGGCAGAGGGAACTCTGATGAGTGGCTGCACACCCTTGGGAATGTCAGGAGATGGTACATCTGGAGGGAGGGTAAGGAGCCTTATCCCCATGTCCCTCCATCATGATTGTGCCCACCAGGTGTGATGCCATAGAGTGCAGGGCCGAGGCAAACCAAGCAAGATCTGCTGGACCAAGATCTCCATGGTGATTGCCAACTTTCCCATACTGGCCTTGAAGTGCTCACATGTTGGGAGCGACATCAGAGAACGCAGACAGACTAATCAATTGTTAACTCTAGTTTGTTGAGTGACTGTCGAATCTCTGCCTATCGTTTCTCCAGCATGGAGTTAGCAGCTGCTTCTGGAGGCTCATCACCTGACTCAGACAGAGCAGCTGGCTGGTCCTCAGCAGCCCTCTGAGTGCCAGAGACCTAGACTGTCCCTGCCTTCAGCTGCTGTGAGGGCATATCAGTGAGGTGTTCTCCAGAAAGTGAGCTTAAGTTGAATCTAAAGCTATGCCCTTCCTCCTCTGACAGTCAGGGGCTTGGACTGGAAATCGGCTGCTTTGTGGGCCACAAAATGCTGGTGCCTTCGAGCAAGGATTTCAGTTGACAAGCATGGCTGTACAAGATGCATGTGACTCAGTCAGATTGTCAAGATTTACTGACGTGATGGAGCAGTGATCTGTACTAGGTTGCTGGGAGAGGCCGATCTACCCTTACCGACAGGAGCAATTCCTGCCCTCCAAGCCAGCTCGGCTGCAGGCCCCTCAAACTCTGAGAGAAATGTTGGCCACCCCTCCCCATGTCTGTGATCTTTCAGGACTGTTATGTGCAAGACCTGCAGCAGTGGTTGGGCAAGGTGCATGTCCCCAGTGTGTGGTAATGTGAAAGTTGGAAAATAAGTGTTAATACGTGTCCCCCGCTAATGGATGCAAGAAGTCCTGAAGAAAGTATGTGATGCCATGATGAGAGTTTGTAGGGAGGTGAAGGATGACGTAGCCTGGTGGAGCAGATGAGATCCTTCATCCGCTTCCGACCCAGGTGCCAGTGGCGCTTACCTCCTGTGTGATGGCATCCTAACCCAGAGGTTCTAGGTCCATGTGCCTCCTGGAGCCATCTCTATTATACAAGACACCCATACGCACCTGCACTCCTTTGATCAAGGCCCCAAACTCTCATGGGTGAAGCAGGCTGTTGCTTGTTACAAGAAGCTTTCGGTTTTCTTCTTCTGAGTGAAAGACATCTCTACAAGTGTCCAGAAGGCAGATGAGCTGGAGTGAAATGTATGTGTTGAATTGGCATTCAAATATGGCGCCTGGAACTTTGAACCCCCGCAAGCTGACGGACGAATCATCTTCGATCTGCCAGTTTATTCAGTCAGATACCCGCCTGTGAATAATGAATGAGCTTCCAAGTGCACAGTTGGATGTGAGTTCCCACCATTACGGCCAATGGGTGGGTGTCGCCAGAACCTATCACCACTGCATTTAGCCTCAAACGGAAATTCCACCCGAACAATCCAGGGAGTATTTGGCCTCCTTCTTCCAAAATGCATTACCTTTCAGTGATCTGCATTGAATTTCATTTGTCAATTGCACACTCATTCTGCAAGCTTGTCGTCTTGTATTTCAGTCTTCCTCTGCATTAACTGCTTTGTAAATGATTAATACCACTTCCCACCATTTGCAAGTTTGACTAATTATCTTTAACTCCTACTCTTTTCTTTGCTCTGTGATGTGTTGGGTACTCTGAATGTGTGGAGCCTGCCTTTACCATAGCAGTAACACATACAGGCTACCAACACTTGAAATAGTACAACACTATTTTATTAAGCTAGAAACTGTTGAACATAGTGTCGACCCACAGTGAAAGTAGGTTAGATTAAACTGAAGCCCCATGCCTATCCTAACCAGTCTATACTCTCAGCACATGATAAAGATCTGTGCTACAAGTTGTGAGCTCTGTCCTTCTTAGAGGCTGCATCCCGAATGACCGGGAAAACTAGTGCCCTCTGTCTTTATAGTGAGTGTGTTCTAACTGGTGATTAGCTGCGGTGTTGTGTGTTGATTGGTCTTGCTGTGTGTCAATCAGTGTGTGTCTGCACCATGATATACTGGTGTGTATATTATAACACTGTCGCTAACTTGCTTGTCGTTCTGCTGCTTGTCCCAACTTCACATTTTCTGACCTTAATCATTGTCTATGTAGTACCTTATCAAAGGTTTTTTTGGAATCCAAATATATTAAAACTTACTTTGTTACTCTTTTCTATCCTTTACTTCTTCAAAAAAATTCAATAATAGTCTATCAAATCTGTCCTGGCCCTTCATGGTATTTTCACTTTCTAGGCATTTTTAAATTACATTTTTGAGTAAGGTTCCCAGTATTTTATAGCTCTATATAGGTTTAAAGTTCTTTGGGCTTATTCTATCTTCCTTTGTTATATATTGGAATCACATTGTTACAATATTCATTGAATGTTTAATTATATATTTACCTCATCAGATAGCACATCAGCTTCTTCTTTAGTTCCAACAAGCTTTTCAGCAGCAGTTTCCTGAGACTCTTGTTCAGCAATGCGATCTCTAATTAGAACAAGAAAATTGAGGTGAATTCCTGTACTCATGTAAAATCCAAGTATCTCAGACTTAAAAAAAAAATTTAGAGTGCCCAATTAATTTTTCCAATTAAGGGGCAATTTAGCATGGCCAATCCACTACCCTGCACATCTTTGGGTTGTGGGGACGAAACCCACACAAACACGGGGAGAATGTTAAAGCTCCACATAGTGACCCAGAGCCGGAATTGAACCTGGGACTTCAGCGTCGTGAGGCAGTAGTGCTAACCCACTGGGCCACCGTGCTGCGCCCAGTATCTCACACTTTTGATAATATTAATGTTTCTGTATGATAAACAAAGAATGCAAATTGCAAAATAGGCAAGGAGTCATGTTTCTAAACCTAGTTCTCAGTTTTTAAACTTTTTTGGAGAAAATAAAAACACTGAGAAAATGAGAATACTGGACAATATTTAGCTGGGTTTTTAGGTTAGATTTTTCATACATTCAGCTCCATCTGCCACTTCCATAAGTGGACTTTTTATTTCCTATAATTCTGGAGTCTTAACCTGCGCGATAATCAGAATTCACCTAAACTGCAAATTTTAATTTAATATGAAATCCTCCCTGAGCCATCTTTTCCTCCTTGTGAATTTTGTTGAAAATTGTAGACACGAATAACAGTTGTATGATCCTTATAAAAGTCCTGGTATTGCATCGCAGTCCTTGCCTAACATGCACCCAGGGCATTTTACAGAAGGGTTAATTGGGCGGTAATCAGGACAGGAGTTTCTGATTATTTCCTTCCAACTGAGGCCATCTGTACATTCTCTCCCCGAGATGATCTAACTTAACAATGAACTTGGGACCATCTGCTCAAGTAGCAACTAAATTCACTTGGCCAACATGGAAACCCTTTTTCTCTGGATGTTAAATCCTGCAGCATCTTCGTTTATATTTGTCAAGGACAAAGAGACCTGATTTCCAAATTGGGCAAGAGAAAAAAAAACAGAAAAGAACATTTGTACTTTTCAATACAAACACCTTGGGGAGAAACTTTAGGGAAAGCACAGCATCTTTGAAAACGTACCACAAACCATTTAAGCACAAGTTTACCAAAGAGTTTATTCCACCGAGGGCCTAGGAGTTTCTAAATAACCTATAATGAAGGTCTGGAGATGGATTTTTAGATCCTGTTGAGGTTGGGAATGGAAGCAGGCAGGTTATGAGGTGGTGTAAGCCTGCGTCAGTTTCCTCCTGCTATTCTCACCCCTGGTGAGTTTCATCAGGGCAAAGGGAATCAGGGCAGAGGGAACCCGGGCTGAGAACCCACCCGGTCCACTAACAACTCCAATTAAAGGCGTAAAGTGGTTCATAGATTTTGGTGGGGGTGCAAGAGCTGCACGCTAGGTCAGGGACAGGCGCATCAAAGAAGCAATACGGAAGGGAGCCAATCTTGGCTGGCCCAAAAAATTAGGTGCGCGCATAAAAGGGAGGACAGTTCAGAGGGTTACTCAACCAATATCACACAGAGGCCATCAGGCTGTGGGAAGAACGTTCTGCATCTGCATGCAATGGAGTAGTGTAGGTGATCAGCCTCTTGGCTTCGTGGGGCATAACAGGAGGGGGAAGGACGCCGGACACAATTGGAAGCCCATCTGAGTGCAAGGAAGGGGGGTGGGGGGGGGGGGGGGGGTAGAGGCTGCCAAGCACAGCACCATGCATACCTAAAAAATATGTCAGCCTGTTGAAGGAACAACACAGGGCTACTTGCATACCAAATAGAATAAGTAGCAAGTGATAGAGCTAAGCAATTCCACAACCAACCGATCAGATCCAAGATCGGCAGTCCTGCCACATCACTGGAGGGAGGAGGCTCCACAAATATGCCCATCCTCAGTGATGGAAGAACTTAGCACGTCAGTGCAAAAGAGAAGGCGAAAGCATTTTCAACAACCAGTGCCGAGTTATTATCCATTACATCTGCCCCCAGAAGTCCCCAGCATCACGCATACAAATGATATCAAGAAACGGCAAAAGGCGCTGTATACTACAAAGGCTTTGGGTCCTGACAATATTCCAGTAGTACTACACTTGTACTCCAGAACCTTACGTGCCTCAAATCAAGCTGTTGTAGTGCAGCTATGGAATCTACCCAGTAATGTGGAAAATTGCCCAGGTAGGTCTTGTAAACAAAAAGCAGGACAAATCCAACCCAACCAATTACCACCCCACCAGTCTACTCTTGATCAGTAAAGTCATGGAAAGGTTATCAGCAGTGCTATCAAGCAGCACTTGCTTAACAATAACCTGCCCACTGACATTCACTCCACCAAGGCCACTCAGCTTCTGACCTCATTACAGTCTTAGACCACAAGACATAGGAGCAGAATTAGGCCATTCAGCCCATCGTGTCTTCTCTGCCATTCAATCATGGCTGATATGTTTCTCATCCATTCTCCAGGACTTTTCCCCAAAACCTTTGATCCCCTATTAATCAATAACCAATCTATCTCTGTCTTAAAGGCACTCAGTGACTTGGCCTTCATAGCCTTCTACGGCAGAGGGTTCCACAGATTTACCAGCCTTTGTCTGAAGAAATTCCTCCTCATCTCAGTTTTAAAGGATCCTTCAGTCTAAAGCTATCCCCTCGGGTTCTGTTTTTTCCTCCAAGTGGAAATATCCTCTTCATGTCCACTCTATCCAGGCCTCTCAGTATCCTGTAGGTTTCAAATAAGATCCTCCCTCATCCTTCTAAACTCTAACGAGTACAGACCCAGAGTCCTCAACCGTTCCTCATACGACAAGCTCTTCATTCTAGGGATCATTCCGGTGAATCTCCTCTGGACCATTTCTAAGGCCAGCACATCCTTCCTTAGATATGGGGCCTAAAACTGCTTACAAATACTCCAAATGGGGTCTGAGCAGAGCATTATACAGCCTCAGAAGTACATCCCTGCTCCTGTATTCTAGTCCCCTCAATGTGAATGTTGACATTGCATTTGCCTTCCGAACTGCCGACTGAACCTGGACGTAAATGTTAAGCGAATCTTGAACTGGGACCCCAAGTTCCTTTGTGCTACTGGTTTCCTAAGTTTTTTCTCAAAGAAGATAGTCTATGCCTTCATTCTTCCTCCAAAGTGCATAACCTCACACTTTTCAAAATTGCATTCCATCTGCCACTTCTTTACCCACTCTCGTCCAAATCCTTCTGCAGACCCACTGCTTCCTCAACACTACCTATTAGGGCAGCACGGTAGCACAGTGGGTAGCACTGTGGCTTCACAGCTCTAGGGTCGCAGGTTTGATTCCCGGCTGGGTCACTGTCTGTGCGGAGTCTGCACGTTCTCCCTGTGTCTGCGTGCGTTTCTTCCGGGTGCTCCGGTTTCACCCCACTAGTCCAAAAGATGTGCTGTTAGGTAATTTGGACATTCTGAATTCTCCCTCCGTGAACCCGAACTGGCGCCCGAGTGTGGCGACAAGGGGCTTTTCACAGTAACTGCAGCTGAAAGAACAGTTCCTGTGCTTCTGGCCAGAACTCCACGTTCCTCCTTAGGAGAGTTATCTTCCGGTATGATGAGTTTAGATTTCTTACTTTTGTGACAGTTCAAGTTGGGGACCAGTTCGTTTGGACTTCCTCTTCTTTTCCTGGATTACAAGGGCTTTGTGCAATTAGTGAAATTCCTAAGGCTAAGCGAGGAATTCTTTTGTTGGAACTCCTGGTGGTAGCTCCTCGTCCTGGGGCCATGGAATTTACACCAGGCATTCCTTTTGGATTAGCAGAATTGTCCCATTTTTAAACATGGCAAAAGAATAAAGTTTTGGATTTCTTTCCATGTCACACGGACCCAACTATTCAGACTCTGATGTAATTCCATGCTTACGTCTTCACATGTAGTCGAGACATGTTATAAACATTTGTTCTGTGTGCAGGTCCCCTGTCATGTGACTCTTTACATCACACTGCGGGCGGTACTATTCTCCAGTTCCACATTAACCCTTACTATGTGATGCGAGCATCAATTCACACGACACAGAGAGTTGAAGTGAACAGTGGCTTTAATCAACTAGAACAGTGCCTCCCTGTGACTGCTCTGCTATGAGAGCAGCCTACAGGGCAGCTTCTCTTTATACCTCCCCTCAAGGGAGTGGAGCCAGGGGCAGAGCCTACAAGGGCACCAACATGATATAATCAGTGTAGTACATAGGTGGAGCCCACATGGGCAACAGCGTGATACAATGTGGTACAGTGGTGAATAGTTGCTATAATACGTTCACCACACTATGCCAACACCTTTATACAACAACTACTGCAGAAAAGGCAGAGTTTCAGGCATCAGAAGAGCACAGGAATGGGCTGAGGGACAGGATCACAACAGAGGACATATCCTCAGCAGAGATTGTATCATTGAAGGTGGAGCTTTTTGGACATGTCAGAGAATTAGTGCTGCAGGAAACTATGACTCTCCAGGCACGTGCTCACTGAGATTTGTACACTCAACACTGAGGACCTTATACCTTATAGCAGTGGTTGCCATGCCCTGTCAGTAATTGTCAGGACACTTCAGCCCTGAACATCTTCACCTCTGGCTCCTTCTAAAGGTCAGCGGTGCCAACCCACCCGTGCGTGTGGGAGAGGCCGACTGGGTGCCAGTCCTCCTGGTGACGCTCCCAAGCTAACGCCGCTGTCACCTCCTCCCTGACAACACTGGCTGCCATGTGGCTGACCTTCCGAGCCCCTCGGAGGAACATGGCATCCCATCCGCACTCAACCATGTCCAACAATCTGGCCAGGTCAGCAACCCGAATCATGGGGATGATCTCCTCGGTGGCATCGTTGCGAGTTGTGTGGGGTTTGCTCTAAAGGATTGGTTTAAGTGCTGCTCTTCCTTGTTGGCAGGAATCTGGCAAGCACGGAACCAATGAAACAACCGGCAGGACCATCATTTGTGGTGTGAAAACTGTGGGGCCTCATTAAGTGCAGATACATACATCGGCAGGCAACAGCCGTGGTCAGGCTTCTGGGCACATTCTGGTAAGCACCTCATAATTGCTGATGCACACTAGGTGGAGGCAGGAACACCCAGATGAAACAGCAGGCGGAGATCGGCTTGATCCCAGGACCGAACTGGGATCAGATGCCAAGTCTCTAGACCAGGTTTACCCAGAGCTGATGCAGTCGATAGAGTGCAGTTTGATATTTAGAGGGAGATGCCAGCGACACTCCAGCAGGTCCAGAGCCGATTGGAGTCCCAGAGACTACAAACGTTGGAGATAGCGTGGACAATGCATGGAACTGAGGCCCACAATGCAACAGAATGAATGGAGGTGTCCAAGGCGAGGCACAGTCATTGACGGCCATGGCTGACTTAATCAGCAGAATGTCCAACTGGCTGGGGACGTTTCCAGTCCGAGGTGGGCCTGTATGAGGCGCTGCGGAGCATGTCCTAGTCTCAGGTGGGCATTACCGAGGTGCTGCGGTGCATGTCCTTGACATAGGTGGGCTTTTCTGGGGCGCTGCAGAGCATATCCCAGCCACTGAGGAGCATCACTGAGGGCGTCGACACCATGCTGCCGAAATTGGGAAGCTGTCAGGGCTGGGAGGATCAAATGATGCAAGGACAGCTGTGGCTCGATCCAGCTGCCCCGCCAACCCATGATGACCCTCAAGGCCCTATGGGCACTGACCGCGAGGAGGAGCGCTGGGTGCCAATCCTATTGAGTGGCAACGGTAGCCACCAGCACCTTCACCCCCATCAGCCACAGGGGACCCCGCTCGGGGCATCAAAGCCACAGGACGGGGTAAGCAACAGGCTGCCCCTACTCTGATGTGCATCCTGGGGCCACACCTAGACGTAGAGCACAGAAGCCTAGGCAGATCGAGGATCACGGAGGTCACTGGAGGCATGAGGGAGGAGGTTTGAGAGAGGTGGTGTTGGGGGGGGGGGGGGGGGGGGGCCGGGGTGGAAGGCCCATCAGAGGCAAGGGGCGCTTGGGATACATATGCATGGCATTACAACACCTTGCACCCCAGAAATACGCCTCCTCTGGCACTTCATTCGGCAATGTGGGCTGACCACCAATATCCTGCCCCAGCTCCTCTGGCATGGTGTTCCTGGATGCCTCTTCCCACACCCACCCCTCAGGCATACCACATGCAGGTGATGGGTGTAAACGAGCACTCAGCAGACAGGCAGGATTCAGACTTTGGCATATGTTACGGAGCACCAGTGCACAGCGTGTTATCACCCCCCTGCCACCAACAGTGACCGTTGACAGTGCTGACACAGTCCCGTCACCCTGGGGTGATGCCACATAGACCCTGGAAGGTTTTAATAGGGTGCAGGGTTGTGGGGAATGGATTGGGGAAGAGGACAGGCGAGGCCACGTCCTATCTGAAGCAGGTGAGGGCAAGGGTCTCCCTGGCCCTCCGAGTTTGCTGAATCCTCGCAGCTATTGCCTGTCCTGCATCCTCCGATTGGTCTTGAAGATCCTCCCCGGGCCCGTCCTCCAGCCCTTCCTGGTTTGTCGTGTCCTCCTCTTTGGAGGTGGTCACATGTTCCTCACCCTCCAACATTTCACCAGGCTGTTGTGCCAGGTTAGGGAGGGCACAGCAGACCACAACCACGCAGTGACCCTCAGGGAGAGGGAGCCTTTTGAGGTGTCCGATAAACTGCTCAATGACAGCCCAGAGGGTCGCATGGGCCTCGTTTTACAGGGTCTCCACATCGGTCACTGGACTCCATACTGGTGTCATTGGCCAGCTCCTCAGCGGTTACCTCATAACCCCCAAGAACCAACCGGCCATCCTGGGATGGGCCTTGAAGAGGCCAGGGATGCACCACTGCCCCAGGATGCAGATGTCATGCGCACTTCCGGGAAAGCGTGTACAGACATGAGATTCTCATGTGGTGGTTGCACACGAGTGGACATTCAGCGAGTGGAACCCCTTCCTGTTGATGTAGGGCACTCCCTGATGTCCCGCTGCGTGCAAGACGACATGTGTGCCATGTATCACCCGCTGGACCTGGGCATCCCGGAAATGGCGGAGAATCCTGCTGCCTCGGTCAGGCCAAAGTTTATATAGTTTGTTGCCCGAGCACACAGGGCATCCGTGACCTGATGGATGCACTTGTAGGATGTAGCTTGTGAAATGCCATACAAATCCCTGCTCAATCCCTGGAATGATCCTGAGGCATAGATGTTCAGGGCTGCGGTGACCTTGACGGCCACTAGGGGCAGGTATCCTCCTCCTCCATGTGGTACCAATATGTGAGGACATGGCACAGGTGCCGCACCGTCCCCTTTTTGAGGCGGAGCCTCCTGCAGCACATGCTGTCCATCTGTTCGAAAGACCAGTGAAGGAGGTAAACTGTGGGCAGTCGCTAGTCTCCCCCGGGCCCCTCCATGACCTGATAAGCGGCTGGGTCCTCAAAGTGTGGGACGAGCCACTGCACATGGGCCACCGCCTCAAGTCTCTGTTGACGCTGCTGCCATCTCCTCTGGCATCTAGCCGCTTGGCCTGCCAGCAGCACCACGAGGTCAGCTTCTGCAGTGTCCAAGATATCATCCATCTAGTGTAATATCTGTGGGACTTGGAGAGGGTGAGAGACAACCAGGCTGTCTTCCATGCGGGTACCCTAGAGTCCCCCATTGATTCCGCCCTCCCCCCATCATCCAACACATCCTGCCCATGCACCCCCGGCCGCAGCGGGGTCCCTGGTCACTGGGCCCCAGACCCTGTACCCGAGACACCCGCATGTAACATTACCTGGGCTTGGCCTCGTGCACACACCACTTCTCTGGTCATGGAAATGTCCCCAGTGCTGGGGCCAAGCCCCTGGGCGTTTGGATGTTGGCTACTTCGTCCATAGCGTTGCTTCCTGCAGTGTCCAGGCATTTCGGTCTGATTGGGATGTTGGGCAATAACTCCCACATGCTACACGGCGTGCCTACCCACGGGAATCCACTTGGGAGATGTGAAGCGCTCACTTAACCCGGTGGGACAGACAGGCAGGAACGAGGTGTCCACTGTAATGGATACACATGATCTAGGGGGTTGCATGTCAAACGCACGGGCGCTGAGATCCTCCCACATCCCCAAGTCCAGGTGCGAGCAACCCACACCCCGGACGGCAACACCAGTGGCCCCGGGCTCATTGCCTGGGAGCAAAGATGGTTACTCACCTCCTCGGATCCCCACAGCAGCCATTCCATCAGCTTCACATGGAGGTGTACTAACTGCCGCCTGGTGACCATTGCTGGTGAGGCACTTCGATCACGGGAGGCCGTTACATAGGAGTCATTTCCATTAATTGCATGGAGATAGCGTTCAGGGCGGCAGGTGTGGATATGAGCACTGCCATTGGTGCAGAGCACTGGCTTCACATTGGCTCTGGCTGGTCATGTGCCTCTCGTCAGAATGGTTGGGACTAGTCATTGTGACTGCTCTCCAATTGGTCGAGAGGCAAGTAGGCCCCGCCTCCGAGGCAGGGTATAAGTACCCAGAGTTCCCGGCAGTCGGCCATTCTCTGTAGTTGACCGCCGGGCTAACAACTAGCTGATTAAAGCCACAGTTCGGATCCTAAATGTGTCTTGAGTCGAATTGATGGTACATCAGTAGGTAGCACAGTGGTTAGCACTGTTGCTTTACAGCTCCAGGGTCTCAGGTTCGATTCCCGGTTTGGGTCACAGTCTGGGCGGTGTCTGCACGTTCTCCCCGAGTCTGCATGGGTTTCCTCCTGGTGCTCCGGTTTCCTCCCACTATCCAAAGATGTGCAGGTTAGGTGGATTGGCCATGTTGAAGTGCCCTTAATGTCCAAAAACAAAAGTTAGGTGGGTTTTGTGAGGGCCACAAAGAATCCAGCATGAGTTTTCAGGATACAAAGAAATAACATTCATTTACAATAACATATACACACAACAGCAGCAGCACCTTCCCTTGCTCCTCTGCTGGTTCTAAACTGGCCAGCTCCATTTATGCAGGGAGTCTGCTAATGATTTCTCCGCCCCCCCCCCCCCCCCCCCCCTCATTGGGGAAGCTCATACTCCCATAGGATTGTGGGATTGTCATTAGTCCCCAGCCAATGGTAAGCAGGCAGGTTAGAACAGTGGGGTATAACAGGGCGGAGGTGTGGGTTTAAATGGGGTACTCTTTCCAAGAGCCGGTGCAGACTCGATGGGCCGAATGGTCTCTTTCTGCACTGTAAATTCTATGATTCTCTGAAGTGGTGATTATTGGTTTCTCGCCGTGCCACATTGGGATCCTGATTACACCAATCGGAGCAAGCTGAGCAGATCGCAAACCGATTGCCGCCTGGCATGGTTCTCGATTTTGGCCTCTCCTGCAGTCTAACAGCAGTGTTGTGCTCTCGCTCAAGCGTAACGTGACCCTAAAATTGTGTCCCATATCTCCATCCTTGGGAGGAGATATTGTACTCCAGGATATCCTCATTTTTTAAACCTTGACCCCTTGCGGTGTCAGGTTGTGCAGAGCACATTCCACTACCAAGATTTTCAAGACAGTTGCTGGGATATATTCAGGGATGAGAATGAGTGAAAGCAAAAAAAAAGTCTGAATATTTTGTGGGACAAAGCAAAATATATATTTGCTAGTGCAAAACAGCAAAGTCACTATAGCGAAGGGGCCAGAAAATAATAGCACTTTATATGATCTAGTGAAACACAAATGCTCTGGGCCACTTCAGATGGGTGGTTATTAGACGTCAAGAGGATGAAAATAGCTTTCCTTTTGTTTATCTTCTATTGTCATCAAGACTGTGGACCAATGCATTTCTATCAAATCACCAAAGCAGCCTCAGCAGATAAGCATCCTACAGTTAGTGAATATAATACGGAATGAAGTCCATACTAACAACAGAATATAACCTTTCTAGATTATGTACTGTACATATGAAGCAAAGTAGAGAGAGAGGTACAGGTCAGAATAATGTGACAAAGGGGAAAATCTCACAATCGAAGTCGGAATTCTGCCAAAAGGCAGAAATTCCTCATCCCTGGTTAAAGGGATCCACTAGATCTATCCAGGATTCTGAATTCATCTTCAGAAGCACCACGACAACAATAATCACATGAGTTAACGTATGGCAGCTCTTGTATTCCTCCTCCACATTTGTGCTCAAGTTTTGCAGAGACACCGGTAGCCACATAGTTAGTGCGTAGCCCTAGTCACCCAATATCCACCCTTGTAGGCACAAGGGGAGGCCTGCAAAGCGAACTGGGCACAGCTTCATATGTAGGCAGGATGGCAGTTTCCCAGGATCCTTGCACAGACCTAAAGGACCCACCTGTGGTGGCAGTAGACCAGTTGTACATTGAGCATGGAGAAGCTTTCCTGTTGATGAAGGCTACTTCCTTGTCTGGAGGAACCTTGATGGCAACATGCTTGCAGTTGACTCATGTACATAGAAGAATGCAGCAGTGGTCCCAAATTCTACATCCCCTCAGCCTGACTGTCCGGATCAGCATGCGAGCGCACATATTAATAACCCCTCTGAAAGCAGCACTTGTGACCATATTGATGCAGCGATAAGCTGCTGACTGGGAAATGTCTTTAAAATGTATTTTTTTTGCAAGCATGTATCAAAACAGGTTACAGCAAATAAACACCCGGGAAACATTGTTCCCAACAATCAACGATACAGTCTGTTCAAATTTTTTCCCTTTTTCCTCCCCCTCCCCCCTGCGACGAACAGCTCCTCAAACAGTCACAAACATTCCCTACATTTTCTCAAACCCCTTAACTCACACTTTATCTTCTCCAACTGCAGGAAGTTGTATATGTCACCCAGCCAAGCTGCTACCCCCAGTAGCAATGCCACATCACTCCAGTAAAATTCGACACTGTGCAATCAGTGAGGCGAAGGCCACAACATCGGCCATCCTCCTCTCCATGAGCTCTGGTTTCTCCGAAACCTCATACCGCCACCAAACGGTCTGGGTCCACCTCCTCCTCCACTATCCTGGCTAAGACCGCGAACACTTCCGCCCAGAATCTTCCCAATTTTTCACAACCCCCAAAACATGTGTGAGATTCGTTGGCCCCTGCCCACACCTCACACTGATCTGCTATCCCCTGAAAGAACCCACTCATTCTCGCCCGAGTCATATGCACACTGTACACTACTTAAAAGTATCAGGCATCCTTGCACAAAAGGATGTCCCATTTACTCTACGCAGTGCCTCACTCCATACTCCCCAATTGATCTCCCCTCCCAACTCCGCTTCCCGTTTCTCCTTGATCTTCACCACCCGCTCCCCAGCCACTTGCATATATGCCCAATTCTTCCCTCCCCTTCCACATCCGGAAGCAGCAGTCGCTCCAGCAGGGTGTATCCCGGAAACCCCCTCGAGACCTTTCGCGCAAAGTTCCTAACATGCAGATACTTTAACTCATTCCCCCTCGGCAGCTCTACCCTGTCCCTTAGCTCCTCCAGACTGGCGGACCCTTCCTCCAAAATCCTACAGATTATCTCCAGCAAATACCTGGAATTATCCAGAGGTATAGAGATTCAGAGCTACTGGGACCTTCAAAGCCTCAGAAACTTGGGTGGCATGCATCTGTTCCGACATGCATTCCAAGTGCTGCTATGTGGCTTACTATGAGGTTGGCACACTCTTAATGGAAGAGCTCATGCGCTCAAAGACCTGAGTCACGGTGGCACGTAAGATGAACAAACTTTTCCATTCTCAGCCCATGGCTCTGGAAGAGAATTCTGACATGTGGGAACATATCTGCTACTTCTGATCAAGTAGAACCTTCTTTCTTGTGGTTCCTCAGGCTCTGCTGCTGTGCCCACTTAAGTTGTACTTCAACTCTATTTATTTACCTGATCTACATCTCTTGTAGCCTTTAATGAATGAAATCCTGTCAATCAGTCTTGAACACTTCAGCTGACCTAGCATCCAATATTTGTTTTTGGTAGCGCTTCATTTATGGGGCTGGCCGAGGTTCCATATGCAATTACCTTTATGTTCCAACTTTCTTGAGCCTCATTAGAATTTGTACCTGTTAACTAATTTTTAGTGCCATATTTATCTGGACACAAATCCGTTTGCTCCTTACACAAATTTTTAAATCTCTTGTCATTATGAAAATATTTAGACTTTTTTTTTTGGATTTGAAGTGGAGGAACTTGCATTTCATTGCACTGAACTCTTATCGACCACAGTTTTATCCACTCACTTAATGGACTGAATTTTTTGTTCGTCGGTTGTGTACACTCGGCGTGCCTGGAAATGGGCACATAATGTATTTCCGGCCGCTATCAACCCGGAACGCGATTTCACACTGGCTGGTCAATAATGGGCAGACAGTGTGAAACACACGCTGGTAAAGGCTCAGCGCTGCAGTGGAAGGTGGGAATAGTGCAGGCGCTGAGACAGGGGAATGTGAGGACTGGTGCTTCTAATGTACTCTCTTAGGGGACACCTGCTGCAGACTTGTAAAAATAAATATCTTGCCATGGAACAACCATGCAAAGAGTATCTATGCAGCACATTCAAAACACAAACCTCAGTCCACAGACACCTTTTGAAATTTAATTTCAGCCCAGACAGTTCATTCTGTTGTGGATGAGGTTGAAGCTAAAACGTAAATGCCGCCTGGACAATCTGCCCGCCTGCCAACATTAAAAGCAGACAGGCAATGCAAAATTGCATTCAATTGGCCCCTTAACAGGCTAAATTGCTTGGTGGGCACGTTTCCCACTCTCACGTATGCCTGCCGACGGAACTATTGCGCGAGTGCATGATGATGTTGGGACATGCACCCAACAACTTTTCACAGGATTTCACATGCTTCCGAGTCAGGTGCAAGTCCACCCAAGCAAGGTAAAATTCTGGCCAACCTCTCGATGTCGGTTTGTAATTTCCTGCTAGTTAGTGTTATCTGCAAAAATGGATATACAATAGTCCTTCATGATATATATGGCACATAGTACAAATTGTGGGTGGGAAAAGTAACTTGTCAGATTCCACCAATGAACATTCTCTTTTATTCCCATTTGAGCTCTATTACATTCCAAACGATTATTAGCTCATACTCCCAAGGCTCCAATATCATTTATGCTTATTTTATTAATAGGATCTTGTGCGAAACCTTAATAAATACCCTCTGAAAGTTCATCTGGACAGAAATCAGACACTCCCCTATCAATCATGTTAGTGGCCTCTTCAAAATACTCAAATTTGATTTGTAAGTTATAGTCCATAAATCATGTGAACTCTCTTTGACCAGTTGATTCCTGTCCCAATTGCTTACTCATTTAGTCACTGATAATGAAGTGCCAGTAATTTCACTTTAAATCAATACTGAACCGGCATGTCCATGGTCTCTCCCTCCCTACTGTCTTAATAATGGAAAGACATTTCCAATTTTCCAATTCAAAGATGTAGCTCTCAAATCTAGACAGCTTTGGAAAATAATGACAAATGCATCTGGAATTTCACCACCTAAAGGTTCTGTACATTTGCTTATATTAAACTGCTTTATTTTCGCCATTGCTTTTTTTTGTTTTTACTTATATTAAGCCTCTTCCCTCAACTTATTTTTAGGCTCCCCGATATTTGCCTCTGCTCTCTTCTTGGTATTGTGAAACTAGATATTGCCTTTTCCTGATTGTCCATTACAGTCTATTTTGTACTTTAAAAAAAAATAGGCCCAGACTTTCTCCCATAAGGAAAAAACAACATATTTACTAAAATACCCTAAATACATTTATAGTAACTCCACATCTATACAAAATCAGTGGACCTCCAATAAGGTAACAATATAGACAAATTTCTTCAACTTTTACTGATCGTTGTTTAGTAACTCCTACTATGTGGATAAAATCTGGCTCAGGATGTTATCAGGCGTGGATTGGCTGTCTTCTAATTCTCAATATGCAGGGTGATACAGGAAAAATTACTGCTTGGCAGAATGCCAGAGGACAGAGTGTGTTCTGGATTGCTTATCACTGAGCAAGTGTCTTCAGGAGAAAATGGGAGGAAATTAGTAAAGAAAATACATAAAATTAAAAAGGTTACAATTCAGCTAAAGTAGCTGATATCTTGAAAAACTAGCCAAAATGCAAGTTGAATACATTTTTGGTACTTTTTACCTATAATTTGAATTGTTCTGACATTGAGACATTGGTTGCTGTTCTCCCAACTGAAATAGGAAAAAAGAAAAAAATGTTATAGCAGCTATCCAAAACAATGCTAAGAGTTACTTTTTCCATTCAACATGTTATTGATGTCTCCACTATATCTTCATAAAATCCCTACAGTGCAGGAGACAGCCATTTGGCCCATCGAGTCTATACCGGTCCTCTAAAAGAGCACCCTACTTAGGTCCATTCCCCCATCTTATCCCTGTAACCCCACCTAACCTTTGGACACAAAGGACTAAATTACATAGCCAATCCATCTAACTGGCACGTCTTGGGACTGTGGAGGAAACCAGAGCACCCTGGGGAAACCCTTGCAGACAGGGGAGAATGTGCAAACTCCACACAGTCACCCAGAATTGTAATTGAACCAGGGTCCCAGGCGCTGAGGCAGCAGTACTAATCACTGTGCCACCAAGCTCACCTCAGTTAAAAGGCTAATACACCCGTACCTTCCCAGGAATGTAGAACCTCTGTTGCTGCATCAGTTAATTCACCTTGGCTTGCGTATTGAATCTGGGAAAATTTTGGTTTGTGGGGATCAACCGCATTAACTAGTTGGTAACCAAAGCAAGGATTCATATTTTATAGTGTATATTGCTTACTGTTCCGACTGTGAGGTGCTACTGGTTCCTGCTGTCCGGTCTAGTGACGATTCACTTTGGGCTGCAGGGGATTAAGTTGTGTCTTTTGGTTTATCAGAGTGGAAGTTTAGAATCAAGTCAGAACTTTGCAGCAGACTCAGTTATTTGATACATCAACCTGGCAGCACTCGTGTACACTGTTTACTTACCACCGTCAAAACTTACAAATGTAAATCTGTCACAGGAGTTGAGATTCTAAGTACTCAATCAGATTACTCTGTACACCAATGTCTAACAGCTACAGTTGCCCTGGCTTGGTAAGCAGCAAGAACATTACCAATGCAGCAGAACTAGCAATAGCCCATAAGCTGTTCTCGCACAGAGACAATACTAGTATCTGAGAAAAGTATGCCCTGGCCATAATCCAGCAAATTACCAGCACATGTCTATTCGCAATCGTCAGCAAAGCGTTGGAAGGGGGCATCAACAGTGGTCAAAATGGCATTTATTAATACCTGGCTCAAGGGTGATCAATTTGGGTTCTGCCAGGACTGCAATCCAGACATTATTAAAGCTTCAAACCAAATATGGACAAAATAACTGAATTCCGGAGATGAGGTGATAGCGACTGCCCTTGACATGAAGGCAGTATTTGACCAAGAATATTTACAAGGAATCCTCGGAAAATTGAAGTCAATGGCAATCTGAGGGGAAACTCTCAGCTGGCTGGATACATGCACAGCACAAAGGGAGATAGTTGTGGCTGTTGGGAGGTCAATTATTTCAGCTCCAGGACATCAATGCTGAAATTCCTCAGGTTGTGTACTCGGCCCAACCACCTTCAACAGTATTAACAATGACCTTCCCTCCATTGTAAGATCAGAAGTGAGGATGCTCACTCTGTACAATGTTCAGTACCTCAGATTAAGGAGGCAGTCCATGCTCACATGCAGCAAGGCCAGTACAACATTCAGTCTTGGGCTAATAAGTGGCAAATAATATTCGCAACTCATAAATTCAAGGCAATGACCATCTAATCACCCTCATCTGACATTTAACAATATTACCAGCATTGAATGTGCCCCCATCAATATCCTATGGGTTACCATTAACCAGAAACTTAACCAGACCAGAACCAGAAGTACTGTGGTTACAAGATCAGGCTTGATGTTAGGAATTCTGTGGTAAGTAAGTTCCCATGCAAGTTTTGACATAGAAATATATTGCAGTTCTTTTACTGTTATTGATTCAAAATAATGGAACTACTCCCTTACAGGTCATCCATGAATTTTAAAAAAATGCTTCATAGAAATATTAAGTAGGTCGTTTGACCCTTCAAGCCTGCTCTGCCATTCCTCATGATCATGGCTGATAATAATAATTATCCACCTCAGTAACCTGTTCCCGCTTCTCCCCCCCCCCCCCCCCATATCCTTTGATCCCTTTAGCCACAAGATATTTATCTCCTTCTTGAAAACATGCAATGTTTGGCCTGCATTCTGTGGTAGAGAATTCCACGGGCTCACCACTCTCTGGGTGAAGATATTTCTCCTCGTCTCGGTCCTAAATGGTCTTCCCCTATCCTCAGACTGTGACCCTGGTTTTGGACTTCCCAGCCATTGGGAGCATTCTCCCTGCATCTACCCTGTTAGAATTCTATAGGTTTCTATGAGATCCCTCCTCATTCTTTTAAACTCCAGCGAATATAATCCCAATTGACTCCATTTCTTCTCATACATTAGTTCCACTATCCCAGGTATCAGTCTAGGAGACCAAAATTGCACACAATATTCCATATGTCGTCTTACCAAGGCCCTGTATAACTGCAGCAAGATATCCCTGCTCCTGCACACAAATTCTCTTGCTAGAAAAGTCAACATACCATTTGCTTTCTTTACTGCCTGCTGCACCTGCATGCTTATCTTCAACGACTGGTGTACAAGGACACACAGGTCTCATGGCATATTCCCATCTATCAATCTATAGCCTTTCAGATAATAGTCTGCCTTCCTGTTTTTGCTACCAAACTGGTTAACCTCACACTGTAAAGAACTTTCCTATGAATCCTCGTGGGACTCTTGTTTCCATTTTAATTCCTGTTCTTTTGGCTATTATAATTCCTGCGCCTGAGCATTGTTGGGGCCTACATCTTTAATTTAAAAAACGGTAGCCGGAGATGCTGACATCAGTAGTGACACGTCCTGACAGACATGGCTGACACCCAATCGGCTACTTTCAGTTCTGGGACATGGCAGACTCTCAATGCAGATTGCTCCGGGTTATTCAATGTTCTGCGAGTGACTGTTTTTGCTTTTAGATTTGTTCGAGATTTGCAGAGCTCAACAGAATCTTTTTGAGTCACTCTCTCCCAGAAGAGGGGAATTCACTCTCAAATCATAGCTGGAATTCCCTTCAGGTAGACAGAGCAGTTAGTGAGTACACAAAGCCTGAAGACAGAGCTGGGGAAGGGAAACTTCTGGATTCCTCTTCCATTAAATGTACCCGACAACTCGAAGGCCTCATGAAAACAGCTCTGATATTCTATTTAACTGAAACAAGCTGTTGGCGAATCTATTGAAGCTGACTACATATCAGAAAGCGCAGTCCTCAAGTGCATCTTCCATGTTTAAACTCAGCAGAACACAAGTTAGGGTGTGTCCCCAGAGGGGATCCCACAGCCCGAGAGTCTGGCCTGAGTGGTCCAGCTTGAAGATCCAAACCAATCGACGGTTCAACGCCTTGCATTCTGAAGGCCTACAAAGACCTCGACCCCAGCAGCAAAGATCTTCAAATCTCTCCTAATCCCTGTTAATTTTTAACCTTTCCTACCCCCTTTACCATGTGTCTATCTTGTCTGTGTTGAGAATAGGATGGGGTTTGGGGGAGTAGTTACTAGTAGCCTGTTGTCCCATTATATGTTCATCTTTTACTCTTGTTACAAATAAACAGTTTGTTATCGTTTACTTATAAATCTGGTGCCTATAACTTACTCAAGGATTAAAGATCTCAGGAAAATACACAAATTATTGGTTAATTCATTTATGTTGGGTCTCAGGGGTCTGTGGGTCTGGAACTGACTGTGCCCTTACCCTGGGTGTCTTAAAATTTATCCACATTATACTGTATGTCATGCAAATGTATTCAACTTTTCAAATTCTTTGAGGTAGTAAGGAGCAGTGTAGATGAAGTGGAAATCAGTAGATGTAACATACTTGGACTTCTAAAAAGCATTCGATAAAGTATCACACAAAATGCTGCTTAATAAGAGCACATGGTGTTGGGGGTAGTAGATCAGCATGGATAGAGGATTGGCTAACTGAAAGACAGAGAATTGGGGTAGGAGGAACATTTTCAGGATGGCAATCTGCAACTAATGGAGTGCCATAGGGATCCATGCTGGGGCCACAATTATTTACAACATATAATCATGACAAGGAAAGTGAATGCACTATTGCCAAGTTTGTGAATGACAAAAAAAAGTGGTGAAGGTGACACGAAGAGTCGTCAGAGGGACATAGACAAGTGAATGGGCAAAAACTTGGCAGTTGGAATATAATGTCGGAAAACAGGAAATTATGCACTTTGGCAGGGAGAAAAAGGGATTTGGGGGTCCTCGTGCATAAATCACAAAAAGCTAGCATGCAAGTTCTGCAGGTTTTAGGGGAGGCAAATAGAATGTTGGTCTTTATTTCAAAGGGAATGGAGAATAAAAATAAGGAAGCATTGCTAAAACTGTGCCATCACTGGTTACACCACACCTAGAATATGGTGAACAGTTTTGGTTCCCTTATCTAAGGAAAGGTATACTGGCATGGGAGGCAGTCCAGAGAAGGTTCACTCAGTTGGTTTTGGGTATAGGGGATTTTGTTATGATGAGATGTTAAGTATATTGGGTCTGCACTCAATGTTGAAGTTAAAAGAATGAGAGGTGACCATATTGAGACTTATAGGATTCTTAGGGGGCTTGACAAGGTAGATGCTGAGAGGATGTTTCCTCTTGTGGGAGAGTCCAGGAGCAGAGGGCAAAGTCAAAGCTATGGGGTCATCTGTTTGAGTCAGAGATGAGTGAATCGCTTCTCAGCCTTTTGGCTAAAATGAGATTGAGGTCAGGTGTAAGGCCTGCATCTGGTATGTCTGTTTTGTGGGGACGATGAATTGGACTCAAATTCAATTTGAATTGGTTTTTGGAGCAGGCAAGGAGCTTGATTAGGGGCTTGCCCCTACCCACACTCTGAGCTCTGGCTTTGTAACTCTGAAAAGTAATAAGAAAATAAGAGATGAGGAGGAATTCCTTTTCCAGTGAATCTGTGGAATTGGTTATTGCAGAGAGCCGTAGAGGCTAGGTTGTTAAGTATGTTAACGGTTGAGTTAGACAGATTTTTAATTAGTGAAGGAATCAAGGGTTATGGGAATAAGGCAGGAAAGTGGAGTTGAGGATTATATCACATCAGCCATGATCTCATTGAATGGTGAAGCAGATTCGATGGGCTGAGTGGCCTACTTCTGCTCATACGCCTCAATGTCTAATTGCCCACTCACTCATCTTGTTTAATCACACCAAAGCATCTCTGAAACCTCCTCACAACGCACTCTCCCACCTAGCTTTGTGTCATCTGAAAACTGGAGATATTAGATTTAATTCCCTCATCTAAATCATTAAAGTAGTCGCCCAAGTCCCAGACGATCATAGGCTGCTTTCCCCTTTGAGGGGGAGAGCGGATTGGTGGAGATTTAACCTAAGGATCACCATACCTCAGGCGAGGGGTAAGGTTGAGAAGGCTGGTCGTCATAACCAATCTCTGCTAGTATGGGAATTGAACCCACGCTGTTGGCCTCACTCTGCATCAAGAACCAGCCGTCCAGCCAACTGAACTAAACCAACCTCAGTTTTCATTAATATACATTGTGGATAGCTGGGTCCCAGCACTGGTCCTGCAGTATCCCATGAGTCACTGTCTGCCACTTGGAAAAAGACCCATTAAAAAAAATTTATTTACAGGATGTGGACAAAGCTGATTAGGCCAGTATTTATTGTCCATCAGAAGGTGATGATCGTGAGCTGCCTTCTTAAACTACTGCAGCCCCGGAGGTGTAAGTACACCACACCTTAGGGAAGGAGTTCCAGGATTTCGATCCAGCGACAGTAAAGGAACAGTGATATATTTCCAAGTTAGGATGGTGAATGGCTTGAAGGAGAACCTCCAGGTGGTATGGTTCCCAGGTATCTGGGAACCTTTTCAGGTACGGGGCAGCACGGTAGCACAGTGGGTAGCACTGTTGCTTCACAGCTCCAGGTAACAGATTCGATTCCCGGCTTGGCTCACTGTCTGTGTGGGGTTTGCACGTTCTCCCCGTGTCTGTGTGGGTTTCCTCCTGGTGCTCCGGTTTCCTCCCACAAGTAATAATAATAATAATTGCTTATTGTCACAAGTAGGCTTCAATGAAGTTACTATGAAAAGTCCCAAAAAGACGTGCTGTTAGGTCATTTGGACATTCTGAATTCTCCCTCAGTGTACCCGAACAGGCGCTGGAATTTGGCGACCAGGGGGCTTTTCACAGTAACTTCATTGCAGTGTTAATGTTAGCCTACTTGTGACAATAAAGATTATTATCTGCTGGTCTTGTCCTTCTCGGTGGTAGTGGTGATGGGTTTGGAAAGTACTGCCTCAGGAACTTTGGCACATTCCTGCAGTGTATCTTGTAGATGATACACATGGCTGCTACATTGAAGTCCCCCACCCAGATTATATTTTGCGCACTTGCCACCCTCAGTGCTTCCTCCAAGTTGTGTTCAATATGGAGGGGTACTGATTCATCAGCTGATGGCGGAGGAACATGGTAATCAGCAGGAGGTTTCCTTGCCCATGTTTAACCTGAAGCCATGAGACTTCATGGGGTAACTCTCTCCTGACTCTATACCACTGCGTCACCACCTCTGTTGGATCTGTCTTGCCGGTGAGACAGGACATACCCAGGAATGGTGATAGTGGTGTCTGGGACATAGTTATACTCACAGAATCATTCCTTACAATGTCAGGCTATTGCTTGACTAGTCTACGAGACAGCCCACACAACTTTGGCACAAGCCCTAAGGAGGACTTTGCAGGGTCAACAGGGCTGGGTTTGCCATTGTCGTTTCCGGTGCCTGGGTCGATGCTGGGTGGTTTGTCCTGTTCCATTTCTTTTCCTACTCTCTGTTTCGTGGCTGTGAACCAGTTTTCTATCCATCTAAATACACTACCCCCAATCTCTCACACTTTATTTTTACACGCTATTTTTCTCTTATGTGAAATCTTGTCGAAAGCCTTCTAAATAAACCACATCCACCGACTCCTCCTCATCAATTCTACCATTTACATCCTCAAAGAATTCTAGTAGAATTCAACAATGATTCCCCCTTCGTAAATCCATTCATGCTAGTGAGTAGCATTCTTTTAAATCCACTAAGTTCAGACAATATTGTGCACACATTTGGCGATCATTTAGCCTAGGCCTTCCAGCATACATTTAAGTTCTCTGAACTTACTGAGATGAATTCTGAAAGGAAGGAGTTTGCACTCCACATCAAATAACCAGACATTCTAGGGGTAGGATTGATCTGAAGATTAAAAAAATTGGTTGTGGCTTTTCGTCATGTTAGACATCTGGTTAATCCAAAAAAGAAAGGCAGATTTACATCGATCATTTACACATTGTCCTGGTGGGTATCAAATATACAATCAAGTATGGCTTCATACCATAGCAGGAACAAATGCAGCACATGACAGTCCTTTTAACTCAACAGACAACAAAGGGAGACTGTCCAAAGGCAGTCCTTCCATCACTTTTTGCCTTGCAGTCTGGTAGTTAGTTTTAAGCTCTTGTAAAGCAGATGATACAGCTGCACCATACTCGGTACCAACTTCCAAAAATGGCAACCTATTCAAGAGAAAGTAATATTAAATCTCAGCAAGGAGGTTGATCATAAATAGAATGAAAAATAATTGAAAGTGGAGAACATGAAATAGAACAGAAAAGACTGGAAGTGCAAAGCAGTTTAAATCAGCAACAAAATGAGGAGTAAGAACATTTTGGACAAAATCCGTCATCAAATTCTTGCTGGTGAAAAGATTTGGTCAGCATACTACAATAGAGATCACCTGAGGAATTAATGAGAGGTCCCGCTGAGAACTAACATTCTTTAATGTATGAATCTGCCCTGATTAACTCGTTGCACATTAGATCCAAAATGTCCTACCTGCTGAGCCAATCAACTAAAGGTCAATCACCTCTCCCTCCCAAGACAGTTAAGAAACAAAATTAAAAAAACATGGTTATGCAAATATAATTATTGCAATAAATATTTTAATTTATTTTTGCAAGCCTTGATTATTTTGAGAATGGTGGATTGCACCCATCAGATGTAAAATCTGCATTAACTCAATGAAAACAGTCCCCAATTAAACTTTCATATTCATTTAATATTTTGTATTTCATATCGCCAAAGCCAGATTCTTTATAAAATTGCTACTTTTACTCTTAGGCCTGCTTTTGCACATGAATAGCTTTATGTAATCTTTTACAGAGTGAGACGCTCGGATTCTGTTTAAAATTGGTGAAATAACGACTAGAAATCCTGTATTTAAAGAAGTATTGCTGTAATGAAGAAACCAAATTTGACTGCAAATATTTTGTGGGTCTCCAATAGTATCCCAGATCCCTCAAGTATCCAAAAATCTGTGGAACGCTGACTTGAATACAATGAGCAAACAAATATCCACAGCTCTCTGGGTGTAGAATTTTAAAGGTCTGCAACCCTTTTGAGTGAATAAGTTTCCCACATCTCGGGGGCTAATTCCTTATCCTGAGACTGTGAACTTTAGTTCTAGACTCCACAGCCAGGGGAAACATCCTCCCAGCAACTACCATGTCAAATTCCTTAAAACTTCAGGGGCAAATTTTATAGCCCCCTGCTGCTATGTTTGTTGGTGGACAAGGAACCGTAGAATTCCCTGAGTGCCTTCAGGTCGCCCTCTAATCTCTCTGTAAGTTTACAAAAGGTGAGGGAGGGCCAGGGTGGACAACTGTTGGACACAAATACTGCTTCCTGTCCGACCACAATTTTGAGACTGGTCGGAGTTCAGTGACAAGGACAAGCCCCATAGGCCGGGCTCCTTCGACCTTGGGCAGGAAGGGGTGAGAGGCTTACTTCAAGGGTCCCCTGCACTGCACTGGGTGGAAGTTCTGCCGCCAGCCAATTAATGGTTCCTGGAATGGAAGAGCATTGATTAGCTATTGGGCTGATGCAATTGGTAGTGATACTCTGCATACTCCCCTGACTCTTAATTCGGCAAGACAGGAAACCCCACCATCCGAAAAATCCTGACTTGCATGCTTCAAATAAATCACCTTTCAGTCTTCTAAACTCGAAGTAATATCGTCCGAATCTACTTAATCTCTCCTCATTGGGCAATCCCATCATCCCAGGAATCAGTCTGGTAAACCTTCATTGCGCCATTCGGGGGCACGTGGAGCTGAACAACACGGGGGAGGTCACGGCCGCCACGCTGTGGGAGGTGCCCTCAAGGGGGTGGTTTGTGGGGAATTTATTTTGATTTTGGCACACAGGGAAAAGGAGGAATGGGCAAAAATATCAAGGCTGGTGGAAGAGATTCTGAGGATAGTCAGGAGGTTCGGAAGCCCCGGAGGTGACTCGGGGCTTTTCACAGTAACTTCATTGCAGTGTTAGTGTGAGCCTACTTGTGACAAAGATAGTTTTTTTTGTTGAAGGAGAGGCAGAGGTTCCAGATGGAGTCTGGATTGGTGTCCACGGGAATGGCGGTAGGGAAGTTGAGGAGGGCCAGGGGGCAATATATGAGTATGGGGAGAGGGCAAGCAGGATGTGGGAGGCGGGGGGGGGGGGGGGGGAATGAAGACGACCAGGGGCCATTCCTGGTGAGGGCATACAATGAGGCTAGGGAGAGGTGGGAAACTCCCCCTTACATTATTGTAGACAACCATCTCCTTAATACTTAAAAAAGATAAGGATCTGGAGCAGTGTGGATGCTAAGTTGTTGGCGAAGATTTGCTTTACGAATTGAGGACCGTGTCCTGGGGGTGATAGGTGAGGACCAAACGGGGTTTGTGAAAGGGAGACGGTTGTCGTCAAATGTAAGGAGTGGGAGTACCTGTGGGGGTTTTTGGGGGGGATTGGGCAGGGGTTTGTGGACTGGATCTGGTTGCTATATAGGGCGCAGGTTGCAAATATGTGGACGGACTGGGTGAGCTTGGAATATTATGGGTTGCACCAGGGGTTGAGCAGGGGTGACCGCTCCCCCTGTAACTTTTTGCCTTAGCTTTGGGCCATTGCCTTTGGCGCTTAGAGTGTTGGGAGATTGGAAAGGGATTGTGCTGGGGGGGGGGGGGGGGGGGGGGCACAGGGTTCCGCTGTACGCGACGCGGACAACCTGTTATATATTTCGGACCCATTGGGGGGCATTGGCAGTATTATGGACACTGGAAACAGCGAGGTTGCTGACTGAGACCAGAGGACAGGAGAGTAGGTTGGGATCAAGTTGTAGGTACTTGGATATCTAACTGATGCAGTGTTGGGCGAAGCTGCACGAGTGAAGTGGGACACTGTCCGTGTGGAGTTTGCACATTCTCCCCGTGTCTGCGTGGGTTTCGCCCCCACAACCCCTACAAATGTGCAGAGTAGGTGGATTGGCTACGCTAAATTGCCCCTTAATTGGAAAAAATAATTGGGTAATCTAAATTTTTTAAAAAATGAGTGAAATGGGAGTTTAAGAAGTGGGACGTGCTGCCACTGTCGTTGGCGGGACGGGTGGAGACAGTAAAGGTGACGGTGCTGCCCAAGGTTCGTATTTCAGAATCTCCCAATCTTTGTCCCGAAGTCATTCTTTAAAAAGGTCAACGCATTGATTTTGGGGTTTGTGGGCGGGGAAAACCCCGCGGGTCAAGGCGGCCTTTTTGGAGTGGGGGCTGGGGGGGCGGTGCGGTTTGACGTTGCCGAATATAATGAATTACTACTGGATGGCTAACATCACTATGGTCAAGAAATGGGTAGTGGATGAGAGGTTGGCTTGGGGACAGATGGAGGTGGCTTCTTGTCGAGGAACGAGCTTAGTAGCATTGTTGACAGTGCCTCTGCCGTTCTCGCTGGCCAGGTACTCCGTGAGCCCAGTGGTGGTGTCAGCCTTGAGGGTATGAGGGCAGTGGAGGCAGTATTTAAAACTGGAGGGTGCCTCGGTGTGGGCACTGATCTGTGATCAACCATAGGTTTGCACCACCAAACCTGTTAAACAAAAGTGGGAGGAAAAGTGGAGGTGGTGGTGAGGGGAGGCGGGGATGTGGCCCTGCAAAGGGTGAATGCATCCTCGCCGTGTGCAAGGCTCACTTTTATCCAGTTTAAAGTTGTCCACAGGACACACATGATTGTGGATAGGATGAGTAGGTTTTTTGAGGGAGTTGAGGATAGGCGAGGGCAGTGCGTGAGGAGTCTAGCAAATCATGTCTACATATTTTGGGTATGTCCAAAACTGAAGGGGTCGAACAGTGGTTAACATTGTTGTTTCACAGCGCCAGAGTCCCAGGTTCGATTCCCGGCTTGGGTCACTAGGCCTGTGCAGAGTCTGCACCTCCTCCCTGTGTCTGTGTGGGTTTCCTCCAGGTGCGCCGGTTTACTCCCACGAGACCCAAAAGATGTGCTGTTAGGTAATTTGGGCATTCTGAATTCTCCCTCCTTGAACCCAAACAGGCGCCGGAATGTGGCGACTAGGGGCTTTTCACAGTAACTTCACTGCATTATTAATGTAAGCCTACTTGTGACAATAAAGATTATGTTCTGGCAGGTGTTTACTGACAGGTGTCCAAGGCATTGAGGGTGAAGGTGGCCCCGAATCCAGAGGTAATGATATTTGGGGTGCCGAAAGACCCGGGAGTCTAGGGAGCGAGAAAGGCTGATGCCTTGGCCTTTGTCTCCCTAATAGCCTGGAGACGGGTTTTGCTTGGGTGAAGAGACTTGCAGTCGTCGAAAGTGGGAGTGTGGGGGAGTGACCTGGCGGAATTCCTGAGGTTAGAGGGGATCAAGTTCGTCTTGAGGGGGTCGCCCTGAGGTGGAAGCCGTTCATTGACTTCTTTAAGAAAGACTGAGGTGTCAGCAGAGGGGAAGGGGAGGGGGAAAGAGGATAAGGGGGTTAACATGGGGAAGGCAGGACGGGAGAAGAGGTTGGGCGGGGTAGTGGAGTGAGTGTTGGTTATTTATTATGTTGTACAATTTTACTTCTGCTCTTATTTGATTTGCTTGTTTATACAAATGCCTGAATAAAATATTAAAAAAGGAACAGCAGGATATATAGGATGAATACGGGGCTGAAAAGAAGGTGTTGAGGGGAACAGTTTCAGATTCTTGGGGCATTGGGACCGGTTCTGGGGGAGGTGGGACCAGTACAAACTGGACGGAAGATATTAGCACAGATGATGTGGAATCTGTATGGGTCGAATTAAGAAACACCAAGGGGCAAAAAAAACATTTGTAAGGGTGATATACAGACCACCAAACTGAAGTGGTAATGTTGGGAATAGCATTAGACAGGAAATCAGAGGTGCATGTGATAAAGGAACATCTGTGATTATGGGTGACTTTAATTTGCATATAGATTGGGTGAGTCAAATTAGTCACAGTAGAACAGAGGGGAATTTCTGGAGTGTATACGGGATGGTTTTCTCGGTCAATGCGTTGAGGAACCAACAAGGGAACAGGCCATCCTGGACTGGATATTGCACAATGAGAAAGAATTAGTTGGCAATCTAGTCGTGAGAGAACCCTTGGGGCTGAGCAATCATAATATGATATAATTCTTTATCAAGGTGGATAGTGAGGTAGTTGATTTTAAAACTAGGGTCCTGAACCTCAATAAAGGTAACTAAGATGGTATGAGGCAAGAGCTGGGTATGATGGACTGGGAGACATCACTAAAAGGAAGGACAGGGGACAGGCAATGGCAGATATTCAAGAATGAATAGGTGAACTCCGAAAGTTATTTATTCCTATTTGGCACAAGAATAGAAAAGGAACTGTGGCCAAACCATGGCTCACAAGAAAAATTAGAGATAATGTTAGATTCAAAGACGAGGCATACACATTATTCCTTTTTGGTGGAAGAATAGAAAGAGAATGGTGGCCAAATCATAGTTTACAAGGGAAATTACAGATAGTATCAATTCAAAGAGAGGCATACAAATTAGCAAGAAAAAGCAAGAGATCGGAGGATTGAGAACAGTTTAAAATTCAGCAAAGGCGGATCAAGGGATTGATTAAGAGGAAAATACAACATGAAAGTAAGCTAGCAAGGAACATAAAAAGTGATTGTAAAAGTTTCTATCAGTCTATAAAGCGAAAAATATTGCTTAAAAACTAATGTAGGACCCTTACAGTCAGAAACAGGGGAATTCATAACGGGGTCAAGGAAATGGCTGAGGAACTAAATGTATACTTTGCTTCAGGTTTCAAACAAATATATCAATAATGTACCAGAAGTTTTGAGAAACACAAGTTTTAGTGAGGAGCTGAAGGTGATTAATATTAGTAGTGAAATGGTTTTGGGGAACTTAATGAAATTGAAGGCAGATGAATCTCCAGGGCCTGATAGCTTCATCTTGGAGTAATTAAGGACGTAGGCCTAGAAATAGTAGAGCCATTGGTGGTCACTTTCTAAAATTCTGAAATGGCTCCTACAGATTGGAGGGTAGCTAATATAACCACACTATTCAAAAAGGGACGCAGAGAGAAAACAGGGAACTCTAGACCAGAGAGCCCAACGTTGGTAATAGGGAAGTTGCTAGAAATCATTATCAAGGATTTCATAGCACAGCATTTGGAAAGCAATGGTATAATCAGACAAAGCCAGCATGGATTTACAAAAGGGAAAACTTGCTTGACAAATCTACAAGAATACTTTGAAGATATAACCAGTACAGTTGACCAGGGAGAACCAGTGGATGTTTATTTAGACTTTCAGAAAGTTTTCGACAAGGTCTCACATAGCAGGTTACTGTGTAAAGTTAAAGCGCTTGGGATTGCGGGTAGTGTCTTGAGATGGATAGAAAGCTGATTAACAGGCAGGAAGCAAAACGTTGGAATATGAATGAAAATGAAATGAATTAAAATTGCTTATTGTCACAAGTAGGCTTCAAATGAAGTTACTGTGAAAATCCCCTCGTCGCCACATTCCGGCGCCTGTTCGGGGAGGCTGGTACGGGAATTGAACCCGCGCTATTGGCCTTCTTCTGCTTTACAAGCCAGCTGTTTAGCTGTCTTTTTCCAATTGGCATGCAGTGACTAGTGGAGCACCTAAGTGATCTGTGCTAGGACCCTAAATGTTCACATTATATATTAACGACTTGGATGAGGAAACAAAATGTTTTATCTCCAAATTTGCAGATGATACAAAGTTGGGGATACAAAGTTGGGTGGGAGGGGGAGCTGTGAGGAGGATGCAGAGATGCTTCAGCAGGATTTGGACAAGCTGAGTGAGTGGGCATATGCATGGCCCACAGTAGAATGTGGATAAATGTGAGGTCAGTTGCTTTGGGTAGCAAACATAGATTATTATTTGAATGGGTGTAAATTGAGAGAGATGGAGACTCAGCAAGACCCTGGGTGCCTTTGTGCATCAGTCGCTGAAAGTAAGCATCCAGGTACAGCAGGCAGTAAAGAAAGCAAATGGTACGATGGCCTTCATAGCGAGAGAATTTTAGTATAGGAATAGGGATGCTTAACTGCAATTGTATAATGCATTGGTGAGGCCACACCTGGAGTAGTGTGTGCAGTTTTGGTGTCCTTATCGGAGGAAGGATGTTCTTGCTATGGAGAGAGTGCAGTAAAGGTTTACCAGGCTGATTCTTCAGATGGCAGGCTTGTCATTTTAGGAGAGACTGTGGGTAAAGATTATATTCATTGGAGTTTAGAAGAGTGAGAGGGGATCTCAAAGAAACTTCTCAAATTCTAACAGGATTTGACAGGGTAGATTCAGAAAGAATGTTCCCTGTGGTAGGGGAGTCCAGACCTTGGGATCATAGTTTGATGATAAAGGGTAAACCTTTTAGGGCTGAGGTGAGGACAAATCTTTTCACCCAGAGAGTGGTGAATCTGTGGAATTCAGTACCACAAAAAGTATATGATGCCAAAAGGTTGTTCAATTTCAAGAAGAAATTAGATATGGCTCTTGGGCCTAAAGGAATCATGGGATATGGGGAGGGGGTGGAGGCGGAATCAAGGTATTGAACTTGATGGATTAGCCATGATCACAGGATCATAATGAATGGCAGTTCAGGCTGGAAGTGACAAATGGCCTCCTCCTGCTTCTATTTTCTATGTATGCTTCTATGTAACACAATGGTCACAAGCACTGAAGAGCTTCTGGTGTGCTTGCAAATGTGTCTCAGTATGAGAAAATGGCTTACGGGCAAAAAGTGAACAAAGTTACTGTGGTGAATATAAGGTAAATTCACACTATATTTTTAAGCGCAGTAGCGTTACCCGACCACTAGGGGGAGTAGCTCTGGGCATGCTCAGGAGCTTGTACAGGGCTCCACCCTTGGCTCTGCCCACGACTCCTCCCCCTAGTGCTGCTGTATAAACACCCATGTCCAGAGTCAGCCTGCAGTTCACAGAGAGTTCATCAACAGGTAACACGCTGGCTCTGAAGTAAGTTGATTAAAGCCTAGATTCATATCGGAAACACGTGTCTGGTGAATTGATGGTTCCATCAATTTAAGAACAGTAAAGATTGATCATGGAATCGGCCCTCAAGCCTGGAACTCGACCCGCAGGATGCAGAGGCTAAAGAAACCTTCTCCCACTGGATGCGGTGCTTTAAGGCCTACCTGGCAGAAGCGAGCACAGCCGAAACGACAGAGGAACAGAAGCTAAGTCTACTGCACGCGAGGGTGAGCCACAGAATCTCTACACAACTAAACTCGGCCGGTTCAAATACTGCAGCGCTAGCAGTTCTCGCGAACCGCACTTCTATAGATTAGACAGGGCCCACCTGGTCAAGGCTTCTAGGCCCTTTGAACGCCTCGCGATCGATTTCAAAGGGCCATTCCCCTCAACTAACGAGAAAGTTTACTTTCTAAACATCATAGATGAGTTCTCCCGTTTCCCATTCGCTATCCCGTGCCCCGACATGACCTCCCACACAGTCATTAGGGCCCTGCATAGCATCTTCACCCTGTTTGGTTTCCCCAGCTACGTACACAGCGACCGGGGTTCGTCCTTCATGAGCGACGAGCTGTGTCAGTGATGGAACCATCAATTCAGCAAACACGTGTAGTTGGATCTGAACAGAGGCTTTAATACACTTACAATAGAGCCAGCCTATTCGTCGTTGAACATCGGGTGAACTGACAGGTTGGCTCTAAGGCACTGATCTTTATACATCGGTCCCAGGGGTAGGAGTCCTGGCGGAGCCAAGGGAGGAGCCCAGTACAAACTCACGTGTACTCCCAGAGCGACTCCCCCTGGTGGTCGGATAGTGCAACTGCACTTACAATGGGTAGATAACAAACATATATGCATGGAGTGATATTGGCAACTATATATAGTGTGAATCACATTCACCCCTGTTAAAAAAAATCAAGTCCGGCGGGGGTGATGGGTCAAGTAGTCAGTCTGTCCGGTGGACGAATTGTCCGTTTTGATCTGCTGAGCACCGGGGTTGCAGCCTCTTGCGGTGGCTGGGCGGGCGTCGAGGTCTGGGGTACGGTTGCCGGCTCCGGGGCGAGTCTTGTCCGAGCCTCATACACCTCCTGGTCGAATGGAGACTGGAGGCGCGGGGAGCGGGCTGGTGCTGGTGCTCGGGACAGGTGGGGTGAGCTCGCAGAATCGGGGGCTGCCGCATAGGGAACGGGAAAAGGATTTCCTCGGTGGGGGTAGATGGGGGGCTGGGTCCAGCGGGTGCCAGGTCCCGGAGGGATACTGTGTCCTGGCGACCATCCGGAAACTCAACAAATGCGTACTGTGGGTTGGAATGAAGCAGGCGCACCTTTTCAACAATGGGGTCGGTCTTGTGCGCCCTTGTGCGCCCTGACGTGCTTCCTTAGGAGAACCGGGCCTGGCGTCCTCAGCCACGGCGCAAGTGAGACCCCTGTGAAGAGCCGCTGGTGGGGGGTTTGGTTGGTAGCTGTACACAGGAGGGATCTAATTGCGTGGAGCACGTCAGGGAGGACTTCCTGCCATTGGGAAACTTGGAGCTTCCTGGACCGGAGGGTCAGTAGGACGGTCTTCCAGACCGTCGCGTTCTCCCTCTCCACCTGTCCGTTCCCCCTGGGGTTGCAACTGGTAGTCCTGCTCGAGGCGATGCCCTTGTCGAGCAGGTACTGACGCAGCTCGTCACTCATAAAGGACGCACCCCGGTCGCTGTGCACGTAGCTGGGGAAACCGAACAGGGTGAAGACACTATGCAGGGCCCTAATGACTGTGTGGGAGGTCATATCGGTGCATGGAATGGCGAAGGGGAATCGGGAGAACTCGTCAATAATGTTAAGGAAGTAAATGTTTTTGTTAGTGGAGGGGAGTGGCCCTTTGAAATCGATTGCAAGGCATTCAAAGGGCCTAGGAGCCTTGACCAGGTGGGCCCTGTCTGGTTTATAGAAGTGCGGTTTGCACTCCGCACAGATCGGGCAGTCCCTGGTGACCGCTTTTACCTCCTCGTTGGAGAAAGGCAGGCTTCGGGCTCTGATGTAGTGGGCGAGCCGGGTGACCCCTGGGTGGCAGAGGTCATCGTGGATGGCTTTTAGGCGGCTGATTTGCGCGCTGGCGCATGTCCCGCGGGATAGGGCAAGCGAGGGCTCGTTGAGCTTCCCCGGTCGATATTTGATATCATAATTGTAGGTGGAGTTCAATCCTCCACCGAAGAATTTTGTCATTATTAATTTTGCCCCTTTGCGAGTTGTCGAACATGAAGGTGACCGACCGTTGGTTGGTAATGAGGATGAACCTCCTACCTGCGAGGTAGTGCGTCCAGTGTCGGATAGCCTCCACGATGACTTGTGCTTCCTTCTCGACTGAGGAGTGTCGGAGTTCTGAAGCGGATAGGGTACGGGAGAAAAATGCAACGGGCCGCCCTGCTTGGTTTAAAGTGGCTGCTAGCGCTACCTCTGAGGCGTCGCTCGCAATCTGAAAAGGAGTGATTCATCCACCGCCCGCATGGCTGCTTTGGCGATGTCGTCCCTGATGCAGCTGAAGGCCTGGCGCGCCTCAGCAGACAGGGGAAATAGTGTGGCCTTGAAGAGTGGGCGGGCTTTGTCCGCATATTGGGAGACCCACTGGGCGTAGTACGAAAAGAGCCCCAAGCACCATTTGAGGGCCTTGGGGCCATGGGGGAGGGGGAGTTCTAATGCGGTCCGGGTCTGGGCCCAGGACTCTGTTCTCCACGACGTAGCTGAGGATGGCTAGTCTGTTTGTGCGGAACACGCATTTCTCCTTGTTATATGTAAGGTTTAATTTTTGGGCCGCCTGGAGAAAATGGTGGAGGTTGGCGTCGTGGTCCTGCTGGTCATGGCCGCAGAAGGTAACATTATCCAGATACGGAAACGTGGCCCGCAGCCCGTACTGGTCTACCATTCGGTCCACTGCTCGTTGGAACACCGAAACCCCGTTAGTGACGCCGAAGGGAACCCGGAGGAAATGGAAGAGGCGGCCATCGGCCTCGAACGCCGTGTAGTGGCGGTCCTCCGGGCGGATTGGGAGCTGGTGGTATGCAGGCTTCAGATCCACCGTGGAAAATAGCCGATATTGGGCGATCTGGTTTGCCATGTCTGCGATTCTGGGGAGGGGATAAGTGTCTATGAGCATAAAGCGATTGATGGTCTGGCTATAATCGACGACCATGCGGAATTTTTCCCCGGTCTTGACGACCACCACCTGAGCTCTCCAGGGGCTATTACTGGCCTCTATGATCCTCTCACTGAGCAGCCTTCGGACCTCCGTTCTGATCAATACCCTATCCTGCAGGCTGTACCGCCTGCTGCGGGTGGCTACCGGTTTGCAATCCGGGGTGGGGTTGGCGAAGAGAGGAGGGGGGCGATGCGCAGCGTGGCAGATAATGAGTGGAGGCAGCGGCCCGCTGAGGGTGAGACTCGAGGTTACATTGGAAATCCAAGCGTAAGAGGAGTGGCGCGCAGAGGTCGGGCAAGACATACAGCTTAAATTTGGAATAGCTAGCGCCTCGAATCGTTAGCGTTGCTGTAGTACGGCCTTGGATTTGGATGGAATGGGAGCCCGAAGCGACGGCGATAGTTTGGTTGACGGGATAAATAGGGAGGGAACAGCGTCTTACCAGCTCTGGGTGTATGAAGCTCTCTGTGCTCCCGGAGTCGAAGAGGCACGACGTGTTGTACCCGTTGATCTGGACCTCCGTCATCGAATTTCTCAGGTGCTTGGGGCGAGATTGGTAGAGGGTGACCGCGTTGAGTTGCGGGCCGCGTGGTGGGTGCCTGGGGGAGTCGAATTCTTCCGATCGGGCATCCTGTCGAGTAGATGCCGCTGCATTCTGGCGAGCTTGATGCAGGAACATTGCGCGGAGTTACGGGCCATGTGGTGACTGCCCGGGGAGTTCGTACTCCTCCGATGAGCTGTTTGAGTCTGGGGATGCAGCTAGGGCCCGTGGATCACACGTGGGGAGTGGTGATGAAGATGGCGTCCAAGATGGCGGCCCTCATGAATCGCACGTGGCCAGCCGCATGGTGGAGGTTTGCCAAGATGGCGGCCCCCATGGATCGCACGTGGCAGAAGGGGGCGGAGCCTGAGTGTGGGCCACAGCGTTTCGGGCCCCGTGGGCCTGCTGGTGCTGGGGGCGATGTTTTTGGACTGTTGGGGTGTTGAGGGCTGGGGCCCTTCTGCCGAGGCACACTCTAGCATAGTGGACTTTCTTCCCGCAGCTGCTGCAGGTCGCGGATCGGGCTGAGCAGTGCTGCCGCGGGTGCTGGCTTTGTCCACAGAAGTGGCAGGCTGGAGCAGTTGAATAACTGGTTTGGGTAGCTGAATAGTGGCAGGCTGGAGCAGTTGAATAACTGGTTTGGCGAGCTGAGTAGCTGGCTGGGGAAGCGGAGTAATTAGCTGGAGCAGCTGAATTGCTTGAGTATTTGACTGGGACAGTAGGGCTACCGGCTGTGGCAGCGCGATAGCTGGGGGGCCTTGCGGCACAGGCTTGGGGGGTCCTCAGGTTGGGGGCCCATGCGGGGTTAGCGGGGTCCGCGGGAAACGAGTTGAGGCTGCGGAAGGAAACTTCCATTGTGATAGCAGCCTCTACGGTAGTCTCTAAGTCCTGGGCCCCATTTTCTAATAGTCTCTGGCGTACATAGCTAGATCGAAGGCCCGCTACAAAAACATCCCGCACAGCAAGCTCCCTATGTTCGGCCGCGGTTACGGCCTGGTAATTGCAGTCATTTGAGAGATTGTTCAACTCGCGTGCAAATTCAGCTAAAGTTTCAGGAGACCGTTGTCGGCTAGTCGTGAGCACATGGCGGGCAAAGACCTCGTTCATGGGCCTAATATACATTTTGTCCAAAATCGCCAGTGCAGTGGTGTAGGAACCGGCTGGATTTAATTGTGTAGAAATTCTGTGGCTTACCCTCGCGTGCAGTAGGCTGAGCTTTTGTTCCTCCGTAGTTTCAGCGGTGCTGATTTCGGCCAGGTAGGCCTTAAAACATTTCAGCCAGTGGCAGAAGGTTTCTTTCGCCTCTGCATCCTGCGGATCGAGTTCTAGACGTCCTGGTTTTAGAGCGGATTCCATGCTTTACTTTGGCAGCTTCTTAAGTGTATTAAATTGATGGAAGCATCAATTCAGCGAACACGTGTAGTTGGATCTGAACAGAGGCTTTAATACACTTACAATAGAGCCAGCCTATTCGTCGTTGAACTTCAGGTGAACTGGCAGGCTGGCTCTAAGGCACTGATCTTTATACATCGGTCCCAGGGGGAGGAGTCCTGGGCGGAGCCAAGGGAGGAGCCCAGTACAAACTCTCGTGTACTCCCAGAGCGACTCCCCCTGGTGGTCGGATAGTGCAACTGCACTTACAATGGGTAGATAACAAACATATACATGGAGTGATATTGGCAACTATATATAGTGTGAATCATATTTACCACAGTCAGTACCTGCTCGACAAGGGCATTGCCTCGAGCAGGACTACCAGCTACAACCCCAGGGGGAACGGGCAGGTGGAGAGGGAGAACGCGACGTTCTGGAAGACCGTCCAACTGACCCTCCGGTCTAGAAAGCTCCAAGTCTCCCAGTGGCAGGAAGTCCTCCCAGACGCGCTCCACGCTATTAGGTCCCTTTTGTGCACAGCAACCAATCAGACCCCTCACAAGAGGCTCTTCATTTTTTCCAGGGGCACAACCACGAAGGTCTCACTTCCGGCATGGCTGAGGACACCGGGCCCCGTACTTCTTAGGAAACACATCAGGGCACACAAAACCGATCCCCTTGTTGAGAAGGTGCGCCTGCTCCACTCCAACCCCCAGTACGCATTCGTCAAGTTCCCTGACGGCCGTCAGGACACTGTATCCCTCCGAGATCTGGCACCCGCCGGATCCAGCGCCCCCTCAACCCCCACAGAAAGGCCCCTCACCCTACACCCCATGCTGCCGCCCCCTCACGCTCCCATGCCCACGAGCTCACTCCACCAGTTCCGCACACCCACGCCGGCCAGCCCCCAGTCCAACCAGGAGAGTATGAAGCTCGGATACAACCCTCCCTGGAGTCCACCATCATACCCCAGCACACAACACTCATCCAGCCACTGCAAGAGGCTGCAACCCTGGTGCTCCGCAGATCACAGCGGACAGTGCGACCACCGGACAGATTGACTTTGTAGACCACCACCCCCGCCGGACTTGATTTTTTTGCAGGGGGTGAATGTGGTGAATATAACATGGTAAATTCACACTGTATATTTGTAAGTGCAGTACCATTACCCGACCACTAGGGGGAGTATCTCTGGGAATGCTCAGGAGCTTGTACAGGGCTCCACCCTTGGCTCTGCCCACGACTCCTCCTCCTAGTGCTGCTGTATAAATACACACGTCCAGAGTCAGCCTGCAGTTCACAGAGAGTTCATCAACAGGTAACACGCTGGCTCTGAAGTAAGTTGATTAAAGCCTAGATTCATATCGGAAACACATGTCTGGTGAATTGATGGTTCCATCAGTTACTTTTACTATTAAGCCAACTTTTAAATAATATAAAAACAAAAAGTGATGGAGAAGCTCAGCAGATCTAGCAGCGATTGTGCAGACAGAAAGAGTTAAAGTTTCAAATTCAATATGACTCTTCTTCAGAACAGAAGAGAGGTAGAAATGTAAAATCAAAATCCAGCAGATGCTGGAAATTTGAACTAAATACAGAAAACGTGAGAATTCAGCAGGTAGACAGAGAAACAGAATTAACATTTTGAGTCCATGTGACTTCTTCTGGGGTACAGATGTGTTGGGCTTTATGCTGTTGTAAAAGGAGGTAGAACAAAAAGGAAGGTCCTCATGCATAGATTAGAGGGCTGGAGAGATTAAATGACAAAGATGTAATGGAACAAAACGCAGAGCGAATGGTGGTAATGGCTGCAGTAAAGAAACAAACCATTGGTCCGGAAACTTATTAATGGCAGAAAGGGCAGTTCCACATGAAAGCAAAACATCAAGATTTAGACTGGCACTTTGCAAAAAAATAAAAGAGTCAAATCGGAGGGCTCAGTTCACAGTCTGAAGTTGTTGAACTCAAGAAGTTCAGGGGGAGAGCAGGTCGAACAAATTTTATTGAATTTTACAAGGAGGTGACTAGGTGTATAGATGAGGGCAGTGCAGTTGACGTGGACTTCAGTAAGGCTTTTGACAAGGTCCAACATGGGAGACTGATCAAAAGGCATGAGCCCAAGAGGTACAGGGCAATTTCTTATGCTCTTAATTTGGCAAATTGGATCCAATATTGACTCAGTTGCAGGAGGCAGAGGTTAACGGTCAAAGGTTGTTTTAGTGACTGGAAGCCGGTGTCCAGCGGTGTACCGCAGGGATTGGTTGGGGGCGGGGGGAAATCAATACTTTGCAGCTGGCCCGAAAATTGATGATATGGTAAATAGTGAGGAGGAAAGCCTTTGATTACTGGATGATATAGGCGAGTTGGTTAAATGAACAGAAGAGTGGCAAATGGAATTTAACCCTAAAAAGTGTGAGATGATGCATTTTGGGAGGAATAACAAGGGAAGGGAATACACAATGAATGGTAGGACACTAGGAAATACAGAGGACCAAAAGGGCCTTGGGGAGGTCCAAACATCCCTGAAGGCAACAGGACAGGTAGATAAGATGGTTAAGAAGGCATATGGGATACTTGCCTTTATTAGCTGAGACACAGAATGTAAGAGTCAGGAGGTTACGATAGAGCTGTACTAAACGCTTGTTCGACCACAACTAGAGTACTGTGTGCAGTCTTGGTCGCCACACTATTTGATGAGGATGTGAATGCACTAGAAATATTGCAGACGAGATACACCAGGATGATTCTTGGGCTGGAGTGTTTCAGTTACGAAGGGAGGCTGGATAGGCTGGGGTTGTTTTCCTTCGAGCAGAGAAGCTCTGAGGGGGACCTCATCTGGTTTACAAAATTATGAGGCATACAGATAGGGTAGATAGGAAGAAACTTTCCACTTTAGTAGAAGGGTCAATAACCAGGGGACATAGATTTAACGTAAGGAGCAAGAGATTTAGACGGGATTTGAGGAAAAAAGTTTTCACCCAGAGGATGGTGAGAATCTGGAACTCACTGTTCGAAAAGGTGGTAGAGGCAGGAACTTTCACAACATTTTAAGCAGTATTTAGATTTAAGAAAAAAACATTTAGAATACCCAATTCATTTTTTCCAATTAAGGGGTAATTTAGCATGGCCAATCCACCTACCCTGCACATTTTTGGGTTGTGGGGGCGAAACCCACGCAAACACGGGCAGAATGTGCAAACTCCACACGGACAGTGACCCAGAGCCGGGATTGAACCTTGGACATCGGCGCCGTGAGGCATCAGGGCTAACTCACTGCGCCACCGTGCTGCCCTTAAGCAGCATTTAGATGAGCACCGGAATATCATAGCATACAAGGCTACGGATCAAGTGCTGGAAAATGGAATTAGAATAGATAGGTGTTTGATGGCCGGCACGAACCTGATGGGTGAAGGGCCTCTTTCTGTACTGTAAATCTCTGACTCTATAAACTGCATAATGGGAAGATGGGATACCATTAGTCTCACTTGGGCTTTACTGAAACATTGCAGTAGGCCAGGGACAGAAATGAGAGCATGAGAGAAAGAAAGTGAATTACAACGACAAACAACTTGAAGGTCGGGGTCATGCTTGCAGACTGAGTGGTGAAGAAGTCTCCATTTGGTCTCCCTAACGTAGAAGAAACCACATTGTGAGCAGTAAATACAGCATGCTAAATTGAAAGAAAGCCAAGTATGGAAGGACTTTATGGCATCTTGGACAGTGAGGAGGTAGGAGGTAAAGGGGCAGATGTTATATCTCCTGTGATTGCAGTAGAATGTGATGAGATGTTAGGGCGATAGAGAAGTACACCTGAGCATCACAGAGTAAACATTCCCTTTGTAATGCTGACAAGGGAGGAGATGTATTTAGCAGTGGCGTGACACTGGTGTTGACGGAGGATGATTCTTTGAATGTGGAGCCTGATATGGTGGCGAGGACTTCAGGGCCCATATCAGGAAAAAGATTGAATACAGTTGACGGGGGTGGGGTGGGGGGGGGGTTTGGAATTTGATGAAATCCTTGCAGGAAGTTGGTTTATTTTAAGTAGAATAATTCTGAGCATACCATTATTTTAATCTTTGTCGAGCTCCTGTTTGCACTGCTGAAACACCCTGTTTATGTTCATAGTTCTAATTATAAATATGTATATTAAAATTTATAATGGACACTAATTTGTGACATAAACCCAAGAAGTGCACAGAGACCAAATGTTTTTCAGCTATGGATGACGTAATTCAGGAGTTCAATATACAGTCCTGCTGTGAACCTGAATGACAAATATAGAACCCATCCACTACCACACTCAGAACACAGTAAGAAGTCTTACAACACCAGGTTAAAGTCCAACAGGTTTGTTTCAAACACTAGTTTTCGGAGCGCAGCTCCTTCCTCAGGTGAATCACCTGAGGAAGGAGCAGTGCTCCGAAAGCTAGTGTTTGAAACAAACCTGTTGGACTTTAACCTGGTGTTGTAAGACTTCTTACTGTGCTCACCCCAGTCCAACGCCGGCATCTCCACATCATGACACTCAGAACAGTCCATAGCCTCCTTTCTTTGGTGGAGGCAGTGACGCTAAAGTTCAAATCAAATTACTTTTCTCCTGTCTGCTCCCCAGGCTACACATTTTGGAAGATATTCAGAATTGGCAATGCCAAGAAAATATTAGGAGTGTGGTTTATGATCAAAAAGCTCCAAATCCACGACATTCCATTTACTTTTGGTAGCATTAGATGGAAAGTATTTTTAAACCAAACTGACTTGAGACATCAAGGATATGTACTTGGGATGAAACGTACACATTTATACATCACTTACCCCAGGTCTCTGAGGCTTCTCTCTTCAACAGCCATGTTGTAAACTCTCCAACAATGTTGTTGACACATCCAATGTTGCATCTTCAAAACCTGTAACTCTGCCTTTATAGCTCTCTGTTTCATACTATCGCAGCAGACTGATGAAGGACTTCCATCTTCGGTGGCAGACAGGCAAAGAGAACTCTGTTGCAGTAGCTCTGTACTTTAAATATATTGCAAAATAAGGCATTTAGAAGAACATTTCATGTCTTCAGGATGCTATCAAGGGGTTTATAGTCAACTGATACATTAAGTGTTATTACGGTTATTGTGTGGTGGTTAAACACATAATTTCCAGTCTCAGAAATGAAAAAACTACCAACCCAGCCAGATTTACCTTACTTCTTGACCTTAGTTTTTGACCCCCATTATGGGACTGAAGCCAAAACCAAGAAAATACACAAATTGATCAGTGCTTCTTCACTCGTAAAACTAAGCCTGCATGATGATGAAATCGAAGTTACCTCTATTTTGAAGAGGCTCAAGTCTCTGTCAATGCAGACTCGATGGGTTGAATGGCCTCCTTCTGCGCTGTAAATTCCATGATTTGCTGCTGATATGCTGCAGGGAGCAATCAGCCTGTAATTGGCTGAATAGCTTCTCACATTTTTCAAACAGCAGAGCAGTCAGTCAGTTGTGACAGAGCTGTAAAGGCTGGAATGTCAGTTTAATTTAACACTCAGACCTTGCATTCTTTGCTGATATCGTGCAGTTGGGTTCAGGAGAAGGAAATTCTGTTTGGCTCTGAGAATTAACAAGACAAAATGCTTTGAATTGACAGTGCAGGACTCCCTCAGTACTCCACATAAACATAAGTATCAGCCTAGACTTTGTGCACAACCTCCTGACTCAGGAGTGAGTGTGCCATCTCACTGATCCAAGGCTGGCACCTACTGCCAACTGAGGCCAAATATTGTCTGAATATTTTTGCAATAATGAGCAATAGAAATTGAACTGATGTGCTGAGCCTGAAACTGGTGATCACAACTCCAAAATGAACCACGTTATTCTACGCGCTTCAGAAAGGCGTGGGGATATGGGAAGAGAAACATGGGTTACTGCAGTAAAAGATATCAAGCAAAATAGGCTGCTGAAATGAAATTGAGATGCCGGCGTTGGACTGGTATGAGCACGGTAAGAAGTCTTACAACACCAGGTTAAAATCCAACAGGTTTCTTTTGAATCACTAGCTTTCAGAGCACTGCTCCTTCCTCAGGTGTATGAAGAGGTAGGTTCCAGATACACACACACACATATATATATATATATATAGACAAAGTCAAAGATGCAAGACGATACTTTGCATGTGAGTCTTTGCAGGTAATTAAGTCTACAGGTCCCGACGGAGCAACTGGAGACAGGGATAATCACAAGTTAAAGAGGTGTGAATTGTCTCAAGCCTGGACAGTTGGTAGGATTTCGCAGGCCCAGGCCGGATGGTGGGGGGGTGAACGTGATGCGACATGAATCCAAGGTCCCGGTTGAGGCCGTACACATGTGTGTGGAACTTGGCTGTAAGTTTCTGCTCGGCGATTCTGTGTTGTCGCGCAACCTGAAGGCTGCCTTGGAGAACACTTACCCGAAGATCAGAGGCTGAACGCCCTTAACTGCTGAAGTGTTCCCCGACTGGGAGGGAACATTCCTGCCTGGCAATTGTCGCGAGATGTCCGTTCATCCATTGTCGCAGCGTCTGCACCGTCCTGCTAATGTACCACGCTTTGGGACATCCTTTCCTGCAGTGTATGAGGTAGACAACTTTGGCCGAGTCGCAGGAGTATGTACCATGTACCTGGTGGGTGGTGTTCTCACGTCTAATGGTGGTACCCATGTCAATGACCTGGGACGTCTTGTACAGATTGCCATGGCAGGGTTATGTGGTGTCATGGCTGCTGTTCTGAAGGCTGGGCAGTTTGCTGCAAACAATGGTTTGTTTGAGGTTGTGCGGTTGTTTGAAGGCAAGTAGTGGAGGTGTGGGGATGATCTTGGCAAGATGTTCATCTTCATCGATGACGTGTTGAAGGCTGCGAAGATGTCGTAGTTTCTCCGCTCCGGGGAAGTACCGGACGACAAAGGGTACTCTGTCGGTCGTGTCCTGTGTTTGTCTTCTGAGGGGGTCGGTACGGTTTTTTTGCTGTGGTGCTTTAGAACTGTCGATCGATGAGTCGAGCACCATGTCCCGTTTGTACAAGGGCATCTTTCAGCATCTGTAGATGTCTGTTACGCTCCTCATCGTCTGAGCAGATCCTGTGCATACAGAGGGATTGTCCATACGGGACACAGAGGAGGGAGGTAGAGCTGGTACGGTGGCATTGAAAGGCTTATGGAGGGGTGGTAGAAGGTCTCATGGGGGAGATGATGTCAAGTTACAGCTGGCCTCTAGAACGGAGGGACTCAGGAAGAGCATAGGCATGCTGACAGTCAAAGGCACAGGCAGGAAATCAGGAATGTCAACATAAATAATAATAAGTGTTCTGGAAAATACAGAACGTGTCATTTGAAACATAGAGGTCTGCCAATATCTGGTCTGCGAGAGTGCAGGGAAAGATCCCACAAGAGGTTGGTGGCAGCTGAAAAGAGCAGAAACTGTGGTCAGCTCTTCTGTCAAAAATGCAGTCAATTTCAGTCTGTCAGAATTGTTATTACAACCTGCAGCAGGAGAAAGGGAAAAAGAAAAAAGCGAGTTTGCATAGATTTCTTTGTGCCGTTGAAATATTGTAATGTACTGCCCCTTTAAGCCCCGTAGTCCATTCCCTATCGGAGGTCCCGATCTCTCCCGCCAAAAAGCACTAAGCGCGGGCTTCCCTCGCTCCTACCCCTCTCCCCACGCGCGAGGCAGCAGAAGAGAGCAGCAGAACGCGAGGCAAGAACAGCTGGCGGCTGGGGCACGGCCCGGGGGAGCTCTGCTCCCCTCAAGGAGGTGGAAGGCTCAAAGAAACGGCAGCAAGAATGAGGAGGATGAGAAGGAAGATGTTTGTTGGTGGACTCAGCTGGGAAACAAGTAAGAAAGATTTAAGGGACTGCTTTTCTGGAGGTGGAGAGATTGTGGACTGCTTAATTAAAATGGATCCTGTGACTGGGCGTTCACGAGGATTTGGGTTTATCCTCTTCAAGGATCCTGAAAGAGTAGACAGGGTATTGAATGGGGAGCACAAACTTGATGGGAGAGTTATTGATCCCAAGAAAGCTCAGGATATGAAGGGCAAGGTTGAAATAAAATTGGCCCAATCTAAGGAAGTGTACCAGCAGCAGCAACCAGCAGCAATGGAGAGGACAGAACACAGAGAACAGAGAAAACAGAGAAACAGCAACAGGAGAGAAGGGGAGGAGAACTAAAAGAGAGAGAGAGAGAGAAACAGCAACAGGAGAGAAGGGGAGGAGAACTACAAGAGAGAGAGAGTCTGAAGGTCCCTACAACACACCAGCAGCATCCAGAATCACTAATCGTTTTTCCTTTCTGTAAAGAAAGTGTTTGCAACTTATAAAAAAAAAGTATAATAATAATAAAATAACTTAACCTGAAAAAGTGGTTATTAGCTTACTTCACTTCCTTAATAACGCAGGACCCAGGACATCGATGCTATTAAGGGGTAAGTAGGTAAAATTCTTCGGTGAAGGTATGGGTTATACCGGGGAATAACTTGGAAATATAGTTTGACCTGAATGGCACCCACTGAAGCCTGCATTGGAGTCAGGGAGTGAGAATCCCTGTTCACCATTTGGAATATCGGCCCTTTTTGGTATAGGGGGAATTCTAAGACAGAGTGGTGGATTTACAAAAACATAAGTTACAACGGTAATAGGGAGGCTGAATGGGTACAAGATGGAGAGAAATTAGGTGATGATGATTGCGGAGGAGAACCTGCTGTGTAACAGTGGGAGGGTAGAATGTGTAAGAAGCACTGCCAAACTTCAGATGCATCCTCTTAAACATCTCAAAGGTAATAGGAGTTCTAAAACCTCACAAGGATTTGATATGGGAGGGTCACAGTATAAGTTGAAGAAGTTAGCGACTCACTTTTCAGGCTGAGTAAAGGGTCATCCTATTAATTATGTATTCCATGGTGAGCCAGGCTCAGCAAAATTCTGCTCGAGGTTCTGGCACCCAGTAAACCAGCATTGCTCAATGACTAACGAGACACATTCCAGTGAGAATCCATCTGGTCTGGAGCTGTGTAAGGTCTACAAGAAACCTTTGTTAAGGAAACAAGTAAGCCACATAAATCTCAAAGTGAGGTCTGACAAAGGAGTCAGCCAAATGCACAGACACCTCTCAAGTCCAGGCACTGCGTGAACTGGTGTTTTATCAACTCCTTCAATCACATTTTGTTCTGATGTTATAAGTTTCCTTTGAGATTTCCTTTACTTGATGTAGTACCCCTTTAAGGGGCTGCCTTTTAATTTGCCCCTTAATTTGTTGATTTGGTTTATTTGGTTACCCAAAAGGAGCATGTCTTAAATCCTTCACTTGAATTCCTATTCAGTCAAGGTTCATGTGCTCAATGACTTCTTACTTGCTTCCTTCAGGTACATGTTAGTTCAAAATAAAAAATAACCATCGAAGGTTATTCACGATCCAATGTGCCCATCACAACTTCCTCCAGACATTTTGGGTTGCCTCTGGTTTTCTTCAGTTAAGATGATAGTAGAGTTTCAGTCTCTCACTCCTGAAATTGCATCTACATTGTAGTTTGCTACTTAGATAGCAGATTTAATTTCCCTCGAGTAGGCATGTCATCCACCCACATCTGACATCAGGGCAACAGCAGGAAATGCAATGACCCGAATGAACATGTTTTCAAAGGTCAGAATGTGATGAGCTGCAAGTAATGGTTTGCATGCGGAGTGACCAGACAGCACACTCAAGTGATGGCCAACGTTTAATCAGGCACACGTGGATTATTGAGGAATCACCATGGTGATAATGTGGGAGAAGTAAACCCATAGAAGCTCCCAATCAGACTTTGATGGTTGCCAATATTTCAGAGCTTTAAAGCCACAGTGAAGCAACTAGCACCAAGACAGAATCTATGAGACTTCCAAACAGTGAAAGTAAACATGTATTTACCAGTGTAGCAGCCCACCTCTACCAGCCAGTGAGTTAGCAGGGGCCACCCCCAATGTAAGATGTGCTGTCTTGAAAGGAGAAAAACCAGTTACAGCCGCAAGCAGTCAGGTGGCAGTCTTACCCCATTTAAAAGCAAAATAATTAGATCAAAACAGGTAAAGAAGGAAAAAAAACACCAAAGGGAACCTCCGATTCCGAATTGGTAACTGAGCTGGAGACTTCAGAATCTTTGGAGTCATCGGAGTCCGATGATAATTCTGAAGCAGAGGTCGTGAGGGAAATGCTTGAGAGTGTTGCTCTGTTTTGGTGCCAACAGCGTCGCCAATACTGTGGGTATTTCTGTTTACCTTAGTGAACCACAAGCCTTCCCTCATATCGATCAAATGACCACACAACCAGTTAGTTAGTTCAAAAGATGGTTTATTTACATACACAAGAGTTATCTCAACATGCAAACACAATATCTACTACGAGTTAAACTACACCTATCAGCTACAATAACCTATACATAACTTCAGGGTGACCGGCACTGTGCAAATGGATAAGGTCTTCATCTGGATTTCACTTAGCTGGTTCGAAGAAAGTGGCTCTGTCTCTGCTGGGCTCATCCGTCAGGTAACGATCGTTGGTCTTGAACTTGGCTGGCTGTTTCTGCTACAATTGGATTGGCAACGGCCGGATCCAAAAGAGACAGAACACATGGCTGTGCACTCTTTTATCCCTCTGGGATTTCGCGCTCTTTGGGGCGGTCCTTAACCTCGGACCCAATAGTTCGACAGGGCACTGATCACAGTCTTCGATTTCGGCCAATAAAGGAGCGGGTGCCTTGGTGGCTGGGCGGGTCCTTAGCGGTCATTGACCTTGGCAGTTGTGCTTTTTGAGTAAGGGGAGTGGCGCCAATCAGGCTGTGGCTGTACCGGTTGCTTGATTGGAGTTCTATTGTCCTGGGAAAAAGGCCATTAAAATGCAAATGAGTGGGGGTTTCGATCAGGTCTGGTTACCTGTCTTTTAGATACACATAGGCTGTGTATCTGTCCAAGTGCTGGGTTGGCCATAATTCCCATGGTACTTTGCAGGTGGCCACCTTAGATGGCTACAGTTCTGGGATGTAGAAAGGCAATGTAATTTAGCAAGCTACATTAAAAAAAGATGTAATTTAAGACAAAGCAATCAAATGGAAATGTTTGATCTATGTTTTAAACATAAATATATTTTATGGACTGCAAGATTTCTCCAGGGCTCAAGGTTGGGATAGGATTAAGTAATTGAGGGTAGACAAGTGAGACAGGAAATCAAAACAGGAAATGGGAATTGGAATATTGGGTGCAATCAATAGAAAGTTTCAATCTGGCATTAATATGAAGGGGAAAGTCTAGAGGCTAGTAAATTGATAAACTTTCTCTTGGTAATTGCTTGCATCCTTGTTTATGCATTTATTTAAGAGAACAAAGTTCGATACTCTGGCCACCACCCAATCCATCTAGACCATACTTGGAGAGATAAGCAACAACTTTAGGATCTTTTGATAGGATCACATAAGGTTCAAGAATGCGTGGTATGAAATTGGGAGCACTGCGTGCGTGTGCATCTGAAATACGTGCAAAGTGAGTAATAGGCAGGCTTGCCATTATGCATTGAAGAGCAGGCCCCATTACATGCACACTACTTGACAAACATCATGGCTGGAAATGGGGCCAACAGAGTGAAAGAACATCATTAAGTGATCAACTGACTTTAAAATAATTGTGATAGAATCAAACACACTGATACCTGTCGCAATGAGCACAACTGAAGTGACAGGGTAAATTATTTGAATAAGAACAAGGGCCTGGTAACAAGTAAACCTGGTGGTGAATATCTACAAGATGTATATAGACAATGTCGGAGCAAAAGCTCATCCCATGACCCGGTCTCAGCATCACACTCAAATTGACAAGGGAGAAAGAACATATGGCCTTAAGACAGTGATGTGAGATATCAAGGTTGAACAATTACTGATACAAACTATCAGTCCAAAGAAGTAAATGTGCCCTCAGTGCACAAGATAGATTTCTTGCTCAACGTGTTCCTTTTATTGGGGATGCAAAAGTAGCCAGAGAATTGGACAAAATAAAACCATAAAGTAGCTCATGATACTTCTACAGCCTTATTCAAAATTTCTGCTGAAATGCTAGCTATTCGTACTACGGCTTTACAAAATCCAATGGCTCTTGATTATATTCGCGCCAAAAAATGTGGGACATGTGCCCTGATTGGATCAAAATGGTGAACTTATATTCCAGATAGTTCCAAAGAAATCACTAATTTGGCAAAACACATCAAAAGAAAGTGGGAAAATAAAAACAATCTGAGTCCAGCACTCTTTGGAGTTGGGCTACGGAATGCTTGGGATCCTTCGGAGTTTGTGGTGCAAGGCCTGGTTATGTTCTTTGTTGTTATTTTTGCTATCTATCTTGTATTTCTGACAACCAAATGTATCTGTAAAAGGAGGTCAAGAAAGCCTGTAGTAGCAGTACCTTTACAGGGCATGGGAGGGTCTTTTTATTGATTCCTTATTATTGATATCATTTACTAAATCTATGAATTTTAAATGCTTGTATCCCATTCCAATGTTGAAGGCTGTCCCTATGCACAGAGACCATCAAAGATACTTGTGAATGTGTTTTCCTTACCTTATATTCCTTTTGCTTTACTATTATTTTTATTATTAATTGATTTATTTTAAGTTTAACATAATAAAAGGTGGGAGATGTTCGATTCAATAATTATTCATGGAGGGTCTCAGCTGAGAATTAGAACCAATGAAAGTGAATAAGGCACAACACCATAGATAACGATTCCCTTAAGAATGTGATCCATATGGCTGATTAGAACTTTTAGCCTTCCGAGATTCTTGAAGCATCCATGAAAATTACTTTTAAAACCTTTGTTGAAATTATTTTATTTTGTAAGCCTTTTCTGGAATTACTTTCACTTTGAAGTCTTTTTCTTTTACTCTCCCGTGTCTGAAGGACTTTTCAATGTTCTCTCAAAAGGTTTTTTGATTTAATTTTGTGCAAATGCATTAAGTGAATTTACGGGGCCTCACGGTAGCATGGTGGTTAGCATCAATGCTTCACAGCTCCAGGGTCCCAGGTTCGATTCCCGGCTGGGTCACTGTCTGTGTGGAGTCTGCACGTCCTCCCCGTGTGTGCGTGGGTTTCCTCCGGGTGCTCCGGTTTCCTCCCACAGTCCAAAGATGTGCGGGTTAGGTGGATTGGCCATGCTAAATTGCCCGTAGTGTAAGGTTAATGGGGGGATTGTTGGGTTATGGGTATACTGGTTACGTGGGTTTAAGTAGGGTGATCATTGCTCGGCACAACATCGAGGGCCGAAGGGCCTGTTCTGTGCTGTACTGTTCTATGTTCTATGAATTCTTGAAAAATGAAGATTGTTTTGTATATCTCTTCAACCGGACTGAGTACATTATCCCAAGTAGAGATAAGAGAACCTTTCAACTTGGATTTCCAAAAGCGTTTGGAAGATACCACCCAAAAGGCTACTCAATAACGGAAGAGTCCATGGTGTTGGGGGTAGCAGATTCAGCATGGTTAGAGGATTGGTTAACTAACAGAAGTCAGAGGGTTGGGATAAGATGGGAATTTTCAGGGTGGCACCTGTAACTAGTTGAGTGCCACAAATTTCCGTGCTGCGGCAGGTGGGAAGGATAGTGTGAGGATGACAAATTCTACAGAATGATATAGAAAGGTTAGATGAGTAGGCAAAAATTTGGTGGATGGAATATCACATATCTAAACGTGGAGTTGTGCACTTTGGCAGGAAGAATAAAGGAGTTGAATGTTATGTTAATAATAATAATAATCTTTTATTGTGACAAGTATGAAGTTACTGTGAAAAGCCCCTATTCACCACATTCCGCCGTCTGTTCGGGTAAGCTGATACGGGAATTGAACGCGCACTGCTGGTCTTGTTCTGCATTACAAACCAGCTGTCTAGCCCACTGAGCTTATCCAGTTTGATAAAGGCAGACTGCAAAAATCTGCAGCAGAAAGGGATGAGGGTGCTCATGAATAAATCACAAAAAGCTAGCATGCAAGTTCAGAAGGTAAAAGGGAAGGCAAATGAAATGTTGGCCTTTATTTCGAAAGGAAGTATAAAAATAGGGAAGTCTTGTTAAAACTATACAAGGCACTAGTTAGACCACATCTGTAATACTGTGAACAGTTTTGGTCCCCTTAGCTAAGGGATGATATACTGGCATTGGAGGTAGTCCACAAAAGGTCCACGAGGTTAGTCCCGAGTATCGAGGGACTTTCTTATGAAGAGAGTACGTGTAATTGGACCTGTACTTATCGGAGTTTAGAAGTACAAAAGGTGGCCTTTTTGAGACAAATAGGGTACTCGGAGATTGACAGGGTAGATGCTATAAGGGTACATCCACCACGTTCCAACAAGAACAATAAAGCACAGGAACTGGCCCTTCGGCCTTCCAAGCCTGTGCCGATCACCTGTCCTATTTAGACCAACCACCTGTATCCTTCTATACTCCGTCTGTTCATGTGCCTATCCAGATATGTCTTAAAGGTCGCTAACGTAATCTGCCGCAAACATCTCACTTGGCAGTGCATTCCAGGTCACTACCACCCTCCTCCACACATCGCCACTGAACCTATCCCTCCTCCCTTGAACTTGCGCGCCCGTGTAATTTTCAATTCCGCTCTGGGAAAAAGTCTCCAACTGTTCAACCTATCTATACCCCTAATAATTTTGTAAACTATCAGGTCGCCCTCAGCTTCCGTCTCTCTAGGGAGAATAATCCCAGTTCATTCAATCTATCCTCATAGCTAATACCCTCCATACCAGGCAACATACTGGTAAACCTTTTCTGTACTCTCTCCAACGCCTCCACGTCCTTCTGGCAGTGTGGTGACCAGAATTGAACACAGCATTCCAAATGTGGCATAACAAACTCTGTATATAACTAACAATTTTTGAGCTTTTATACGCGATACCCCGTCCTATGAAGGCAAGCATGCCATATGCTTTACCACCGTTTCCACCCGTGCTGCCACTTTTAAGGATCGGAGGACCTGCATGCCCAGATCTCTGTCTCTCTATGCTCCTGATGGTTCTGCCATTTTCCCACCTGAATTGGATCTTCCAAAATGCATAACCTCACATTTGTCCGGGTTAAATTCTATCTGCCATTTCTCCACCCAATTATGCAGCCTATCTATATCCTGTTGTATTCTCTGACAATCTTCATCACTATTCGCAACTCCTGCAATCTTAGTATCATCCGCAAACCTGCTAATCAGACCAGCTATATTTTCTTCCAAGTCATTTATATATACCACAAACAGCAGAGGTCCCAGCACTGATCCCTGTGGAACACCAATAGTTAGACCTCCATTCGAGAAAACACCCTTCCACTACTACCCTCTATCTTCTTATGGCCAAGCCAGTTCTGAATCCATCCAGCTAGTTCACCACTGACCTCATCTCATGTAATCTTTTGCACCAGCCAGCCATGAGGGACCTTGTCAAATGCTTTACTAAAGTCCATGTAGACAACATCCACAGTCCTTCCCTCATCAATCATTTTTGGCACCTCCTCAAAAAACTCAATTAAATTAGTGAGGCATCACCTCCCTCGTACAAAACCATGTTTGGCCTTTTAGCTAAGATCAAGTGTAATATATGCTCTGCCTTTTGGCTCAGATCTGATATGTCTCTCTTGTGGAGACCATGAATTGGATTCAATTTGAATTTGACTTGGTTTTGGAGCAGGCAAGGAGGTGGATTAGGGGTTCGCCCCTGTCCACACTGAGCTCTGGCTTTGTAACTCTGATGAAGTAATAAGAACATTCACTTCCAAATGTGCATAGATCCCATCTCCGAGAATCTTTTCCAACAATTTGACTGTCACTGATGTCAAGTACACTGGCCTATAATTACCCGAGGTATCCTTGCAACCCTTCTTAAATAACGGTACAACATTAGCTATCCTCCAATCCTCTGGGATCTCACCTGTGGCCAACGAGGACACAAAGATTTCTGTCAGAGGCCTAGAGATTTCATCTCGTCTACCTCATAAATCTGGGATAGATGCCATCTGGCCCTGACGATTTGTCTACCTTAATGCTTTTTAACACACCGAACACTTCCTCCCCCGAATAACGACCTGTTCTAAAGTGTTTACACATCCTTCTGAGACACCACCAATCAACATGCCCCTCTCCTTTGTGAATACCGATGCAAAATACTCATTAAGGATCTCACCTACTTCCTTTGGTATGTTCTGGGCCAGAGAACAGCAAAGTATATCATGGAGTTCACCTGACCCACAACTGTTTATGGATTTTGGTTATGAGGAGCATAAGGGCCTACCTTTCAGGTGTTATTCAACAGAGGTCTTATTCAATTTAAATCAAAAACAAAGTTTATTCTACAAATTCAGTTAACATTTCTATGAACACACACAGTAAGCATTTTTATCAATGATAAACATAAATACCTCACACAGCTACATTTCTCTCTATATATAACCCTTAATAACTTCCCTTTCAATTGCTTCAATTTGATATCATCCAAGAAAAACCCTTTTACCAAAACAGTAGGTTTGAATTCTTTCCAGAAAACTGTTATCACTTTGAGATTATCAAGTGATCTGGACACCTTTTAACATGCAGAGAGACAGAGAAGAGAAGCCTTCTTTTGTCTGAATCCAGCATCCAACAATGTAAAACAAAAGTAAAACCCAGTGCCACAGTCCAGCTCCACCCATTCAATGACATCACTGAAGCCATGTGATGAACACACATTTCTTAAAGGGACACTCCCATGACACCTGCCCCCAAGAAAAAAATAACCATCAACTTCAAAGATGGTTTCATTTTTCACCTTTTCACTTTCCTTTAAGAAAATTAACAGTAAATATACTATTTTTTTTGAACAAAACAAAACACGCAAACATTTCTAATAACATAGTCCATTTTAGTTCTTCTTCCTGCAACTGGAATCCCTCTTGATTGACAGTCTCTTTGGACAAGAAGGTTTATGCACAATCCATCCATTTCTCTACGCCTGGGCATTTTTCTTAAAGGTCAGGTACTTTATTTCAATCCGATCACAGAGCCTCTTGTAATTCTCCAGCACAGGAGCATTGGTTAACACAGACTTTAGGCTTTCAAATGCCTGTCCACTGAAATTTGCTACGCTTCTTCAGCAAGTCAGTCAGTGGAGCAACCACGCTGCTGAAATCTGGCACAAATTTCCGGTAAAATCCACTCATGCCAAGAAATTGCATTATTTCCCTTCGTGTCGAGGGTACTGGAAACTCCCTAATAACTTTTGTTTTTACATCCCATGGGACCATTCACCCTATCCAATTATATGACCAAGGAACGTAACTTTGGCTTTTCCGAATTCACTTTTGGCTAGGTTTACCACCAAACCCGCCTCCTGAAGTCAATCAAATAACTCCATCAGATGCTTCAAATGTTCTTTCCATGTCTGACTAAAAATCATCAGATCATCAATGTATACCGCACAATTGGGTAATCCTGAAACAACTTTCGTAGTTAATCGTTGAAATGTGGCTGGGGCGTTTTTCATGCCAAATGGCATAACTTTGAATTGGATTATACCATCTGGAGTCACAAAAGCTGAAATCTCCTTCGCCCTTCCAGATAAAGGTATCTGCAAGTAAATCCAGTTTGGAAATGAAAGCTGATTGTCCCACCTTCTCTGTCCCACCTTCTCAATGTAATCCTACAAGCACGGGATAGGATAAGAGTCTGTTCTTGTAACTGCGTTAACCTTTCTATAGTCCACACACAATTGTTGGGTATCGTCTGGTTTTGGTACCATGACTATGAGTGAGCTCCATTGGCTGCAACCCACTTCAATTATGCCATCTTTAAGCATACTTTCAATTTCTTTGCTAACCTGTGCCAATTTTAACGGGTTAAGTCTACATGGATGTTGTTTGATTGGAACAGCATTTCCCACATCTACATCAGGTATAGCAACTTTAGTACATCCCAAATTATCTCCACAAACATGCAAATGTGATATCAATAACTCTTTCAGGTCAGTTTGTTTTTCCTCTGGAAGGTAACTCAACAATTTATCCCAATTTTTAAGAACATGCTTGTTATCCAATTTAATTTTAGGGATTTCAAATTCAGAGTCATCTGGATTTGGTTCTTTATTTTGAGTTGGAATCACCAAAACCTCCTCCTTCCCTTTCAAAGTACCTTTTAAGGATATTCACATGACACACTCGATGAGTTTTCATTCTATCCCAGCATTCTTACCACATAATTCACCTCACTTAATTTTGTTTCAATCTGATAAGGTCCACACAACCTTGCTTTGAAAGGTTCACCTACCACTGGTAACAGTACTGAAACTTTATCTCCGCTGGAAAAACTACAAACTTTTGCTTTCTTGTCCGCCACCCGTTTCATCACATGCTGTGCAACGTTTAAATGTTGTCTAGCCAATTTACCTGCTCTATTTAATCGTTCCCTAAAATTTGACACGTTATCCAATAATGTACTTTCAGACTGCTCACTCACCAATTTCTCCTTAATCAATTTAAGTGGTCCTCTTACCTCATGACCAAAAATTAGTTCAAAAGGACTGAATTTGGTTGACTCATTAGCCCTAATTGAAAATAGTACAAAAGGAATTCCTTTATCCCAATCCTCTGGATAATCTTGGCAATAAGCCCTCAACATTGTCTTTAACCTCTAATGCCACCGTTGTAAGCTCAGTGTGATTCTGGATGGTACGCAGTTGATTTAAATTGTTTCACTCCTAAGCTGTCTATAACTTCCTTGAATAACCTCGAGGTAAAATTTGATCCTTGATCCGATTTTTTTTTTGTGGGTAGTCCATATCCAGTAAAGAATTTCAGTAACTCCTCCACAATCTTTTTAGCTGTAATATTGCGTACTGGAATGGCCTCTGGAAATCTAGTAGACACATCCATTATAGTTAAAAGATATTGAAACCCACTTTTCGTTTTAGGAGGCGGTCCTACGCAATCGATTAAGACCCTTGCAAAAGGTTCCTTAAATGCTGGAATGGGTATTAAAGGCACTGGTCTTATCACTGCTCGAGGTTTATCACTTGACATGTGTTACATGACCTACAAAATTTAGCCCAGGCCATTAAAAATAGTTGTGTGTTTTAGCTTGAGCTTCCCTTACTCCCAAATGACCTCCTACTCATACCTCCTGTGTTACTCGCAACACCGCCTTTCTATACCCTACCGGCACTTGATGAACTTCTGCCCACTTTTCATCTGCCTGCGTATGTAAAGGTCTCCATTTTCTCATCAAGACATAATTTTTAAGGTAATAACATTCTGGTATACAGTCAGATTCCTCTTCCGTGTATGCTTTCTGATATATAGAAATAAAACAAATGTCTTTGTTGTAACTCCGCCAATTTTCCTGTACTAAAAATATCTGCCTCATGCTTCACCTGTTTTTCTTCTTTTCCAACCATCTGATCAAAAATCTCCTCTTGTCTTAACCTGTGACTTCTCGACCTTGTTACTACACAATCTGGAAACATTCCAGGATTCCATTACGGTAAAAGCATCTGAAACATTTCATTTCTCTTCCACACTCCTGTATTTATTTTTTAATCTGAGGTACACACTCCTTATTATCTCCTATCAGATCCCCTTTACCACTTGAATATTTCCCCAGTTTCTATCCCTCACAGGCTGAAACTGATGTTGGAAACCAAGCTTTGATGTATGAACTAATTCATAATCATCTGCCATTTCTGCTGCTAATCTCGCAGTTTTAACCCTCTGCTCTTCGACATGAGTTCTCACTACATCAGGAATTGAATTTTTAAACTCCTCCAAAATGATAATTTCTCTAAGAGCTTCATGCATTTTGGTCTATTTTCAATGCCCTTATCCACCTTTCAAAATTACTCTGTTTGATTCTTTCAAATTCCATGTATATTTGACCGGATTCTTTCCTTAAATTTCTAAACCATTGTCTGTAGGCTTATGGCACTAGATCATATGCACCTAAGATGGATTTTTCACCTCCTCATATGTCCCAGATACCTCCTCTGATAGTGATGCAAACACTTCCTACCAACTTTGTTCGAATCAATAATACCCACATGTCCTGTGACCATTTCATTTGTTTAGCTACCTTCTCAAATGAAATTAAAAAGGCTTCTATCTCCTTCTCATCAAATCTTGGCAATATTTGGGACATATTTCAATCGATTCAAACCAAGCCTTCGACTATGATGCTCATGCTCACAATCTTCATCACTATCCTCAGACTGTATGTTTCTCTTTACATCCGCCAATTTTAACTCATGTTTCATGGCCATTTTCTGAAGTTGAAAGTCTCTCTTTTTTGCCTTTCTTCTCCTTTTCTTTTTTCCTTATCTGTACCTCCATTTCTCTTTCCTTTTGTTCTAAGAATAGGGCTATTCTTTCTATTTCCCTTTCTTCTCTCTTTTTCTTTCCCCCTCATTTCATATTCAAGCTGCTTTAATTCTATTTCATGTTCAAGCTGCTTGATCTATAATTGAATTCTTGCCATTTCCGATGATTCTGACTGTGTCTGAGGCAATTTTAAATGCTCAGCTACTGCCGCAATTACCTCTACTTTTTGTATTTTGTCAGGTAATGTTAACTGCAATGATTTTGCCAAACGTAACAGTCTTTTTTTTAGTCTCTGTTTGTAAGGTACCGTGTGTGACCTTCTCCACCCGCAAAAACTTCTGAGCCTCTGGAACAGCCATTGTCCAAACACATTCCCTACTTAAACTGGAATACCACACCTGAAAACAAACTCAAATATGCTCACCCCTCACTGTCTTTAAGTTCATTAAGCAAACCCAATGACTAATTACCACTTTTAAATTATCAAGTGGTCTGGACACCTTTTAACATGCAGAGAGAGAGAGAGAGAGAGAGAGAGAGAGAGAGAGAGAGAGTCAAGAAACGCCTTCTTTTGTCTGAATCCAGCTTCCAACAGTGTAAACCGAAAGTAGAACTCAGAGCCACAACCAGCTCCCAGCTCAGAAGGAAAGTAAAACCCAGTGCCACAGCCCAGCTCCAACAACACAATGACATCACTGAAGCCATGTGATTAACACAATTTCTTAAAGGGACACTCCCATGACACCCCCCAAGAAAAAAATAACCATCAACTTCAAAGATGGTTTCATTTTTCACTTTCCTTCAAGAAAATGGGCTCTTTTCTACTTTCCTCGTATTCCTCAAGTGCTTTATCAGTTTTTAGTTGCCTAGACCTCACGTATGCATCCGTTTTCGTCTTGACTAGACTCGCAATTTCCCTGGTCATCCACGGTTTCTGAATCCTGCCTTTCCTTTTTACCAGCACATGCCTGTCCTGCACTCCCATCAACTGCTCCTTAAAAGACTCCCACATGCCAAATGATGATTTACCCTCAAACTAATTCTCCCAAACAACTGCCTCCAAATCCTGCCTAATCTACTTGTAGTTATCCATACCCCAATTTAGCACCTTAACCCTCGGAGAACACTCGTCCTTTTCCATGAGTATCTGAAAGCTTACTGAATTGATGTCACTGTATGCCACGTGTTCCCCCACTGCAACCTGGATAACATGGGCTCATTCTCTCGTACTACGTCCAATATAGCCCATCTCTCGTTGGCCTATGCACATATTGTTCCAAAAAACCTTCTTGGACACACTTAACAAATTCCTCACCATCCAAGCCCCAAAGGATTTCCAGTCAATGTAAGGAAAATTAAAGTCTCCCACTACAACAACTCTATTATTTCTACATCTATCCATAATCTGCTTACTTATCTTCAACTTCCCGTGGGTTGTTGGGAAGCCTGTAGTACACGTCCATCATAGTGACTGCCCCCTTACTGTTTCTGAGTTCTACCCACAGTGCATCCTTACTTGATTCTTCCAGTGTCCTCCCTCTGTACAGCTGTAATATGTTCTCTAACCAGTATTGCAACTTCCCTACCCGTCTTACCTTTCTCCCCATCTCGCCTAAAACACCTATACCCTGGAATATTTAACTGCCAGTCCTGTTCCTTTTTTAACCCAGTCTCCATTACAACAACCATATCCAAGTTCCACGCATGAATCAAGGCTTTAAGTTCATCTGTCTTACCTGTTACACTCCGTGAATTGAAGCAGATACACTCCAGACCTCCAGGCCCACTGAGTTCGACCTCTCTAAGCCTGCCCTTCCTTTGAGCCAGCCTGGCCCTGGTACCATGCTCATCCCAAGTCTCTACAATTGCTGGCTTACTACTCTGATTCACAACCCCCTGCCACATTAGTTGAAACCCTTCTCGTTTAGTCCCTGTTTATTCCTTTAATTTTATTTTTGCCGTTACTTTTTTGATTCATGGATGATTAATGGACATGTGTCTTTGAGGAAAGTGGTATGTGCCTTCAATTCAAACAGAAGCAACCAGACAAGACTCTGTTGGTTTAAACTGGAGATTGACCCATAACAGAGAGTGGCTGGGACACGGTTTGATTGATTTGGCTGGTGGCCAATAAATTGGCCCAATAGATTGTGCACTGCCCGGTAACAGGTGGTGATTTGATCTGACCCCACTGTAATGGTTCAGAGGCAGATTTCAGTTTTGCTTTGGCAGTAAAAGGAGAAAACCTGGCTTTTTCCCACTCCACTATCTCCAGAAATAACCAGCTAATTCTCACCACAGGGTCACTGTGGGAAGCAACACTCTCTGTAGAAAAGCTGATGGAAGCAGAATCAATTCTCACCAGAATATCACTGAGAACCAACTCTCTCTGCAGAAAAGGCTGCTGGAAGACAATTGGATAACTCTCGCTCTGCATAAGTTCTAAATCTCTGATAAACCTCTCTGCAGAACAGGCTGATGTGAAGCCAGTGGCCTCTCCTGGAAAAGCTGTAAGATACTGATAACTGCAAGAAAAATCAGTACAGACTGTAAACCAGAGACTTTAATCCATACTTGTACTGTGAAGAAAGTGCACTAAATAACTCATCTGAAGCAAGGATTATATTCTTTTGACCACAAACCTTATTATTTTATCCCTCTGCTTGTCTGTCTTGTATGTGTGGGCTGAGGGCGAGGCAGTTAAAGAGGGCAGTAGGTTATCTTGGTCTTCAGTTGCATTGACTAAGCATTTCATCATTATCCTTGCTATAAATAAACAGCAATATGTTTCAACTTACACACCTGGTGACTGTAATTATTGGGCAGCCACGGGAATTTTTCCAAGAATATTGGTTAATTCACTTGTGTTGTGACTCCGGGGCACACTACTGAGAGGTTCTTTCCCCATGTGGGAATATCCAGGACCAGAGGGCAAAATCTTAGAGTAAGGTGTCATTAAGACAGAGATGAGGGGGAATTTCTTCTCCCAGAGGTTAGAGAATCTGTGGAATTCTTACCACAGTGGGTTGCAAAGACTAGATTGCGAAGTAAGTTCAAAGCTGAGATAGACAGGTTTTTAATCAATGAAGAAATCAAGGGTTGTGGGGATAAGGCGGCAAAGTGGAGTTGAGGATTATCAAATCAGTCATGATCTCATTAAATTGCAGAGCAGACGTGTTGGGCCAAATGGCCCATTTCTGTTCGCACCTCTTATGGCACCCTCACTGGCTTCCTGGGGAAGTCTAATCTCGCTATCAGCACAGGTAGGGTGCTGCTCCTCCCCAGCCATTTCAGTGCCCTGCTCCTCATAAGGGGTGAGAACTCAGATCTCAGCCCATTCCCCACTCCTCTCCCGTTCGTGTTTGAAGCATTCTTCTCTTGCTGAAAGACAAATAGATCAATTATGATTCCAATGTTTGTACATTAAATTCAGTAGCATGCATGCCTCTGACAACTGATAAGCCATCTCCAGTAAGTGATGAAGGAACCATTTGTCCTGTAACACATATGAGATTGAGAAAATAAAGTAGCTGGCACACATTCAGTGCTGATATCCCATCTGCTTATTGTGCATGACATCCCTGTATATTCTAGCCCTTAGGAGGGGGTCAGGTTGCATGAATAGATGGTGCACTTACCCTGTTGGATTGCAGCTGGTTATTCATCCCATTCATCCTCTTCTGACACTACTGGCTGGTTCTTTCTTGGGTCCCATGTGCATTAACCACCCCTGCGACTTCTTCCCAGGTAACCATGGTCAGACAAGAGAGCCTCCTGTTGCCATCCCTGGGAAACAGCACCTCCCACAATTCCAATTCGGCTGGAAGTCTTCAGAAGGAATTGCTGAACTGTGGGCCTTCAGGTTGCTGTCTTAACGTGGACATTTTTCTTGAATGCACAATCTGAAGGTCCTGGCCTGCAGTGAGCGAATGACTCTCTGGTGCCCTTAAAATATGGGACATGGAATTGCGTCCCCATGAGAAAACAATGGGCTCAGCGATTTCCTGCCTGCACCAGCATAAGATTTGCCATTCTTTGCATGGGTATATAAGTATGGCACATGTTCAACTGTCACATCCCCACAGTGGGCATCACTCCCACTTCCATGCCCACAACCAAACTTGGACTTTGAGTAGAAGATTCCATCCCATGTATGTTCTGAGTTAAAGGAGCTGCAAACTAACATTAAACCAGATGACAAGCAGCTTTGCAGTTAATTATAGTTAGAAGTTGTTTATTCAAATTCATCAAGTAACTTAGATGTATACTTTGAATTTATATATTAACACGCAAGCAGAAAAGATGGCATGGTGGTGAGGTGGTTAGCACTGCTGCCTCACGGGGCTGAGGATCGGGTTCGATCCCGGCCCTGGGTCACTGTCCGTGTGGAGTTTGCACATTCTCCCCATGTCTGCGAGGGTCTCACCCCCACAACCCAAAGATATGCAGGGTAGCTGGATTGGACATGCTAAATTGCCCTTAATTCGAAAAAAAATTAATTGGGTACTCTAAATGTATTTTTAACAACATGCAAGCTGAATACTCTATATACAGAGCAATCAAGCAACAGCCAGGCAGCCATACTTAATGAATCATGCCTGGCAATGTCACGCTGGCAGTACAGATTCACCAGAGGTGACGGCACAATGGTATACATTCAGGATTGAGTTGCCCCAGGAGTCCTCAACTTTGACCTGATGCCAGAGTCAAATATGTTAAGGAACCTCCTGCTATTGCAATCAACCACCAGCAGCCCATTGTTTTGCGAGGTTCAGTTCAGGCTAGCGGCTCACCAGCTTCTCAACGACAAGTAGGAATGGGCAATAAATGCTGGCCTAGCCAGCAATGTTCACATCATGCGAAAAAAATAACTTTTGATTTTTTTAAAAATTGCCTTTTGAACCATGAAATCTTTTGTCAGTACATCTCTCCTGCTCTACAACCTCTCAGACTTTTCCTTTTTGTTCTCTCCCACCTTCAGAACTGAAGAAAGAAAGAAATGAAGAATGGTCCTTGATCTGAAACATTGGGCAAGATTATCCATGCAACCTACTGTGAAACGAGGCAGCCCATATTGGCTGTCAGTAGGACTTTCTGGTCCCACTGTTGTCAACGGGGCTTCCTGTTGAATGCACCCCTCACTGCCGGGAAACCCGTGACTGGGGAGCGCTGTTGGCAGAACTGAACGTTTTGGCTGGTGTGAACAGCTGGAAAATCCAGCCATTAATTCTGCCCTAATGTTAACTGGGATTAAAAAAAGGTATATCAAGTGTAGAATTCTAAAATACATCAAGGGGAACATTTTCAGTTTGTGGGCCTAAAGTCCAAGAAGTGAAAGGAAATAAAACAGAAAATGCTGGAAAATCCCAGGTCTGGCAGCATTTGTGGAAAAATAAACAAGAGTTCTGAGTCCATATGACTGTTCTTCAGAGAAGAGGAATTCTGGATTTAGCTGTAGTGAATACATTTCGGCAGGTTGGAAGAGTATCAGTGGAGAGCATTTTGTTGGTATCGTGATAATAATTCAGTTGGATTCAACAAAGTTATGGAAAGGACAAAGATAGGCCAGGAGCAAAAGTTCTAAATTGGTGAAAGATCAATTATATCAATTACTTGGTAAGTAGTTTGGCAAAAGTAGAAACAGTTAGTCAGGACAGTGGGTGACATTCAAGGTGGAGATAGTAATAATAATAATCTTAAATATTGTCACAAGTAGGCTTACATTAACACTGCAATGAAGTTACCGTGAAAATCCCCTCGTCACCACATTCTGGTGCCTGTGCAGGTACAGGGACGGAGAATTCAGAATGTCCAATTCACCTAATAGCACGTCTTTCGGGACTTGTAGATGTAAACCGGAGCACCCAGATGAAACCCACACAGACATGGGGAGAACATGCACAGACAGTGACACAAGCTGGGAAACGAACTTGGGACGCTGGCGCTGTAAAGCAACAGTGCTACAATGAGGGTTCAGAATAAAAACATTCTGCATAGCAAAAGGGTGCAACTCCCAAATCTAGTTCTCTTGAATTTAAAGCAGCATACAGGTTAAATAAGGCAAAAATGAAACTCATCTCAGGTGATGAGAGCTAAATACCATACTTGCTGAGTACAGAAATTACCAGAGTAAAGGGAGGACATGAACAAATATTGGCAAGTAAAATCAAGGAAAACCCAAGGGCAGGATTCGCCGTTTCTGAGTCTAAGTGTTGGCGCCAATGGAGAATCCGTGGAGTTTAATGACCGAAAAACCGGCGCCGCACCTGGACCGATTCCGCTACTGTTGAGGGGCTAGCACCGGTGCCACGTGGAACACACAATTCCACTGAAAAATGGTGCGTGATACGCCGGGTCTGTGATCGACATTTGGGAGGCTGACAAGCTGCAGCCGCACATACACATTACACTCCTCACACACACTTATCCATGCCAAAAAGATAACACTGGTTGCGCTGGAAAGTGCCATACAGCTGATGGGTTGTCTGGGACCAGAGGGCATCCAGGAAGGTGCCCTGGGGGAGACATCTATATGACCTGTGGCACCAAGTTCAAAGTGGATTCTGAGCGGCATGCGCAGCTGGACGGCTGCCTTGCCGGCTGCGGCAACGGTGTTGCCTTCCTGTCCAGCCTGACCCCACATCCCACTTCCTGGCCACCCCTCACTACTCCCCCCAGCCCTGGCAGAAGTTGCTCGGCCAATGGCACAACTGCCAGCACAGTACGGCCATGTTGGACATTTTCCGTACCCCCCTCAGCAGCTGCCACACCGGTTTCACGATACCAAGCATAAGTGAACCACGTTGTCGGGAACTCAGCCCATCAGAGGCGGAGAATCGCGGAGGCCCTGGAGTGTACTGGGTCGGGCCCACTAATGACATGCAAACAGTGCCGACTGTACGCGCGTAGTGAAACGCACTGACACCGTTTGAGGCAATGGAGAATTGCGATTTGGCGTCAAATCGGCACCTGCCATGATTTTAGCGTTGAAAGCTATTCTCCGCCAAATCACATTCCCCAATTTGGGTGTTGGCTAGCGGAGAACCCTGCCCATGATGTTTTGTAGATGCATAAAGATTGAGAGAAAGAGAGGGGCCTATTAGAGTCCGAAAAGGTAATGTGAGTGTGGACGGGAAGACATGGGGAAGATTTCAAAATTAATACTTTGGACTTAATTAAAAAATCGAATGCAGACAATGAAGTTCAGGAGAGTATGAAATGTTGGATATGATAAACAGTGGCAAAGAAAATATTAATAGGTTTAACTTTATTTTTAATTATTTTTTCATGGATGTGGACATGACTGGCAAGGGAAGCACTTGTTGCCCATCTCCAATTGCCCTTGGACTGAGCAGCTTATGAGACCATTTCAGAGGGCAATTAAGAGTTTAAAAAAAATTAATTTACAGGATGTGGGCGTCGCTGGCTAGGCCAGCATTTTTTGCCCATCCGTAGTTGCCCATCAGAAGTCGGTAATGAACTTTCTTCTTGAACCACTGCAGTCCATATGGTGTAGGTACAGCCAGTGCTGTTAAGGAGGGAGTTCCAGGATTTTGACAGTGAAGCAACAGCGATACATTTCCAAGTCAGGATGGTGAGTGTCTTCGAGGAGAACTTCGAGGTGTGTTTCCATGTGTCTGCTGCCCCTGTCCTTCTAAATGGTAGCTGTTGTGTGTGTGGAAGGTGTTGTCTACGAAGACTTGTTGCATTCCTGCACTGCATCTTCTAGATGGTACACAAGGCTGCCACTGCACGTTGATGGTGGAAGGAATGAATCAAACAGGCTGCTTTGCCCTGGATGGTGTCAAGCCTAGTGTTGTTGGAGCTGCACTCACCCAGGCAAGTGGCGAGTATCCCATTACACTCCTGATTTGTGTCTTGTAGATGGTAGACAGGCTTTGGGTTGGGGATCAGGAGGGGGTTGCGCACTGTAGATTCCTAGCCTTTGATCTGCCTTAATAGCCACAGTAATAATATGGCTAGTCCAGTTCATTTTCTGATCAATGGTAAACCCCCCCCTCCCAACCCGAGGATGTTGATTGTATGGGATTCAGCTATGGTAATGCCATTGAATGTCATGGGGCAATGGTTAGATCCTCTCTTGCAAGAGATGGTCATTGCCTGGAACTTGCATGGCGTGAATGTAACTTGACCACATTGACATGGATCTCAAGTCAGAAGAAGGCCGGACCAATAAAGGATAGGTAATTTCTTCTCTAAAGAACATTGGCTAACTAATTGGGCTTTTAGAACAATCTTATACATTTTCAGGATGTGGGCTAGGCTGCTAGTTATTATCTATCCCTAATTGTCCTGGAGAAGGTGGTGGTGGGCTACCTTCTTCGACTGCTGCATCACTGAAGTGTGGGTAACAGCACAGTGCTGTTAGGGAGGGAGTTCCAGGATGTGACCCACAAACAGTGAGGGAACAGGGATATACTTCCAAGTTAGAATGGTGAGTGGCTTGAAGGGAAATTTCCAGATGGTGATGTTCCCAGTTTTGTGCTGCCCTTGTTCTCCTAGATGGTAGTGAATGTGGAAGATGGCTTTCATGATCACCGTTAAGGAGACTACCTTTCAGTTTCAGATTTTCTTTATTGAATTGAATTCAAATTCTACCAGCTGCCCTGATGGGAATTGAAATCAGTGTCCCAACATTAGCCTGGGTCTCTGGATTGCTTTTATACCATCATGTGATCAAAGTTGGAACTTGTGCCAAATATTTCTCAGTTGTTCAACTTTCAAATAACCACTATCCTTGCTAAGGTAAATCCAAATTAATTTTTCAGGAAAATTTGGCATCATGGAAAAAGTTGAGGTTACTCAACAAATAGTGTCCAGGGCCCAAGACACTATTCCAGCAAACATCAGTCCCTTTGTGGGAACACATTGCCAGAGCAATTGTGGCAATCTAGCAAGGCCTAGAGTAAGGCCCGATTACACCTGGGTAATCTAAATTAAAGAATTGAATACTTTAAACCCAGTCACAGACACTCCAGCACACAGCACCGTGGGAATTCGAACTGGCCAAGTTGGAATACATAACCAATAGACAATCTGTCAGAACATATCTTGACCTGCCCCATTAATCACACATCAGGAGATCATCACACGCTTTTGATATGCACAGGTCTACTGTCTGTTACCTTATATGGAAACAGGTTATGTGTAACCACATCAGAGATGGACATCAAGGGTGGGCTCAGGTGGCCTGTCAAGCAATCAACAACCAGACCATTGGGTGCTGAGACCCCCTCCCAAGGCATCACTGGCAGAAAGCCAGAGGAAATGGCAAAACGGCACGAAGGAAGGGGATTAAAAACAGGCACCCAAGGCACATCAGGAGCGAAGTCTCCATGCAGAGGCAATCAAGACGACTGACCAGAGAAGGTAGAAACAGCGTGCGAGAACCACCTTTACGACGATTAACCAAATGGGTTCACGGATCAGATCCACGACATACCAAGCCATCCTCACGGGTAGTATAAACCAATCTTGGGTACCTCTAGATTATATTTGTAGGTTGTAGACAAGTAAATGTGGGTAGTATACAGGGCGGAACGGTAGCACAGTGGTTAGCACTGTTGCTTCAAGCACCAGATTTCCAGGTTCGATTCCCGGCTTGGATCACTGTCTGTGCGGAGTCTGCATGTCCTACCTGTGCCTGCATGGGTTTCCTCCGGGTGCTCCGGTTTCGTCCTACAAGTTCCGAAAGATGTGCTGTTAGGTAAACTGAACATTTGAATTTTCCCTCAGTGTACCCGAACAGGTGCCAGAATGTGGAAACTAGGGGCTTTTCACAGTAACCTCATTGCAGTGTTAATATAAGCCGACTTGTGACAATAAAGATTATTATTAAATGGTGTGCAATAAATATTGTTGAACTTGAATTTGTGTTTGTGGTTTGTTGTCCTTGTTATTAAAGACACCACGGTAAAACCTTTGAGTAAGTGAACTGGTCGAAAGTATGAGATTTTACAGACATTAGAATTTTGATATAGCTATATGATGCACTAATCAGAACTTATTAGAATACCGTATGCAGCTGCTCATCAAAAAGGGAATGCAGAGGAACAAAACTGATGCAAAGAAGTGGAGAAGCTGAAGCTCAATGGATAGAAAGGGAAACTGGAGAAACAAATAAAGCATTAAATGGATAGATTCGCTGAAACTGGAATATTAGTCTGAAGTTGGAACAAGAGGATATTTGTAAACCTTTGTAAAAGATTACATCTCAAAAATTATCATTCATTTCACTTAAAACTCAGAACTTGGACTAAAGAAATATTTCACCTCATTCATCTTTGGATTTGCATTCAGATTCCCAGAGCTAAATGGGCAATGCCCTAAAGCTGGTGTACCATCTGAAACCCTAGAATGGCCACTGTTTGAAATATTCTTCTCATAATGTAAATGCAAATTGCAACACCTTGATTCAAGGCATCACAGTATGAGTAACACTTTGAGTCTTAACACATTGCCAGTAAACAAGGTGAAGTGGGAAATAAGATGGGAGATGGTCAGAGACTGATTAAGAGTATTAACACCAACATTTCCATTATTCAGTATGTTTCAATTTGCTCAATAGGAGTTGTTTCCTTGAACTTCAAAGCAACTGTAGTGCATTTAAAATCTAGTTTCATTTATAGATTTCTATATAAATTTAGCAATACCTTTTATATTTTTTCTTCAGCTCTTCAAGTTCATCAAGAACCTTTCTCAATTTGGTTTTGCATTGACTAGTACCCAATACCTGCATAGAACAAAAGGCACAGTTTTTTCACTCAGTGAAACTTTTTCAAATATTGGGCTACTGTGATGACAAGTGGCAGGTATTGCTTAACATAGATATATCCAAGTGGTGAGCTTGAGGAAAAAGAATAAACAATGGGAATATAAACTGAATGATGAAATATTACTGACACATGGAGTGAATCTGAGGTACCAGTGGAAAGCCTATTAAACAATTTCAGAGTGCGTGGCAAAATGGGAGAGGCACTGGTGAGGGTATTGTCTGAGGGATGGAAATAATCCTGAGGTAATGGTGCTTGTATGGCCCCATTTTCGGGCCCCATCGGAGCATTGTATATATTGCTGGACCAGAACATCTTTGAGAGGGTTATAATAGCAGGCTACAAACTGATGAGGCAGAGAAGAATAAAACTAGGAATGATTATACCAGAGAAGGCCAAGCTCAACATATCTCATGGAGGGCTGCAGATAAACGGAATACTTTTCTGACCAATCAGGCAACCTGGAAAGCAATGCATATAACTGTGAGCAGTCAATTCTGCTTGGATTCTGAACAGAGCATTTAACAAGATGAAAGCTGATAGTGGGGATTGCCCAGAGCATGGAAGTACATGATCAAGGTCAATGATTACAGTACATAAAACTTCAGAAAAGGCCAAACTGATATCATGTTCTTATGAAAGATCAATTGGAAACAATGGACTGAATTTTACCAGGGGGAGATGTAGAAAAGATACTTGGATCAGTGGCACATAGACTGGTGACAGGACTCCCTCAGTGGCTCTACAAGGAAGAGTCAATTCAGGGCTAGCAGGTTGGGAGGAAATCAATTAAAGGTAATGGGCTTGTTATAGTATCAGCAGCTCGCTGTGAGGCAGGATAGTCGAGGACACATACACAGCATTTAGACAGGTTGCTCAGAGGCTATAAAAGTTGGGGGGAGGGGCTTTCATCACAAGGAAGAGTCACGCCATGGTACAGTAATGCCTCCTTCAATTTGGTTATTGAAGGTGACAATAACCAGATGTGGAATCAAATATATGAACAGTCTATAAAGGTAAATGCCTGTATCTTGGCATATAGTACTGACAGGTACAGATGGATGGTAAAGGCCTCTTCTGAAAGCTCAGCAAGGCTGATTCTGGGAACTTCTTGGTTTGTGGCCTCTTGTACTTGACCTCATGTGTGGCACATGCTGATCAATTGCAAATCGTTACCATGTATGTTACTGTAAGTGCAGTGGTACCCAATTACCAATCAGCCTATCCGCCCTCCTCCGTTGACAATCTTCTTGCTCACAATTTGCCTCCAGTACTACTTCCCTCTGGAGCACCAGGTTGTGCAATATGCAATAATGATAGAGGATACCCTCAAGGGTGTGTATTGTTGGGCTCTACCAGACCTATTGCAGGGCTCCATCTTGTCTACCAAGATAAACCATGACTAGATTTCCCAGCTCACCAGGCCGTTAATCACGACCATCAAGGCTCCCAAACACACACAGGCAGAGGATGCATATTACTGCAGTCATTTGACTAGAAGAGCCAACATTGGCCCAATGAAGATGAAGCTTAAATACCTCTGACCTTAATTGATCAAGGAGAAATTTTCCAATCTCTCCTTATAATTTGGTTACTGGTTAGAACTCTTGATCATTGTTGGAGAAAACCAGACTTCAGTTTAGCAATGATATAAAAGCCTTACAGAATGGGTAGAGGGAATTCAACAGAATAATAATAATTGCTTATTGTCACAAGTGGGCTTCAATTAAGTTACTGTAAAAAACCTTAGTTGTCACATTCCGGCGCCTGTTCAGGGAGGCCGGTATGGGAATTGAACCCACGCTGCTGGCCTTGTTCTGCATTACAAGCCAGCTGTTTAGCCCACTGTGCTAAACCAGCCCCATGGAGACCAGACCAGCCCCAGAAGTTACCACGGATCACCACCTTTCATGACCTTTGGATGTTCCCAATGCTTTATACATTCAAGAAACTAGTGTCATGGAATCTTTTTCTGGTCCACACGCGAGGGCAGATGGGACCTTAAATTTAATATCTTAACCAAAAGACAGCACACATGCAGTGCTGATTAATTTTCACTGATTGGTCTCCAATCAGTTTTGAACAAGACATTCAATAGACTTTGAACGACTGAATTCTTTGTTGCTTTGCCAGCCTTTATCTAGTTTCCACAGTTAACTTTAGTAATTTGAAATTAAACACTGTTGAAGGGCAAAATTCATGAAACGTTTAGATTTTGAAAGCTGTAAATTCACAGACTAGTTGGCAGTGCATACGGTTCATGTAAGCGCATGATGAAAAATGTTTTTGCTTCACATCAATAATATGAGAGCATTATATCAGTTTAAATCACAGCTCAGCCTGATTCTGGAAACACTGAGGTTTCATGTACAGGATCCAGCTTCACTTTATTCTAGTCATCAAGCTCGAAGGTTTTGCAGAATTTTTCATACTAAAACAGTAGTAACAATAATAACACAAACTAGTGAATATTGACAGTGTAAAAAGAGAATATACAATGACAATTAAATAGACATTACCCCGACCCAGTCTTCCCACACCATCCCAATGAAGCACTCACCTCCCCCCCCCCCCCCCCCTACGAATTGCTGCTGCTGAGATTTTAATTTTCCCAGAGAAAGTCGACAAACGGCTGCCACCTCCGAGAGAACCCTAGCGTAGACCCTCATAAGGCAAACTTTATTTTCGAGGCTGAGAAACCCAGCCATGTCGTTAACCTAAGTCTCTACACTCGGGGGCTTCGAGTCCCTCCGTATTAATAAAATCCGTGTCCGGGGTATTAGGGAGACAAAGGCCAAGACGTCGGCCTCTTTCACTCTCTGAACTCTCAGGTCATCTGACACTCCAAAGATCACTATCTCTGGACTCGGCACCATCCGTGTGTTAAGCACCTTGGACATTGCCCGCGCGAACCCTTGCCAGAACTCTCTAAGCTCCGGACATGCACAAAACATGTGGACATGGTTTGCAAGGCTGCCCTTGCACCTCATACAACTGTCTTCTACCCCAAAAACTTGCTCATTCTCGCTGCCGTCATGTGCGCCCGGTGGACCACCTTAAATTGAATTAGACTGAGCCTGGCACATGATGAAGAGGAATTAATCCTGCCCAGGACCTCTGCCCACAGACCAGCTTCCAACTCCTCACCTAGCTCCTCCTCCCACCTGCCCTCGAGCTCCTCCACTGGGATTTCCTCCGCCTCCTGTAGCTCCTGGTAGATATCCGACACCCACCCATCCCCCACCCAGGTGCCGGAGACCACCCTGTCCTGTATCCTCACCTGTTTTTTTCAGGAAAGCTCGTACTTGCAGATATTTAAAGGCGTTTCCTGGCGGCAGATTAAATTTGTCCTCTAGCGCCTTCAAACAGGGAAAGCTTCCATCTATGAACAAATCTCCCATCCTTCTGATGCTGGCCCTCTGCCAGCTCTGGAACTCACCATCCACCCTACCCGGGACAAAGCTGTGGTTGTTGCATTTCGGGGTCCAGACCCACGCTCCACCTTCTTGTACCTCCTCCACTGTCCCCAGATCCGCAGTGTTGCCACCACCACCGGACTTGTGGAGTAACGGGTCGGCTAGAACGGCAAAGGAGCCGATATCAAAGCTCCCAGACTAGTATCCTTACATGACGCCGCCTCCAGCTGCTCCCACACGCTGCCCCCCCCCAATCGGCCACTTCCTAATCATAGCTATATTGGCCGCCCAGTAGTAGTTGCGAAAGTTCGGCAGAGCCAACCCCCCCCCCCACGCCCCCCCCCCCCCCCCCCCCCCCCCACGCGCACCCCCCCCCCCCCCCAGACTGCGCTCCAACAGCGATCTCCTTACTCGCAGGGTCTTATTCGCCCACACAAAGCCCGCAATGATCCTACTCACCCGCTTAAAAAAGGCCTTAGGGATGAAGATGGGGAGGCACTGAAAGACAAACAAAAATCTGGGGAGGACATTCATTTTCACGGTCTGCACCGTCCTACCAGTGACAGCGGGAGCATGTCCCACCTTTTAAAGTTCCCTTCCATTTGCTCCACCAACCGGGTCAGGTTGAGCCTGTGCAGGGCATCCCATTTCCTGGCCACCTGTATACCCAGGTAACGAAAACCTTTCTCTACCATCCTGAGCGGCAACTCTTTCAGTCTCTCCTTCTGCCCCTTGGCCTGGATCACAAACAACTCGCTCTTTCCCATGTTCAGTTTGTACCCTGAAAAACTACCAAAATCACTCAGGATCTGCAGAACCTCCCCCATCCCCTCCACAGTGTCCGAAATGTACAGGAGCAAATCATCCGCGTATAGCGAGATCCGATGTTCCACCCCCTCCCGAACCAGTCCCCGCCAGTTCCTCGAGGCTCTCAGTGCCATAGCTAGTGATTCTCTAGCTGGGGCAAATAGTAACAGGGAGAGGGGACACCCCTGCCTCGTTCCCCGGTGAAGCTCGAAGTACCCCGACCTCAGCCGGTTTGTACATACACTTGCTACAGGCATCTTGTACAGCAATTTCACCCAGCCAATAAAGCCCTCACCAAACCCGAACCTCCCCAGTGTTTCCCACAGGTACTCCCACTCCACCCGGTCAAAGGCTTTCTCTACGTCCATCGCTGTTACCACCTCCGCCTCCCCTCCCTCCGAGGGCATCATAATAAAATTCAAAAGTCTCCGGACATTGTCTGTCTTTAACAAACCCAGTCTGGTCTTCCTCTATCACCCCTGGGACGCAATTATCAATTCTTGTGGCCAGAATCTTAGCTAGCAATTTTGCATCCACGTTTAAAAGCAAAATCGGCCCATATGACCCGCAATGTTCCGGGTCCTTCCCTCATATAAGAATGAGTGAGATCAAGGCCTGTGACATTGTTTGGGGGGGGGGGGGGGGGGGGTTCCTTTCTCTCTAGCCTCATTGAAGGTCCTCATCAGGAGTGGGCTCAATATTTCCAAAAATTTCTCATAGAATTCTACCTGGTAATCGTCCGGCCCCGGGGCTTTACCCGATTGCATGCCCTCTATACCCTTGACAATCTCCTCCAATTCAATCGGGGGCCCCCAGCCCCTCCACCAGGTTGTCTTCCATCTTTGGAAACCTCAACTGGTCCAAAAATTGCCTCATCCCTTCCGTTCCCATTGGGGGCTGCGACTCATATAGTTTACTACAGAACTCCTTAAAGACTCCATTCAGCCCCCCTGGATCCAAGACCATGTTACCCTCCTTAGTCTTTACTCCCCCGATTTCCCTGTCCAGCTTCCTCTTTCGCAGTTGGTGTGCCAGCATTCTACTCGCTTTTTCCCCGTACTGATAGACTGCCCCCTTGCCTTCCTCATCTGTGCTACCGCTTTTCCCGTGGTCAGCAGTTCAAACTCCGCCTGCAGACTCTGCCGCTCCCTCAGTAGCCCCGCCTCGGGGGCCTCCGCGTGTCTCCTGTCCACTCGGAGTATCTCCTCCACCAGTCTCTCCCTCTCCGCTCTTTCTCTCTTTTCCCTATGGGATCGAATTGAGATGAGTTCCCCTCTGACAACTGCCTTCAGAGCCTCCCAGACCGCTGTCGCTGCTACGTCACCCGTAAAGTTTGTTTCCAGGTGTGGTAGTCGGTATTAGGGATATTACAGTACCTAGGTTGGAGGTACCTGATGTTGTAAGATCATTGGTGAAGCCTGCCTGCTGGTTCCGCCCAGTAAGGCAGAGTATAAGAGTTTGTGTTTCCTTAGCTGCTGCATTCTGTACCTGGGCTGCTGGGGGAAAACATCTAGTTCAATAAAGCCTTCAATTGTCCTACAATCTCGCTTCAAGAGTTATTGATCGTGCATCAATTTATTGAACTAGATTTGAAGAATGAAGCTCCGCATCAAGCCGGAGTGTCTGCAGACTCTGCCGCTCCCTCAGTAGCGGCAAACTCAGCAGCGAACTTTAAACACTGGCTAGCGTGTTTCAATGGATACATCAGGACGGCCACAACTACACCCACAGAGAACCAGAAACTGCAAGTTCTCCACTCAAGGGTGAGCCCAGAAATCTACATGCTCATCAAAGATGCGGACGGTTTCGAGGCTGCGATGACCCTGTTAAAAGGACACGACATCCGCCCAGTAAATCAGGTTTACGCCCGACATCTTCTAGCTACCAGGCGACAAATTCCGGGGGAATCGCTAGACAAATTCTACCACCCACTGCTGGTACTAGGTCGGAACTGTGACTGTCCGCAAGTTTCAGCCAACAACCACACCGAACTTTTAATACGGGACGCCTTCGTTGCAGGTATGCTGTCCTCTCAGATCCGCCAGCGGCTGCTGGAAAAGGAGACGCTAGGTCTCAAGGAGGCACGGGCCCTCGGAAGCTCCTTAGACGTAGCCTCCCGCAATGCCCGAGCGTATGTCTCCGACCGCACGGCAGCCCCATGGGCAGCGTGGACCCCACCCGCAGCCGATGCTGACGTATCCCCCAACAAGCATGTGCTGCGCGGCTGCCAGGCAACCCCGGGGGGCCCCGATGTTATTTATGCAGGCAAGCCAAGCATCTCCGGCAACGCTGCCCAGCCCGCTCTGCAACTTGCAAGGACTGTGGAAAAAAGGGGCATATCGTGGCGGTATGCCAGGCCCGGGCGGTCGCTGCTATCTCCGGGGGCGAACCGGGGCCACCGCCATTACTCTCATCGCAGGCCACGTGCGGCCCATGGGCACCGCCATCTTCGATCTCGCAAGCCACGTGCGGACCCCGGGCACCGCCATCTTGTTCCCCAGAGACCACGGCGATTCATGGGCGCTGCCATCTTGGCTGGAGTCTCAAGACCCCGATTCGGATGACGGCACACCGCCTGAGGAATCCCACCCGCTTCTGCCACGACTCGCCTCGGTGACTCGGGACCAGTCTCGGCCCCGAACTCTTTTGACCACTACGACGACGGTACTCATCAACGGACACAAGACATCCTGCCTGATTGACTCCGGGAGCACAGAGAGCTTTACACACCCCAACACGGTAAGGCGCTGCTCCCTCCCTATACTCCCAGTTAACCAGAGAATCTCCCTGGCCTCCGGGTCTCACTCTGTACTGATCATGGGGTACTGCACAGCTAACCTCACAGTCCAGGGAAGAGAGTTTAAGAATTTCCAACTCTACATCCTCCCTCACCACTGCACTGCCACACACCTGGGATTGGACTTCCAATGTAACCTCCAGAGCTTAACCTTTAAATTCGGCGGCCCTATACCCCCCCCCCCCCCCCCCCCCCCCCCCCCCCCTCACTGTCTGCAGTCTCACGACCCTCAATGTTGACCCACCTTCCCTTTTTGCAAACCTCACCACCTGATTGCAAACCAGTCGCCACCAGGAGCATAGTGCCCAGGACCGGACCTCCATTAGGTCGGAAGTCCAGCGGTTACTGAAGGAAGGTATTATCGAGGCTAGCAACAGCCCCTGGAGAGCTCAAGTAGTGGTTGTAAAGACCGGGGAGAAGCACATGATGGTCATCGATTATAGTCAGACCATCAACAGGTATACGCAGCTTGATGCGTACCCTCTCCCCCCGCATATCTGATTTGGTCAATCAGATTGCTCAATACAAGGTCTCTTCCACAGTGGACCTCAAATCTGCCTACCACCAGCTCCCCATTCGCCCGGACGACCGCAAGTACATTGCATTCGAAGCAGATGGGCGGCTCTACCACTGCCTAAGGGTTCCTTTCAGTGTCAGAAATGGGGTCTCGGTCTTCCAACGGGAGATGGACCAAATGGTTGACTGGTACGGTTTGCGGGCCATGTTTCCGTACCTCAACAACATCACCATCTGTGGCCACGACCAGCAAGGCCACGACACCAACCTCCGCAGATTTCTCCATACCGCCAGTCTCCTTAATCTGACCTATAACAAGGAGAAATGTGTATTCAGCACCGATCGTCTAGCCATCCTCGGCTACGTAGAGCACGATGGAGTCATACGCCCCGACCACGATCGCATGCGCCCCCTCATGGAGCTCCCCCTTCCACACTGCTCCAAGGCCCTGAAATGTTGGCTGGGGTTTTTTTCATATTACGCCCAGTGGGTCCCCAATTATGCAGATAAGGCCCGCCCACTAATCAAATCCATGGTTTTCCCCCTGTCGGGAGAGGCCCGCCAGTCCTTCAGTCGCATAAAGGCAGACATTGCAAAGGCCACGATGCACACAATCGATGAATCCCTTCCCTTCCAAGTAGAGAGCGACGCATCCGACGTAGCTCTGGCGGCCACACTCAACCAAGCGGGCAGGCCCATGGCCTTCTTCTCACACACCCTCCATGCCTCCGAAATCCGCCATTCCTCCGTTGAAAAGGAGGCCCAGGCCATAGTAGAAGCTGTGCGGCATTAGAGGCATTAGCTGGCCGGCAGGAAATTCACGCTCCTCACTGACCAATGGTCGGTAGCTTTCATGTTCGATAATGCACAGTGGGGCAAGATAAAGAACGATAAGATCTTACGGTGGAGGATCGAGCTCTCCAACTACAACTACGAGATCTTATATCGTCCCGGGAAGCAAAACGAGCTCCTGATGCCCTATCCCGCAGCACATGTGCCAACGCACAAGTGGACCAACTCCAGACCCTCCACGATGACCGCTGCCACCCAGGGGTCACTCGTTTCTTCCATTTAATCAAAACCCGCAACGTGCCCATCTCCATCGAGGTCAGGACCGTCACTAGGAACTGCCAAATCTGCGCGGAGTGCAAGCCGCACTTCTACTGGCCAGAGAAAGCGCACCTGGTGAAGGCTTCCCACCCCTTTGAACGCCTCAGCATGGACTTCAAAGGGCCCCTTCACTCCACCGACTGCAACACGTACTTCCTGAACGTGATTGACAAGTACTCCCGGTTCCCGTTCACCATCCCGTCCCGACATGACCGCTGCCACTATTGTAGCCACTGTAGCCACCTAAAATGGACACTGAACTAAACAAAATGGAGAATCGCTAAGACTGCAGGGAAACACAGTTTAGCCAAGGCAGCAGCCTGCAAACACTCATTAGCATTTTGCAAGCAGCAAAACTAGTTTCTGGCCAGGTGGAAGATCTCAAACCAAAGGTGATAATGGCAGAACGCTTTACATACTAATGAGGCAGTCCAGATCTAGGCATACACAATGGCAACATTTGGGTTTGAATAAGATACTTGAGTGGATGTCCAGACAGAGCGGCACCAGAAGTATCCACTATAGAAACCGCCCCCGCCATCAAGAGAGACCCTCACATTGGAGGAATTCAAAAGATATCGATTGGAAGCGATCCAATCGATACCTAAAGGTAAAGCCCGCCCAGGAAAAGGCAAGGACATTGGGGACCCCTATAAAAGTAGACCCCCACACATGGTCCTGTCTGTTGTTTCGTGCTCCGGCTTTGACCAAGAACTTGAACCTGTATCCTGACTCCAGCCGTTGAGCACCAGCCGCGGAACCGTAAGTGCCAATACGACGCTCGCTACGCGAACCAAGCTCTCTAGACCCCCAGTGATCAGCACGCTTTCTGAAGGTTGCAGACCAAGACCGGGACGAAGGCCTCGCTCCCTGACCTTGCCTGTTCCTGTTTAGTTAAGTATTCTGATTGCTTAGTTTAGTCATAGCGTAGTCCCTTAGTGTGTGCATGCGTATTTATTATAATTGTATAATAAATATTGATCGTTTGGAACTTACTAATCGGTGTATCGTTTTATTACTTTGAACCTGACCTTGGAATATTTGTGAGGTGTCTATACGGCATCTGGCGACTCCTGAGCTGAAAATACATACACAGAGCCTAGTAGTGTTAAGCACACGGCCTTTAATGGAGGCAAGTTAATAACACTCCAATAAACGCGTTTTACACCCATAGCAAAACGTGCAACATTTAGTGGCGACATCCTGACGGGACACGGTTACAAGTGGTACCCCCACTCCGTCGAGGACCCTGAAATTTGAATTAGAAATCTGGTAAAGAAAAGGAAAGAAATCACAAATATTCAAGGTGTTCAAAGGAATAAACGTAATTCGGAAGTGTGTTTAGTGCATGCGTACTAACAGGGTTGTAAGGAAAACCTGAAAGCATTTTTGTTGCGACAAACTTTCGGTAGTTTTGTGAACGGAACATAGCGTAAGCCTTACCCGTTTCGTGAGGCATAACCTCAACACCCCCTGTTCCTAAATTTAAAGTGAGTCAGAGAAAAATGGCCATGCAGGCAATGGAACGCCTCATGAACCCAGAACGGTTTGTGGTCGCAGCGACCAGCAGTAGCCGAGTAGGTCAGTGTCCCATGTGGGAGCTGGAACTCCGCAAATATCTGCAAGGAAAGGGATGGCCCCTTTGGAAAGAGTTTTGTTTGAATGAGGAGACAGGTCCCGGAAGTATAGGACATACTTGGTGGGAGAACCTCTCTCAAATTCACAAGAAAAATATGAGTAAAGCACGTAAGCCGATGGCGATTGTGTCCTGTTTGGCACAATTGCGAGGCACAGAGGAGGTCGTTCAGACTCTCCGGGCAGAATTAGAAGAAATAGAATGAGTAAAGTGGATGTCAGGGACATCAAAAAGGAAAACATGGATCTTAGAGGGAAGTTGGCAGAGAAAGGTAGAGAGGTGGATGATGCCAAGAGGGCACATCAGTCTTGTCTAGCCCATCTCAGCAGTTCCCAGACCCAGTACGAAAAGGCCTATCAGGACGTGCAACGTGCCGTCCTGATAAGAGAAGAATCAGAGAAGCAGGTAGAGGCTTTGCAGAGGCAATGCTCTGACCTTAAAGCAGCTTTGAGAGCACTCCATGCTGCCACCACAGAACAAAGACAGAGTACTGTAGATCATGCGAAATGCAGGAAGCAGATTGCAGAGCTGCAATCGCTGCTTTCGGTGCAAAATGGGTTTCAAAGCACCTTTGGAACGCAGTTAGATGAGGAGAATGCCCCAGACTGGAAAGAGTTAAGTGAGACAGCGCAGCGTTATGTTCAGGGAACATGTGCGCCAGCAGCGCAGCAGAAAAGGCAAGCACCCCAAACCCCCACAGATCAGCTAGTTACCATTCCAATGAATCCAGTCACCACCCAGAGGAAAGCGACCACAGAAGGCGCACCCGATATAACTTACACCACCCCCTTAACTGTAACCCAACTCAGGGACGCGTGTGAGAAGATCACTCCGTTTCTCCCCACCGCAGACCCCCACCAATTTTTCGCAAAGGTAAAGCAACAGGCAACCATGTACGGCCTGGACGAGAGAGAGCAGGTTAAACTCACAGTTCTGAGTTTAGACCCATCGGTTGTAGCAGCCCTCCCCGACCCACAGAACGTTGGCGGAGGCACCCTAGAGGAAATGCACACCTCCATTTTAGATGCCATAGGGTATAATCGAGGTGACCCCGTAGAAGGACTTAATAAGTGCCGGCAGAAGAAATCCGAGCACCCCACAGCATTCGCCGGAAGGCTGTGGATCCATTTTAACGCAGTATTTGGCGATGTAAATAGAGCCCATTTGAACCGTGAAAACATGGTTAAATGGACGCGCACCATAATTTCCCATGCCACAGAAGCAGGACAGAATGTCTGCAGCAATTATGATCCCTCAGAAGAGGCCCATAATGAAAAATGGGTCTTGAAAAGATTGTCCCGCATTTGGCAGCAATCCGTTCACAATAAAACAGCATTTATAAATCCCGAAGAGCAGGCAGATGCAGACATGAATCCAGTTAAAACACATCAAAACCCCGCATGTGTAAATGAGGGAAGGAACAGCCCACAGCAGATCAAGTCAAAAGAATGTTTTAACTGTGGACAGTTAGGACATTACGCTCGAGAATGTCAAGCCCCCCCGAAACAGCAACAGAATCAGCCCACCAATGCCCCCCGAAGCAGCAATGAAATCAACAGCCCAGACCCCCCTCTCAGGGAACAGTACACAAGGGAACAATGCACCAGAGTGCCTGCTCCGCCTTATGTGCCTCAGGGGTCATGTTACAACTGTAGGCAGCCAGGACACTTCTCCCGAGATTGCAGGAGACACCCAGCACCAGCTAGACCCGCCCCCAGATATGAAAGAGAACACCACCCACAGCAGCTACAAGGTCCCAGCTGCCCCATGCAAACTATGAGTGCTTACCCACCACTTCTCATGCCAGGGATACCTCAGCAATGCCAGTTCATTTTTGTTTCTCTCCTTCCCCTCTTCTTCGGTCACACTGCACTGGCTCCATATGCTAGTTACACCCCCAGCCAAATGTAATTTACAGTATCCTTTGTTCTGATGGAACCTGTACGATATACGTTGCATGTTTGTTTGTATGTGTTTGTTAAATGTTCAGTGTTTAAATTTAAACAGCTTTTCACAGCCCCACGCCACCACTGATGGAACCTGCACGCATGTTTGTTTGTCAGTTTATGTTTCTTGTTAATATGTTAAGGGTTTGATTTCAGATCTTTTCAGCTGAAAAGATTGTGACCACCTCACACGCACTTTAGTTTGTCTGCAGATACCTCTGAGAACTTCAGTTGTATCCTCTGGTGAACCGACACGGTTCACGACTTGTTCCCTATTTTCAGATGAAGGAGCATCTTGGCTCCTCCATTGTTTTTAGGTGCCCCTCTATTCGGCGAATAGAGGCTGCAAATCCATGATAAACACATTCTTGCCCGTTTACTCCAGGTTACTCAGGCAGTGGACAAACGGCACTGAGGACCCGCCCTGTCTGAGAACCCACTTTGGTCAGCCAAGCTCGGGTATGGCACAGCACGCCCTACCCGGGGATCCCATTCAAATCTTACCCGTAGCGGCCCATATGCAACCCATTCGACCTTTTGTTTCCAATTTGTTTTCATTTTTCGTTAGGCAGCCCTTAGGCCGCCATCCCACATGCTATTTACATCCAGGAACATTCGGATGGTAAATGAGCAAAGCCTGCGAGACGGCTCGCAGGAGGAGAGTTGTTAGGTGTATTGTGTTCATTAAATTCGCATTTTTGAAAAAAAAAAATGAGGGGAGTCACAGGGTGTGACTTGGCCAGTCATTTTTAATGGGTCAATTGGAATTGAAAGACAGATACACTAACAAGTACGGATATTAAGCTGTATTGACAGATACTGTGCTTGATCCCATAACTTTCGAAGGACGAAACAGAGATCACAGCAAGGATCGGCCATACAGGAGGAAGAAAAGAAGGAGAACGAAGAGAAGATGATGGAAGCCCACTTATTGCTTTTAAATGTTATATTTGTATGAGTGGAAGCAAGACACGTTTCCCCCACAACCCCCACCGTAAATGTTTCACTTACAGCAACTCCCCAGTGCTCAGCTCTGATCAGTGAGGTTCAGACCTGGTGCACAAAATTTATGACATGGTACTCCATGTCATACGTGATTGAATCACTGCTAGTGATTGCGATCCTCGCCATACTCGTACAGACTAGTTTCTGGCCAGGTGGAAGATCTCAAACCAAAGGTGATAATGGCAGAACGCTTTACATACTAATGAGGCAGTCCAGATCTAGGCACACACAATGGCAACATTTGGGTTTGAATAAGATACTTGAGTGGATGTCCAGACAGAGCGGCACCAGAAGTATCCACTATAGAAACCGCCCCCGCCATCAAGAGAGACCCTCACATTGGAGGAATTCAAAAGATATCGATTGGAAGCGATCCAATCGATACCTGAAGGTAAAGCCCGCCCAGGAAAAGGCAAGGACATTGGGGACCCCTATAAAAGTAGACCCCCACACATGGTCCTGTCTGTTGTTTCGTGCTCCGGCTTTGACCAAGAACTTGAACCTGTATCCTGACTCCAGCCGTTGAGCACCAGCCGCCGAACCGTAAGTGCCAATACGACGCTCGCTACGCGAACCAAGCTCTCTAGACCCCCAGTGACCAGCACGCTTTCTGAAGGTTGCAGACCAAGACCGGGACGAAGGCCTCGCTCCCTGACCTTGCCTGTTCCTGTTTAGTTAAATATTCTGATTGCTTAGTTTAGTCATAGCTTAGTCCCTTAGTGTGTGCATGCGTATTTATTATAATTGTATAATAAATATTGATTGTTTGGAACTTACTAATCGGTGTATCGTTTTATTACTTTGAACCTGACCTTGGAATATTTGTGAGGTGTCCATACGGCATCTAGCGACTCCTGAGCTGAAAATACATACACAGAGCCTAGTAGTGTTAAGCACACGGCCTTTAACGGAGGCAAGTTAATACACTCCAATAAACGCGTTTTACACCCATAGCAAAACGTGCAACACTATCATTTAAGCCCTCCACAGTATCTTTACCCTGTTCGGTTTCCCCGCCTACGTCCACAGCGATAGGGGGTCCTCCTTCATGAGTGACGAACTGCATCAATTCCTGCTCAGCAAGCGCACTGTCTCAAGCAGGATGACCAGTTATAACCCCTGGGGCAACAGGCAGGTGGAAAGGGAGAACGAACAGTCTGGAAGACCGTCATACTGGCCCTACGGTCCAGGAATCTCCCAGTCTCCCGCTGGCAGGAGGTCCTCCCCGATGCACTCCACTTGATCATTGCTGTGTACCACGATCAACGAAACACCTCATGAACGTCTCCTTGTCTTCCCTAGGGGCAGAGGCAGCACGGTAGCATGGTGGTTAGCATAAATGCTTCACAGCTCCAGGGTCCCAGGTTCGATTCCCGGCTGGGTCACTGTCTGTGCGGAGTCTGCACGTCCTCCCAGTGTGTGCGTGGGTTTCCTCCGGGTGCTCCGGTTTCCTCCCACAGTCCAAAGATGTGCGGGTTAGGTGGATTGGCCATGCTAAATTGCCCGTAGTGTCCTAAAAAGTAAGGTTAAGGGGGGGGGGGGGGTTGTTGGGTTACGGGTATAGGGTGGTTACGTGGGTTTGAGTAGGGTGACCATTGTTCGAAACAACATAGAGGGCCAAAGGGCCTGTTCTGTGCTGTACTGTTCTATGTTCTATGAAGTCATCCTCCGAGACCTCGCTCCCAACCTGGCTGTCAGCTCCTGGACCCATTCTGCTCCACAAACACGTGCGAGCGCACAAGTCGGACCCGCTGGTCGAGAGGGTACACTTCCTATGTGGCATGCCCCAACGGCCGGCAGGATACGGTCTCCCTCCAGGACCTGGTGCCCGCTGGATCCCCACCCACACCCCCTCACCAACCCGGTGCCCGCTGGATCCCCACCCACACCCCCACACCAACCCCACCCACAGGCGCACCCCACGGCTGCCCCCTTCCCGGGGGATCGGTCCTTCCACTGGTCCCACCCAGGGGTGATGAAGCTGAAGAAGCCACGCTCCCGGAGTCACGGATGCCCGAGCCGGCGCCTGCATCTTTGCCGAAACTACGATGATTACAGAGGACGACCAGGGCCCCTGATCGACTAATAGCTTCATTATGAAATGTACCTGTAATTAAATACCTGTAAATAATTTGTGGGACATGTAAAAGGCAAAACACTACCACCGACGGGTACCGCCATAACCTCCACCACTGTATAACGCAAGACCACCACCCCTGCCGGACTCTTTTTTTTCCCCAACAGCTGGTGAATGTGTAGTCGGTATTAGGGGTATTACGGTACCTAGGTTGGAGGTACCTGATGCTGTAAGATCATTGGTGTTGGAGGTACCTGATATTGTAAGATCATTGATGAAGCGTGCCTGCTGGTTCCGCCCAGTAAGGCGGAGTATAAGAGTCTGTGTTTCCCTCGCTGCTGCATTCTGTACCTGCGCTGCTGGGGAAACATCTAGTTCAATAAAGCCTTCAATTGTCCTACAATCTCGCTTCGGGAGTTATTGATCGTGCATCACCAGATAATATTGGATGTTCCTGCTAATCCGCCCGCAAACCTCTTCGTCCGTCAGCAGCCCCACATCCAGTCTCCAGAGTATGCGCTGCCCTCTCTCCTCACTAAGCCGCAGGTCCACCCAGTGCAGGGCATGGTCCGAGACTGTGATTGCTGAGTATTCTGTCCCCACCACCTTTGGGATTAACACCCTGCTCAAGACAAAGAGGTCTATGCGAGACTAAACCTTATGAACATGGGAGAAAAAAAGAGAACTCCTACGCTCTCGGCCGCGCAAACCTCTAGGGATCCCCCCCGCCATCTGCTCCATAAAACCCTTCAGTTCCTTAGCCACTGCCAGTCGCTTCCCTGTCCTGGACTACAACCGGTCCAGCTCGGGGTCAATGACTGTTTAAAGTCTCCCCCCATGATCAGGTTGTGTGACTGTCCGGGATTTTGCCTAGCATGCATCTCATAAATTCTACAACATCCCAATTCGGAGCATAGACGTTCACAAACACCACCCGGATCCCCTCCCACTTCCCACTCACCATTATATACGTGACTCCCTTATCTGCCACAATTCTCCCAGCCTCGAATGCCACACCCTTACTGATCAGAATTGCTACCCCCCGGTCTTCGAATCCAGCCCCGAATGGAACACCTGGTCTACCCATCCCTTTCTCAATCTCGTGTGATCTGTGAGCTTTAAATGTGTCTCCCGAAGCATTGCTACGTCTGCCTTTAACCCCTTTAGATGCGCGAACACACGCGCAACTTTGACCGGCCCATTCAAACCCCTCGCATTTCACGTGATCAGCCTGGACGGGGGGCTAACCCCCCACCCCCCCTGCCGACTAGCCATCGCCCTTCTTGGCCAACCTCGAGCCCGCGCCCTGCGCTTCCTCGAGCGCCCCCACAGGGAGCCGCCGCCCCCGACCCTCAATTGGTACCCCCACAATTGATACCTCCTGTGTCAGCAAAGCAGCATCCCCCCTTCCCCTCCCTCCCCCACCCGAACAGCCCCACAACCCAAAACCCCCCGCCAAGCACCACCTGAGCACTTGCTCACCCCCCACTATGCTCCCGAGAGTCAGCTGACCCATGCTGACCCTGGCAGCTCCCGCCCCATGCGCCGATCAGACTGTCGCCTCTTTGTCCGGACCCCTTGCCCCACATGAATAAACCAATTAGACTACCTCTCCAGCCCCAGTGAGTAAATAGTAATAAAAAACAGAAGACACTAACATTGCCCCGTGAGGAGACACTTGTTGAACCAAGGCGCCAACTTCCCAAAAAAAAAAAAAAAAAAAAAAAAATCGCACTAAGTACAGGCCTCCCCCACCCCTCCGTATCTCTACTTTGCCGAAAACACTGCGCCCTCCAGCCACCACCACAGCCCTTACACGCACCCAACATTGTCTACAATCTTATATTAGAAACGGTACTGTGTTACCCAGCCCCACCGCCGCTATCCACCAAAGCTTAACTGTTCTTTAATTTGAGTCCAGCTTTTCTTGTTTAACGAATGACCACTCCTCTTCCGGCGTCTCACAATAGTGATGCCGTTCCTTGTACGTGACCCATAGCCTCGCTGGGTGCAGCATCCCAAATTTCACCCCCTTGCTGAAGAGGTTCACCTTCACCCGGTTGAATCCAGCTCGCCTCTTGGCCAGCTCCACACCCAGGTCCTGGTAGATACTTATCACGCTGTTCTCCCAACTGCTGCTCAGTTCTTTTTTTGCCCACCACAAGACAAGTTCCTTGTCCGAGAAGCAATGAAATCTCACCACCACGGCCTTCGGCGGTTCATTCACCTTGGACTTCCTTTCGAGGGCTCTGTGCGCCCCGTCCAGCTCCAGGGGTCGAGAGAATACCCCAGTCCCTATCAGCGTCTCCAGCATCTTCGACACAAATGCTCCCGCATCTGACCCCTCCAGACCTTCGAGTGGCCCACAATTCTCAGGTTCTGGCTTCTGGACCTGTTTTCTAGGTCCTCCAGCCTCGCCTGCCACTTCTTGTGGAGGTCATCCTGCGCCTCCACCTTAAGGGCCAATACGACCAACTCGTCCTCATGGTCGGATAGCTTTTTCTCCATCTCCTTAATCGCTTTCCCTTGTGTCGCCTGAGTTGCGATCATTTGTCTACTGATGACTTCGTGTCCTTTTTAAGATCAGCAAAGCAACCCCTGAGGAACTCATGTTGCTCCTGTGCCCACTGCGCCCATGCACCCTGGTCTATACCAGCCGCCATGCCGTGCCTCGAACGCCCGCTCCGCACGCTTCTGTCTGTTGGGACTTAAACGCTTCACCCGGTCACTCCTGGTCCAGCTATCCATACAACAGAGAGAAAATCCTTTTGGCAGTGTTCACTTCACCAATCTTCCCCAAAAAGTCCGTGAAAACTCCTGAAAAAAGGTCCGAGAGTCCGTTCCAGACGGAAGCTGCCGAATGCACGACCTACTCCTCCATGGCCGCCACTGGAAGTCTCGTCACCACTTCTTCAATGGCCTTGGCGCGATCTTTTCACAATTGTTCCCTCTGCTGCTGGAACTCAGCTTTAATAAAGGCCATCAAGTCAGCTTGAAGCCTTTAAGCTCGCCCTTCCCCTGCCTGCATGCTGGAAAAGGCTTGTCTCTTTGCTGCAGCTCCAGCCAAATCCCTCACTGTTTCTGCCGGGTCTGGTAACCAAGAGACATACCATTCCTGGGGGAAAGTACTCCTCCAACATTCACCTACATCTTTTCATCAAAATTCCACCCGGTATTGATTAAAAAAGAGCTCTTTTCTGTAACCTTGGGCAGGAGCTGCCTTGTGTGTGACCACTTACTCCATGGTCCACACCGGAAGTCCCTTTATGCTATACTCAGTCAAATGCTGCCTTGATGTCAAGGACAGTCACTCTCACCTAACCTCTGGCATTCAGCTCTTTTGTTCATATTTGAACCAAGGCTGTAATGAGATCAAAACCGGAGTGACCCTGGCGGAATCCAAACTGAGCGTCTGTGAGCAGGTTATTAGAAGTGCCACTTGATAGCACGGTTGATGACTCCTTCCATCATTTTGCTGATGATGGAGTGGACTGATAGGGTGGTAATTGACTGGGTTGGATATGTCCTGTTTCTGGTGTACAGGACACACCTGGGCAATTTTCCACATTGCTGAGTAGATGCCAGTCTTGTAGCTGTACTGGAACAGCTTGGCTAGGGGTGCGGCAAGTTCTGGAGCACAAGTCTTCAGTGCTACTGGCAGAATATTGTCAGGACCCATAGCCTTTGCAGTATTTAATGCCTGCAGCCATTTCTTGATGTCACGTGGAGTGAATTGTATTGGCTGAAGACTGACATCTGTGATGCTGGGGACCTCTGGAGAAGCCCAAGATGGATCATCCACTCGGCACTTCTGGCTAATGATTGTTGCGAATGTTTCAGCCTTGCCTTTCGCAATATGTGTTGGGCTCCTACATCATTGAGAATGGGGATATTTGTGGAGCATCCACGCCCGGTGAGTTGGTTAATTGTCCACCACCATTCATGGCTGGATGTGGTAGGACTGTAGAGCTTAGATCTGATGCACTCATTATGGAATCGCTTTATTCTGTCCATCACTTGCTGCTTATGCTCTTTAGCATGCAAGTAGTCCTGTACTGCTGCTTCACCAGGTTGACTCCTCATTTTTAAGTATGCCTGGCAATTCGCCTGGCATGCTGTCCTGCACACTTCACTGAACCCGGGTTTATCCCCTGGCTTGGTGGTAATGGCAGAGTGGGCGATATGCCAGGCCAGAAGGCTGCATATTGTGGTCGAGTACAATTCTGCTGCCACAGGTGGCCCACAGCGCTTCATGGATGCCCAGTCTTGAGTTGCTAGATCTGTTCAAAGTCTAGCCCATTTAGCATGTGGTAGTGCCACACGACACGATGGAGGGTATCTTCAATGTGACTGTCTGTGTGTAGTTTGCACATTCTCTCCATGTCTGCATGGATTTCCTCCGGGTGCTTTGGTTTCCTCCCACAGTTCAAAGATGTGCAAGTTAGATGGGGTTACGGGGATTGGGCGGGAAGAGGGTCTAGGTGGGATGCTCTTTCAGACAGTTGGTCCATACTCGATGGGCTGAATGGTCTCCTTCTGCACTGTAGGTATTCCATGATTCAAATGCTAAATTCAATGTGCAATTGCACCCTTAGAAACACGAAATACAAGTTAAACAGTAAACATTACAACTATGAATTTGCAAAGTTCCTCACTGATTTTAAAATGCTTTGGAGCATCCGAATAATGTGACACTGTATAAATGCAAGCTTGTTCATTCTTTCTTACATGTGTTATAGCTGTAAGTTCTAAAAAAGGATGGGTGTTTCCATTTTACTAGCTTTTTCTTAATATTACCCTATGGTATAACCAAAAAGCAAATATGTAGTTGATCAAAATAAAATCGTACCTTTGCATGTGAATCAAAATCAGTTGTCTGCAAAATAGTATTGATGCTTTTCTCCTCTGTGGTGACCTTAGCGGTCTGTGTGCTTTGTTGTTTCACAGTAGATTCAACAATGGACCACTTTGTGTTACAAGCCCCATTTCCATACTTTCTCCTTTGTCCCAATGTTGGTCTATTTTTGCTCATCAAAGTTATATCTGTGTTGTCAGCTCGATCAACAACAGAGATCATAGCTGTAGTGTCTTTGTCTACAGTGAAATCAGCCCTGAAATCTCTGCTCACATCAACATACTGATCCACCTTGATAATTAAACTTTTTGTCTCTTTTTTGAAGCAGTGTTCACATTTCTCCTGATTATGAGTACAAGTTCCTTCAATCAAAGTACTTCTTCCAAAAACTGTCGAGTCTGATATACAGTCGATAAATCTATTGCATTCAGTTGTCTCTAATGGTTCAAGGACATCATCTTCTTGGCCTGTCAGATCAGTGTTATGGTCAATCACTGTTACACTTGCAATAATGCTGTCATCAGCAGCTGACACAAATGAATCATCAAAGAACTTCTGATGATCTGAATCTGAAACTGCAGCAAGTTCACAAGAATTTCCCCATCCTGGATGATCTGGACTTTCACATGCAGACGCGGTATTGCTGCTCTGCTTACTCTGGTTCTGTGATGTGTCCTCAGCTTCTGAAATCGTACTGGTAGAAACTACAGCATCCACCACATTAAGTAACACCAATGGTACTTGATTTTCATTTTCAATGTCTGTTGATGCACTACAGACAGATTCGTCATTGGCAAATTCTTCTATTTGATTAGGGAAGCGAAGTTCACTTTGATTAACACTTTCCAACAATACTTCAGTCTGAAGGTTACTGTTATGTACACCTTCTACTCGTTCTAACTTGCTCCCATTAGAACCTATTACATTTTGTTCTAACTTGCTTCCATTAGGACCTATCACATTTCTGTCATTGATTACTCTCTCGGCTCTTCCCTCTGAGATCCCAATAGATTTACAATCTACAAGGTGGGAGTCAGTTGGCCTTTCTGCACATTCACAAACAGCTATCTCATTACTTTCGTGTACAAATGACGTATGTGAAGTGATAGCAGAAATAAACGAGGTCTCATCTATTTCTTCAGCTAAAGGACAGCAATGCGCAAATTGATCAGACTCTTCAGGATTCGGAGCATCTGGATATGCTGCAGGAGTCTGTTTTTCTGGGGAAAGCTCTTCATGGCCGAAAAAGTCAGCAAAACTGTTGCTTTCAGTGCTGTTCATGCTGTAATAATCAGGAAATGGCTCTGGATCGAAAGTCACAGAATCCTTATATTCAGGAATATATTGATGCGGAGTTTCTCGTTTAATCTCCTGAAAAAAGTCACCAGCAACTTGCTGCAAGGTCATTTCATTCAGCTTCCTGTATATGTCAAACTCTGTATCCAAGGACAGGATTGATTCATTTCCATACTCATTCACCAACACCAATTTCTGGTTGCACTGTGCTTGTTCAAGAGCTGTCAGCACACCGGTTTCCTTTGCCAGATCATCAACAACTGAACTTCCATGATCAGAGCTGGTTTCATATGACAACTCCAAAGTATTTGAAAGCTGACATTTTGTCTCAACGATTTCTTTGTCACATTCAGTTCTTAATCCCCTATCAAAGGAACAAGGTTTAATTCCAGAATTAAATTCATCGCAAGTATATTCTTCATTTGTTTTTCGGTTCCCAAAATTAGGACCAACGGCTTTGAAGCAGGGGAACCCTTTTCCAACACTGGAATAAGATGTAAGGATTCTCTGATTGTGCGCAAGAAGCATATTCTTATCTATAAAATGTGTAAAAATTTATAACAATTAGTGCAATTAATGTTAACTAACTCAATAAACTATTAACCCTGCAGTCTAATGGGAAATGTGCCAGTACTCACTACATGTACACACCATTATGCCCCTGCATTACTCTCCAATCTATATTAAACCAACTAATCAGAACTAGGTCAGAAGTTGAAGCACAGCAGTGTGACCTAGTGTCTTAGGGTGAAAAATTGCAAAGATTGCAGCTCATCATCACAGCTGCAAAATACAGGTGTGGATGCTGAGTGAGGACTGGTTCAAGCTCAGCTCTGATCTCTCACCCTCTGCCAATCAACCAGACTGTTTACACTGCAGTGATATCTTAAGCAATTATTGCCCAGAATACATTCCCTTCCCTCACTGCAGAGAATCATACAATAAATATGACCACTGCAGTGATATCTTAAACAATTATAGCTCAGAATACATTCCCTTCAAGAGGGAAGGGAAGAAAAAAAATGCATAAGACATTACTAGGTCGATGTTGTCTGCTGATGCCCAGCTGTTTTTCCTGGTTTCAAAATGTGCAAACACTCTACCGATTTCATTATCTTTTCCCTATGCCAGAACTTTGACTTCTGGGTACTTTTATTACAATCAGCAATTCGAGGGGATCAATGATAAAAATCAAATCAGTAAAAAATTTATTGTAGAGAGAATAAAGTTCAAAATAATGAAAGATCTTAGTGTTTGCCAAGACGCCCATCAAATTACTTATTAGTGATTGATTGAAGATCAACTATTCTGTGCATTAAGTTATCAAGAACAAAAATATTGACATATTACTTCCTGCGCATTTTGTTTAATGTTTTGGCTATTTATTAGGTCACTGGGAGGAGTTAGGAAACCCTACTGGGCAAGAGAACAATTAAGCTAAACTGTAGAAGAGCACCAGCACGGAGTCGATGAGCTGACATCATGACCACCTTATGTGCTGCATTGATTCCATAATAGCTACTTAAGCACAGCAACAGATCATGCAAGAAGACCCAATGCGAGTTCACTCTTAATCGGCTGTCATAATCTTACTCCGGTGTCAACCAGAGTAAAGTTTTTCAGAGAAATATCACACTTGTGGGCCTGCAGCAAGCAACATTTCACAGTTAACTAATCCTGCTAAAACCACTATGTAAATTATTTAAAGAATCTCCTTCCCATCATCTGCTGTACAGATAAATACAGTACTAACGATAGTTATGGCAACAATTTTATAGAGCACCTTTAGCATCTAAAAAATGACACACTGTGTCCACACAAAAAATAGACATCACGCAATTGGAGAATTAGCTGGGTTTTCAGAAAACAGTTGAAGGCAAGGTGCAGCTTTTTAAGGAGAGTTCCATGGGTAGACAGAAGAGGGCTGAAGCCTTATGATGAGATTGAGCGAGAAGGATGGTTGCAAATGACTGGAGGACTTGGATTTGGATACCAAACTTAATCTATTTAGAAAAAAGATGAGGATACTAAATTCCAAACAAAATTAATAAAGTGCAGGGCACACATGTAAATTCAGTGAACACAATTATCCCACGGCACTGTGTGAGCTGCAGAGATTGAACAATGGTCCCTCAAAAAAAACAACCACCAAAATCGGATTAACTAGTCACTCATCTGTTGTATTGTTTGTGGGACCTTGTGAGCACCTATCAGGGGATGATATCATCATTTACATCCTTCCATCTACACAAGAAAATGGACATGGAGCATATCAAATACACTGAGAACGTGGTAGCTTTATATGATGCATTTTGCTGATGGCTGAAAGGACTGAGAAGCGGGTTTCCCACATTGTTTAAAAATATTTTTATGGGATGAGGGTTTCAGGCAAAGCCAGCATTTGTTCCCCATCTCATCTCCAACTGACTTGAGCTGGGTGACTTGGTAGGCCACTGCAAAGGCCAGTTAAGAATCTGGAGTCACATGTGGGCCAGACCAGGGAAGGATGGCAATTTTTGTCCCGATTGACTTTTTGCATCAAACGATGATAGCAGCAATCACTGAGGCCAGCTTTACCAAATTTATTAGCTGAATTTAAATTCCGCCAACTGCCTTGGTGGGATTCGAACCCATGTCCCCAGAGCATTACTCTGGGACTGTGGATTACTTGGGTCATCGAGATTACTATTATGCCACCATCTACCACATTTAAAGCAGTTATCACGTGTTGTTTTCGACATCGACATCTGTTTCCAACTGTAGCCATTGAGGGGGTGATAAGGAACAATACAAATGCAATATGTGTGTTCATTTCTTAAGCAGGAAAGCTGAAAAATAAGACAGTGAACACATCAATAGAAGTGTTTGGACCTAAAACTGTGTGAACAAATAAATTATGGCACATGTAACACCTGGCAACAACCTTACATGATCACATTCTAAATAGCTTGCTTCAAAAGCATTTTAAGAGCCATAAAGGGTGACTTTTACAGTTCCCTCAGGTGCTAACTGAATACTCAGATTAGATACATTCCAACAAGAAAGCCTAGTGAACCTTTCTCTGGCCTGCCTCCAATGCTAATATATCTTTCCTTAGATAAGGGGCAGCAGGGTAGCATGGTGGTTAGCATAAATGCTTCACAGCTCCAGGGTCCCAGGTTCGATTCCCGGCTGGGTCACTGTCTGTGTGGAGTCTGCACGTCCTCCCCCTGTGTGCGTGGGTTTCCTCCGGGTGCTCCGGTTTCCTCCCACAGTCCAAAGATGTGCGGGTTAGGTGGATTGGCCATGCTAAATTGCCCGTAGTGTCCTAAAAAGTAAGGTGGGGGGGGGGGGGGGTTGTTGGGTTACGGGTATAGGGATATGTGGCTCGGCACAACATTGAGGGCCGAAGGGCCTGTTCTGTGCTGTACTGTTCTATGTTCTAAAACTGTTCACGTATTCCAAGTGTGGTCCAACTAGTGCCTTGTGTTTTAGTAAGACTTCCCTTTTTTATACTCCATTTGCTTAAAAATAACATCCAACATTCCATTTGCCTTTCCTATTACCTGCTGAACTTGCATTGTAGCTTTTTGTGATTTATGCACAAGGACCCCCCCAAAGCCCACTGTGCTGCCCCTTTCTGCAGTCCTTTTTCATTTATACAGAATGTAGAGAACAGCAAAGAAATACTGAACGGTTAGGAAGTGGAGAAAAATTTGAGAATGAAAGAAAGCCAGCTCCAAATATAAATGTGGAGATGCTGGCGTTTGGACTGGGTGGGCACAGTAAGAAGTCTTACAACACCAGGTTTATGTCCAACAGGTTTGTTTTAAATCACCAACTTTCAGAGCACAGCGCCTTCATCAGGTCAGGTGGGTTCCACAACCACATATATAGACAAAGTCAATGATGCAAGATAATACTTTGTATTCAAAGTATCATCTTGCATCAATGACTTTGTCGATATATGTGGTTGCAGAACCCACCTCTTCACTCACTTGATGAAGGAGCTGCGCTCCGAAAGCTAGTGATTCAAAACAAACCTGTTGGACTTTAACCTGGTGTGTAAGACTTCTTACTGTAGAAATATAAAGACAGATAGTAAGGGTTTCTATAGATATTTAAATAAGAATAGTTAACAAGCAAGCATTGGTCCTACTGAAAATGAGTCTGGGGAATTTATAATGGAAAATAAGGAGATTGTGGATGAATTGAACAGGCATTTTGCATCATTCTTCGCTCTAGAGGATACAAATATTCTTCAAGAAATAGCTGTAAATCAGGATTTGAAAGGGAGGGAGAAGGTCAGGAAAATTACAATCACTAGGGAGTCGTACTTTAGCAAATTAGGAGTATGGGCTGATAAATTCCCAGCTCCTGATTCATTTGATTCTCGGGTCTTAAAAGAAGATGCGTTTGTTCCAATTTTCCAAAGTACTCTAGATTCGGGGAAGGTTCCATTCAATTGAAAAATAACAAATTTAGCTTAGCATCTTATCATAAGGAAAATGTTAGAAACTATTAAAGATGTTATGGCAGGGTACTTAGAAAATTCCAAAGCAATCTGGCCGAATCAACATATTTTCTAAAAAAGAGAAATCTCGTTTCACCAATTTATTGGAGTTCTTTGAAGGAGCCACATATGATGTGGACAAAGGGGAACCGGTGGTGTACTGTACAGCAATTTCCAGAAGGCATTTGATAAGGTGCCATGTCAAAGGTTACTGCAGAAAATGACTGGCCAATAGTTTCTTGCTTTGTCTTCCTCCCTTTTTAAATAAGCATTAGCTATTTTCAAATCTAATGGTACCTTCCTCAAACCTTGAGTGAATTTTGAAAAATTAAAACCAGCACACCAACTACCTCACTAGCCACTTATTTTAAGATTCTAGGGTGAAATGCATCAGGGTCCAGGGAATTATCAACCTGCAGATCCAACTATTTATTAAGTACCACATCCCTGATGATTGAAATGTCCTCGAGTTCCTCCCTCTTTTTCAATTCCTGATTTTTCTAGCTATTTCTAGTGCATAACTTGTATCCTCTATAATGAAGACCAATGAACTTCTGGTTGTGGCCATGGTGTGAGTGGTCACACACAGGGCAGCTCCTGCCTGCAGGCACAGAAAATAGTTCTTTTTACCCGATACTGGGAGGAATTTTGATGAAAAGGCATAGGTGAATGTTAGAGGAGTAGTTTCCCCCGAGTGGTATGTTTGCTGGCTATTTGACCTGGTAGAAAACAGTGAGAGATTTGGCTGAAACGTTGGAGGAAGCCTGTGCTGCAACAACCACACTGTAAACATGCGGGGAGGGGGCAGATGCAAGCTGGAAGACCCCAGATGGACGATTTGATGCCATTTATTAAAGAGGAATTCTGCCAGCAGAGGAAGGAGGATCGCTCGAAGGCCATCGAAGGAGCTGGGGCATCCCTGAAGAGTTCTCTGGAACAGGTGGAGGAGTGTTTGGAGGTTCAGGGGTCGCAGATTCAGGAGATCAAAGGAGTGATCTCGGACCACAGTGATTGTGTGGCAACTCTGGAGCGGAGTTGTGGCTCCTAGCACCTGTGTAAAACATTGAGGGCAAAGGTGGAGAAGCAGGATAATACCTCAAGAAGGCAAAACTTGTGAGACGCCACAAATTTATGCAGAAAGAGAAAAGTCTGCGATGGGTCAGGGAGGCGCATACCTGGGAGGGGAATAACATTCAAATTTATTAGGACTTCGGAGCCGAGTTAGCAAAGCCGCTGGCAGGCTTCCACAAGGCCAAGGTGGTGTTGTCCCGGCAGCAGATCAGGTTTGGGGTGCTCTACCCGGCGAAATTATGGATGACGTTAGGAGGCCAGGAGTATTATTTCGAGACCCCAGAAGCGGCCAAAGACTTCATTAGAGAGCATAAATTGGGGGAGAACCTAGTGGACAATGCATGGGAACTGGGGTTCTAGCACTTCGTAATGGTTGGGAACATGTTTGAAGGGGGGATTTTGCTGTTTGCTGTTGAGATTGTATGGGGTGTAGAAGTGAAGAATTTATGTGGGGATGGGTGTTCCCATTAATAGATCATTGGGATGTCTTCTGGGGAAGTTGGGACCTGTACATGATGGACGGGTTGCACCTAAACAGGAAGGGCACCAATATCCTTGGCGGGAGGCATGCGAGAGCTCTTTGGGAGGGTTTAAACTAGTTTAGCAGGGGGATGGGACCAAGAGCTATAGATCAGAGAATAGGGCAGCTGTTGAATGGGCGGAAATAGTACGCAGCGAGTCTGTAAGGAAGGATAGACGGTTGAAAGGGCAAAGTTGCATTCAGTGGGATGGGTTAAGGGTGTGTCTGTTTCAATGCAAGGAGTATCAGGAATAAGGGAGATGAACTAAGAGCATGCATCAGTACTTGGAACTACGATGTTGTGGCCATTACGGAAGTTGTATTTCACATGGGCAGGAATGGTTGTTAGTTGTTCTGGGGTTTGGACGTTTTAAGAAGAATAGGAATGGAGATGAAAGGGGAGGGGGAGTGGCATTGTTAATTAGAGTGCATCACAGATGCAGAAAAGGAGATAGTCGAGGAGGGGTTGTCTACTGAGTCAGTATGGGTGGAAGTCAGAAACAAGAAAGGAGCAGTCACTATATTGGGAGTTTTCTATAGAGCCCCCAATAGCAGCAAAGAGATGGAGGAACGGATTGGACTGCAGATCTTGGAAAGGTGCAGAAGTAACAAGAGTTGTTGTAAAGGATGACTTCAACTTCCTTAATATTGGCTGGAACCGCCAGAGTGTAAATGGTTTAGATGGAGCAGATTTTGTCAGGTGTGGAAGGTTTCCTGACTCAATATGTAGATAGGCCGACAAGGGGGGAGGCCATATTGGACTTGGTGCTCGGCAACAAACCAGGCCAGGTGTCAGATGTCTCGGTGGGAGAGCATTTTGGCAACCGGGACCACAACTCCTTAACCTCTACAATAGTCATGGAAAGGAACAGGAACAGACAATATGGGAAGGTATTTAATTGGGGGAGGGGAAATTATACTGCTATTAGACAGGAGATGGGGAGCATAAATTGGGAACAGATGTTCTCAGAGAAATGTACAACAGTAATGTGGGGGTTGTTTATGGGGCACTTGCTGAGAGTACTGGATAGGTTTGTTTCACTGAAAAAAGGAAGGAATGGTCAGGTGAAGGAGCCTTGGATGACAAGAGAAGTGGAGCTTCCAGTCAAGAGGAAGAAGGAAGCTTACGTAAGGTTGAGGAAGCAAGGATCTGGCATGGTTCTCAAGGGTTACAAGGTAGCCAGGAAGGAACTCAGAAATGTACTTTGGAGAGCTAGAAGGGGGGCATGAAAAAGCCCTGGCGGGAAGGATTAGGGAAAACCCCAAGACGTTCTACACTTATGTGAGAAATAAGAGGATGATCAGACTGAGAGTAGGGCCGATCAGGGATAGTGGAGGGAATATGTGCCTAGAGTCCAAGGTTGTAGGGGAGACCCTAAATGAATAGTTTGCTTCATTATTCACTAAAGAGAGGGACCTTGTTGCTCATGAGAACAGCGTGAACCAGGTTAATAGGCTCGAACAGGTTGATATTAAGAAGGAGGATGTTCTGGAAATTTTGAAAAGCATCAGGATCGATAAGTCCCCTGGACCAGTCGGGATATAACTAAGGTTACTACGGGAAGCGAGGGAGGAGATTGCTGCTCCGTTGGCAACGATCTTTGCGTCCTCACTCTCCACTGGAGTAGTGCCAGATGATTGGAAAGAGGCGAATGTTGTTCCCCTGTTCAAGAAACGGAATAGGGAAATCCCTGGTAATGACAGACCAGTCAGTCTTACGTCTGTGGTGAGCAAAATACTGGAAAGGATTCTGAGAGATAGGATTTATGATTACTTAGAAAAACATAGTTTGATTAAAGATAGTCAGTATGGCTTTGTGAGGGGCAGGTCATGCCTCACAAGTCTTGCTGAATTCTTTGTGGATGTGACAAAACACATTGATGAAGGTCGGGCAGTAGATGTGGTGTATCTGGATTTCAGTAAGGCATTTGATAAGGTTCCCCATGGTAGGCTCATTCAGAAAGTCAGGGGGTATGGGATCTAGAGAAATTTGGCTATCTAGATACAGAATTGGCTGGCCAAAAGAAGACAACGAGCGGCAATGGATGGAAAGCATTCCGCCTGGAGGTCGGTGACCAGTCCCGTAGGCACCTGTTCTGTGACCTCTGCTCTGTGGTTTTTATAAATGATGTGGATGAGGAAGTGAAAGGGTGGGTTAGTAAGTTTGCTGATGACATGGAGGTTGGTGGAGTTATAGATAGTGTTGAGGGTTATTGCAGGTTATAACAGGACATTGACAGGATGCAGAGCTGGGCTGAGAAGTGACAGATGGAGCTCATCCTAGATAAATGCGAAATAATTCATTTTGGAAGATCGAATTTGAATGCTGAATATAGAGTTAAAGGCAGGAAGTGTGGAGGAACAGAGGGATCTTGGGGTCCACGTACACCGATCCGTCAAAGTTGCCACCCAGGTTGACAGGGTTGTTAAGAAGGCATATGGTGTGTTGGCTTTCATTAACAGGGCAATTGAGTTTTGTTGGAACCAACAATTCTACGGACACGTGCTTGTAGGATTAGAATAGTGGTTTTAATATACTCACAACAGAGCCAGCCGGTTAGCCATTGAACTTTCAGTGAACTCTCCGGCTGACCATGTGGCACTGATCTTTATACAGTAGCTCCAGGGGGAGGAGTCCTGGGCGGAACCAAGGCAGAAGCCCAGTACAATTCTCGAGCATGCCCAGAGTTACACCCCCCCCCCCCCCTCCCGGTGGTCAGGTAGTGCAACTGCACTTACAATATAGGCACATGTATATACAGATTACAATCCGGTGTGAATCACAATCACCACAAGTTTAAGACCCACGAGGTTTTGCTGCAGCTTTATAAAACTCTGCTTAGACCACACTTGGAATAGTGTGTCCAATTCTGGTCACCTCATTATAAGAATGATGTGGATGCTTTGGAGAGGGTGCAATAGAGATTTCTCAGGATGCTGCCTGGACTGGAGGGCATGTCTTATGAAGAAAGGTGAGGGAGCTAAGGCTTTTCTCACTGGAGCGAAGAAGGAAGAAAGGTGACTTGATAGATGTGTATAAGGTGATGAGAGGCATGGATAGAGTGGATAGCAAGATACTTTTCCCCAGAGCGAAAATGGTTGTCACAAGGGGACATCATTTCAAGGTGATTGGAGGAAGGTATAGGGGAGATGTCAAGAGGTCAGTTATTTACAGAGAGTGGTGGGTGTATGGAATGCATTGCCACTGGAGATGGTGGAGTCAGCGTCATTAGGAATCCAACCAACTAAATTTATAAAGATTGGACGCAAGTATTAATTGGCTTTGTATAATTACTAATATCGTCACAACTTGTACAGATATACACCATCATTTATCATCTGTTTTGTACAATTTTCTTTAAAACAGTACAGAAAATATGTAAAATAAAAAAAGGGGGATGTAGTGATCTGCATTTCTGTATGCACACAAGGAATTAATGTATAGACATAACAGATAAGTAATCACTCGAGGTCAGCACTAGAAATGGGTATAAAAAGACAGACTTGAGCCAAGATCCACCTATTCGTCAGGACAGAGACTAGTTAATCAGTTAATCTTGTTCATTTAACATCTAGTATAAATATTGGAGCAAGAACAAACTCAGTTTATTTGCTAAAATTACTCAATAAAGTATTTGCTCAAGTCAGAAGACTACAAGTGTTAATCAACATTGAGTTAAAGATAGTGGTGGGGATAATGGAAGGATGCGTTCCAGGGGTGGTTGCAGAGGACCAAATGGGTTTTGTGAAGGGCGGTAACATTAGGCAGTTCTTAAATATGATCATGGCCCCGTCGAAGGGATGGGCCGGAGGTATGGTCTTTATGGACACGGAGAAGGCTTTTGACCCTTGGAGTGAAGGTACCCGTTTGAAGCTCTGGGAAGGTTTGGGTTTGGGCCAAAGTTTGTGACTTGGGTGCATCTGACGTACGTGACTCCGGTGGTGAGTGCACGGACAAACAAGATGAGTTGATGGAGTTTCAGGTTGCATGGGGGAACAAGACAGGGGTGTCCACTGTCGCTGCTATTGTCCGTGCTGGCAATAGAGCCCTTGGCGATAGCCCTTGGGGGTTAGCCCTTAGTAGTGTTGTGAGGGGGAGTAGGCAACACCAGGTGTCATTGTTTGCAGACGACCTGCTGCTGCTCACATCAGACCCACTGGAGAGTATGGGGAGAATTATGGACATATTAAAGAGGTTCGGGACCTTCTCGGGCTATAAGCTGAATTTCGGAAAAATTAAGGTGCGTCTGGTGAATGAGGCGGGTCGGGAACCAATTTGGGGGTGTTGCTATTTAGGGCAGCCAGGGAAAGGTATAGGTTTTTGGGGGTAGAGGTGATGGGGAAATGGGTGACGATGCATAAATGGAACCTAACAAAATTGGTGGAGGAGATAAGGGAGGACTTTAGGAGATGCGATATGCTACACCTGACATTGGCAGGGAGGGTCCAGGTGGTAAAAATGAACGTTCTGCCAAGATCCCTGTTTGTATTCCAGACCCACCTGATCTTTATTCCGAAGGCCTTTTTCCGGAAACTGGATGCAGAGATTTTGAAGTTTATATGGCGTGGAAAGTACCTAGGGTGAAGAGGGCCCAGCTACAGAGGAAGAAAGGGGGGAGTTGGAGCTTCCAAATCTGCGGCACTACTACTGAGTGGCAAATGCAGAGGTGAAGTGGTGGGAAGGAGAGGGATCAGAATGGGTCAGGATGGAAGAGGGATCCTGTGGGGGTGCAGACTGAGGATCTTGGTGATGGTGGCGCTACCACTGGCACCAAGAAGGCATACAGACAGCCCGGTGCTACAGTGTACGATTAGGGTGTAGAACCAGTTGAGCAGGCACTTCAGGATGGAAGGGATATCGGTACCATCACCGCTGTGTAGGAACCATGGGTTTAAAGTCGGGGGAGATGGATGGCATGTATAAGGGGTGGGGCTGCAAGGGCGAGGGTTCTATACCTGGAGGAGGGGTTTGGCCGGGTCGGACCCTATGGTGGCGATTTCTGGGGTGTCGAACACGGCAGAGCTAATGGAGGGGAAGAAGGCCGACGTTGTGGCTTTCGCACTCTCTAGTTTCTGCCTAAGGATTCTGCTGGAATGGCGGTCGACAATGCCACCGGGGTAGGTGGCCTGGCTGGGGGACCTGTACAACGTTTTCCGGCTTGAGAAGACCAAGTTTGAATTGAGGGGATCAGCGGAGCCTTGGTGACACGGTGGGGACTGTTTGTGACCATGTTCGAGAATTCTCTACCACAGAAGGCTGTGGAGGCCAAGTCACTGAATATATTTGAGGAAATAGATTTCTATTAAAGGCATCATGGAGTATGGGAAGAGAGGAGTATTGCTTTGATATAGAATATCAGCCATGATCGTATTCAATGGCGGAGTGGGCTCAAAAAGCCAGAAGATCCATTCCAACTTTCAATGTTTCCCCTCAGAGGGAATCTGCAGATAGCGGTGTTTCATTGCATCAGCTATCACTGTCTTTCAAGATGGCACATGTGCATTCTGTGATTAATATTCAATGCACTTCAGGGCAGACATTAAAAACAATGTTACAAAAGAAGTATTGGTTTGGATATAGATCACTGGGCCCAGAAATACAGATGCTGCATCAGACAAAACTAAAACCTGTGAGTACAGAATTGCACTTCCTGGTCACACAGCTAACAGCAGATTGAATCAGACTGGTGTTTAAAACCTCCAGGTCAGGCCACTGTATAAGCAACTGGCAAATCGAATGCAGCATTACCCATTAAGTACAGGACAGGACAGGAGCATTTTAAAAAATTTGTTCATAGGGCATGGGTGCTTGTTTATGACAATACAGGCACTTATTTCCCATTCTCAATTGTTTTTTTATTCATTTACGGGATGTGGATGTCGCTAGTTAGGCCAGCATTTATTGCCCATCCATATTTGCCCTTCAGAAGGTGGTGGTGGGCTGTCTTCTTGAACAGCTGCTGTCCTCGAGGTGTAGGTACACCCACTGCGCTGTTAGGGAGGGAGTTCCAGGATGTTGCCCCAATGGCAGTGAAGGAATGGCAATATATTTCCAAGTCAGGATGATGTATGACTTGGAGGGAAACCTCCAGGTGGTGGGGTTCCCAGGTACGGGCTGCTCTTGTCATTCTGGATGGTAGTGGTCGTGGGTTTGGAAGGTGTTGTCTAAGGAACCTTGGGCAGTTACCGCAGTGCATCTTGTAGATGGTACACATACCTGCCACTGTTCATCAGTGGTGGAGGGTTTAACGATGGGGAGCTGCCTTCTTGAACTGCAGTTCATTCAGTGTAGGCACACTGACACTGCATTTTTGCTGGAACAATTTTTACAACTGAGTGACTTGACTAGGGAAGGATAACAGATTTCATCCTTTGAAGGACCCTTGTGAGCCAAGTGGGTTTTATGCCAAGAAGTTAGTTTCATTATTATTAATTTATCTGGCATTTTCTTCCATATTTTAGTAATTAATTGAATTTAAATTCTCCAGTTGCCATGGGTAGTATTTGAACTCACGATTGTAGAGCATTAATCCAAGCCGATGGACTCGTGCATTATCACCATGCTACCATCCCCATGTATGATGCACGACTTAGGAGGAGAATTTGCAGATGCTGGCATTCCCAAAATATCTGCGACTTGTGCATCCAGATGGTAGAGGGCGTGACTCTGGGCGCAGGAAGTTGAGGTGAAACCTTGTTGACTTGTTGCAGTGCATATTGTAGATGGTATATGTAATGCTACTGTGTGCTAGTGGTGGAGGAAATGAATGTATAAAGTTTTGAAGTGCTGATCAAGTCGGCTGCATATCCTCGATGCTGTTGAGCTCGAGAGTTGTTGGAGTCGCACTCATACAGGCAAGTGGAGAGTATGCCATCAAATCCCTGAATTGTGCCTTGTACATGTGGACAGGCTTTGGGGAGTCAGGAGCAGAGTTACTCGCCAATTCACAGCCACTGACCTGTTCTTACCTCGGTTTTATATAGCTGGTCCAGTTCAGTTTCTGGTCAATGCTAAATCCCAGGATGTAGCTTGTAGGGATTCAGTGCTGCTAATGCAGTTGAATGCCCAGGGAAAATGGTTAGGTTATCTCAAGGCCCATCTCGGAGTCCATCTGGGTAGCTATCGTGCTTTTTATCGCTCACCTCAACCCTTTTAATAGCCTCAATGTGATGGGATCAAAATTGAACGTAATATTCTAAATTGAGACCAAGGCCAAGGTCTTGTATAAAAGAACACAAAATTATTCATTTTGTAATCAAGAGTCCTTTGAATGCAGCCCAGTATCCTATTAGCTTCAACTATTGCCTTGAAGGGCAGCACGGTGGCGCAGTGGTAGCACTGCAGCCTCACGGCGCTGAGGTCCCAGGTTCGATCCCGGCTCTGGGTCACTGTCCGTGTGGAGTTTGCACATTCTCCCCGTGTTTGCGTGGGTTTCACCCCCACAAACCAAAGATGTGCAGTGTAGGTGGATTGAACACACTAAATTGCCCCTTAATTGGAAAAAATGAATTGGGTACTCTAAATTTTTAAAAAAACTATTGCGTTGAACAATCTAATACAAGTACCTTCCAAATATAGAGACTGCTCTTCATCTCTCATTGGTTCACTACAGTTCCTACATTTTCGTGTACTTAAGGTATTGCAGTAACTGCATTTTTCACATGGCCAAATGCAGTAAAACGTAGGCATTCTTGATCTAGATGAAAAAACAAAAAACAAAATTAACTCAAAAGCAGCTACCATTCTCAATCAATCTCACCTATCACTGTCCTTGAATTGTCATAAAAGCATTTTAAGCATCGGCCAAGAAATTTGAAGTAGTAATTTGCACTTTTAAAGCACCTAATTATACCTCAGATGCTTCTCAATAAATTACTAACTACCAAGTCGAGAGTGTTCTGGAGGAAAACTACTTTCAGATTTCTTAGACACATGTCCAATGATCTCTTAGATCTATTAGTCTGACTGGGTAGGGGTGGGAGAAATTCACTGGAGCAAAACCTGTCCATGTTTTTAAATACAAAATGTCAAGCACCATCTCATATACTGCACTCTATCACTGCTCTCTCAAGTTCTCTCAAGCTCTCTCCCAGAGATCTGTGAATCACTGCTTTATATAGTTCTGCATCTAGCGGTTATCTACATTATATTAACCCCTTATCATCTGTCCATTTCCTGGAATGTCACACACTCTGGCGCAATTCTCCCCCCCCCCAATGCTGGGTGGGAGAATCGCGGGGGCGCCGGGTGAGTCCCGCCACGCCGCCCTGGCACCCGCACGCGATTCTTCCACCCCCCCAAACCGGCGTACCGAGATTTACGGCTGGCTGCTCGGATAATTGCCGCTCGCCCGTTACAAACGCCTTACCTCCGCTAACCCGCAAGATCACTCCGACTTTTCTTGCAGGGCGCCCACGGGGAGGACGGCAACCGCGCATGCGCGGGTTGGCGCCGGCCAACCTGCGCGGGTGACGTAATTTACGCGGCACCGCTTTTACGCGGCGCCAAGGCCCGGCACGCGTAAATGACGCAGCGCCGCTCCTAGCCCCCCGGGGGTGGGAGAATAGGGGGCGAGGAGCGGCATCCGACGCCGGAGTGAAACACTCCGGTTTTCACTCCGGCGTCACGACTTAGTCTCCTGATGGGAGAATCTCGCCCTCTATCTAGGCCTCTCGGTATTCTGTAATTTTCAATAAGATCCCCATCATCTTTCTAAATTCCATCAAGTACAGACCCAGAGTCCTCAACCGCTCCTCATATGACAAGCCCTTCATTCCCGGGATCATTTTTGTGAACCTCCGTTGGGCCCTCTCCAAGGCCAGTACATCCTTCCTTAGATACAGAGCGCAAAACTGCTCACAATACTCCAGATGAGGTCTGGCCAGCCTCAGCAGTGCATCCCCGCTTTTGTATTCTAGCCCTCTCGACATGAATGCTAACATTGCACTTACCTTCCTAACTGCCAACTGAACCTGCATGTTAACCTGAAGAGAATCCTGAACTCGGACTCCAAAGTCCCTTTGTGCTTCAGATTTATGAAGCCGTTTACCATTTAGAAAATAGTCTATGCCTCTATTCTTTCTACCAAAGTGCATAACCTCACACTTTTCCACATTGTATTCCATCTGCCACTTCTTTTCTCACTTTCCTAGTCTATCCAATTCCTTCTGCAGCCTCCCAACTTCCTCAACACTACCTGTCGCTCGACATATCTTTGTATCATCTGCAAACTTAGCACCCTCAGTTCCTTCTTCCAGATCGCTAATATATACCGTGAATCGTTGTGGCCTCAACACTGATCCCTGCGGAACACCACTAGTCACTGGCGGCCATCCTGAAAAATACCTTTTTATCCCCACTCTGCCTTCTGCAAATCAGCCAATCCTCTATCCATGCCACTACCTTGCCCTTAACACCACGGGCTCTTATCTTATTTCTCAGCCTCCTGCACGGTACCTTGTCAAAGGCCTTCTGGAAATCCAAACAGATCACGTCCACTGGCTCTCCTTTGTCTAACTTCCTCATTACAACCTCAAAAAATTTGTCAGGCATGACCTCCCCTTGATGAAACCATCTTGACCCAGATCTATTTTACCATACACAAGTACTCCACAATCTCACCCTTAACAATACTCTAAAATCTTACCAATGACCAAAGTCAGGTTAACAGGCCTTGAATTTCCCGTCTTCTGCCTGCTTCCCTTAAACAGGGGTTACATTAGCCATTTTCTAATCCTCTGGAATCCTCCCCGACTCCAGTGATACCCGAAAGACAACCAATGTCTCCACAATCTCCTCAGCTATCTCATTCAGAATCCTGGGGTGTAGTCCTGGTGATTTATCCACCTTCTGACCTTTCAGTTTCCCTAGCACCTTCTCCTTAGTTATGCCCACTACACTCACCTCTGCCCTCCAACTCTCTTGAAGTTCTGGTATGCCATGGTGAAGACTTATGCAAAGTACCTATTCAGTTCCTCTGCCATTTCTTTGTTCCCCATTACTACTTCTCCAGCCTCATTTTCCAGTGGCCCAATGTCTATTTTTGCCTCTCTCTTATCTTTTACATATAGAAAAAAACTCTTACAATCTTCTTTTATATTACTAGTTAGCTTACACTCATATTTCATCTTCTCCCCCCTTATTGCGTTTTTAGATGTCCTCTGCTTGCTTTTAAAGGCTTCCCACTAATCTTCACCACCTTGTATGCTGTCCTTCAATTCCTTTGTCAGCCATGGTTGCTTCATCCTCCCCTTAGCAAGTTTCCTCCTCCTTGGGATGAATTTCTGTTGCGCCTCCCGAATAACCCTCAAAACTCCTTTCATTTTTGTTCCATTGTCTTCCTTGCTCGGCTCCCCTTCCAATCAACTCTGGACAGCTCCTCTCTCGTCTTTTCAGTTACCTCTATTCAATTGTAATACCGTTACATCCGACTCCAGCTTCTCCCTCCCAAACTGCAGGGTGAATTCTATCATAGTAGCTTTGACAGAACCGAGTGGCTTGCCCAGATAAGGATGATAGGGCATTAGTGAACCAGATCTCTTTTTACGACAATCCAGTACCAGTAGTTCCCAATTCCCAATGAATGGTTTTATTAGGGTCCTAGATGCAACACTCAGTCAAATGTTGTCTGGATGTCATCAATTCAAGTTCAGCTCTTTTGTCTATGTTTGAACAAAGGCTGTGGTGCGGTGGTTAGCACTGCTACAGCATGGTGCCGAGGACCTGGGTTCGATCGTGGCCCCAGGTCAATGTCTGTGGAAAGATTTCACATTCTTCCTGTGTCAGCGTGGGTCTCACCCCCTCAACCGAAAAAGATGTGCAGGGTAGGTGGATTGGCCACACTAAATTGCCCCTTAATTGAAAATAAAAGAATTGGGGACTCTAAATGTATTTTTAAAAACTGTATATTAATTGTGCTAAATTGTATGTTGATAGTGAGCATTCACTGGGGATTATTTTGAGCTCCTATGAACAGACACAGACCGAAACTGTAATTGTAGGGCTTGTTGAAATGTCGAAGTCTATGAACAAATTCTGACAAAAAAGTGCAAAGATTGCTTTCAATTCTACTCTTCACTAACAGACTTTCTGGAGTATAACACAGCTGAGAATAGTTGCTTAAAAGTGAAAAAAAAAAACAAGCATTGGGGATAATAACCCTCTGATGGTCTTGGAACCTGAATCACATGATTAGTGAAAGAATGGAATAGTTATGTGGATATGGGTTATGTCTCTACAAAGAGAAAAACAAGGTATGGCCTTGGCATTGTTGTTTCCTACTACAAATACAATTGCAAATATTTTGCGAGCTTGATGCCCATCAAATCAATCCTGATGCAGGTTTGGTCTGTTTATTATTGTATTTGGATGAAATTTACAAGATAAACTGTTAAGTGTCTTGTGTGGCATAGTCAAATTGATACGGTCACTCCATGGAAGAGTGTGTCATTGATTGTAACAGACTCCGTAAAGATTAACTAATTCAATTTGGGGATCCCTGGATCATACTAGCATTGAAATTGCTAGACTGTGCTAAAAGTCTCATGTAAACACGCAATTGGTTCTCACTGGTATTCTGGTCTCAGAAAAGGAAGACCCTTTTGAATCAGATGTCTTCTGATTTGAAGAAAAAACATTCCTGAGGAACAGTCATTTCCTTCAGACATTTGAGTGTAACACAGATGGCACAAAACAATGGCCAGGTTTTAAAATAGTTCATATTGGATACAAGCGTCAATACAGTGGAATGATGACTTCCGGTTACGGCTATGCCTAGGTAGGTCGCACGGTCGGCAGCTCCCGCCGATAACGGACTTTTGGCCCCTTTACGGAGCTCCAGGGGCACTTGGACAACGATTCCCAGTGTGGGAAGGAAACAGTGAGGGTCCTCCAGCGCTGTATGGAGTGGACCAGGAGTGGGGCGATCAAAAAAGCGGCTTTGGAGGAGAGAGGAGAACGGGCGCGAAAAAACAAGATGGCGGCCGGCGGGGATTAGGCAGCGTGGGCCCAGTGGTCACGGGAGCAGCAGGAGTTTTGCAGAAGCTGCTTTGCCGAGTTAAAGACGGAGATGTTGGCCCTTATGAAGGCTTCTATTGAAAGGTTGGTGGAGACCCAGAAGATGCAGGGGACGGCGATCAAGGAGGTGCAGCAGAAGGCCTCTGACAACGAGGATGAGATTTTGGGCCTGGTGGTTCGAGTGGAGGCACACGAGGCTCTACACAAAAGATGGAAGGAGAGGCTGGAAGACCTTGAAAACAGGTCAAGGAGGCAGAACCTGCGGATTCTGGGTCTCCCGAAAGGCTGGAGGGGTCAGATGCTGGTGCATATGTGACCACGATGCTGGGAACTTTCCCGATGGGGGAAATTGCAAATATTTTGCGAGCTTGATGCCCATCAAATCAATCCTGATGCAGGTTTGGACTGTTTATTATTGTATCTGGATGAAATTTACAAGATAAACTGTTAAGTGTCTTGTGTGGCATAGTCACATTGATACGGTCACTCCATGGAAGAGTGTGTCATTGATTGTAACAGACTCCGTAAAGATTGACTAATTCAATTTGGGGATCCCTGGATCATACTAGCACTGAAATTGCTAGACTGTGCTAAAAGTCTCATGTAAACACGCAATTGGGGCTTTCCCGCAGCCCCTGGAGCTGGATGGGGCGCACAGAGTCCTGGCAAGGAGGCCTAAGGCGAACGTGCCGCTGACAGCTATGGTGGTAAGATTCCACCGCTTCACCAGTAAGAAGTGTGTCCTGCGATGGGTGAAGAAGGAGTGAAGTACCAGGTGGGAGAACTGTGAGATCCGTATTTACCAGGTGTTGGAATCAACAATTCTACAGACATGCGCTTGTAGGATTAGAATTGCGGTTTTAATATACTCACAACAGAGCCAGCCGATTAGCCATTGAACTTTCGGTGAACTAGCCGGCTGACCATGTGGCACTGATCTTTATACAGCAGCTCCGGGGGACGAGTCCTGGGCGGAACCAAGGGAGAAGCCCAGTACAATTCTCGAGCATTCCCAGAGCTACTCCCCCTGGTGGTCAGGTAGTACAACTGCACTTACAATATAAGCACATGTATATACAGATTATAATCTGGTGTGAATCACATTCAACACACCAGGACTGAGGTGCAGAGCAGGCCAAGAGGTGTGCGGGATTCAACCAGGCCAAAGCGGTCCTCCACAGCAAAGGGGTGAAGTTCGGCCTGTTACAACCAACGAGGCTGTGGGTTACCTATCAGGACCGGCACCACTATTTCGATACGCCGGATGAGGCGTGGACTTTTATAAAGAACGAGAAGCTGGACTCAAACTAATGGACTGCAGTATGTTGTTGGGGCATGCTGGTGGGATGGTGGGGGCTGGGGGTCGGTGTTATGTTGGGCTTTCTCCCCATGTTCTCTTTTGTTTTTGTTGCTCCCTGGGCCCTGGGGGTTCTGGGTTGGGTCGCAGTTGGGAAGTGCTACGACACAGGTGATGGGGTCGGGCAGTTTATTCGCTCAACGCTGGGGATAGCACCCAAAGTATGTTTGTTTGAGAGAGTTGTGTTTTTTCTCTGTACACACGGGATGTAGGGGGAGGACTCTCTCTATCTCACTTAGTTGAGGAGGGGGGTGTGGGGTGTGGGGGGGGGGGAGAAGAGACCCGTAGAGGGAGTCAACGGGGGCATTGGAGGTAGAGCCGGGTGCGGCCGGGGTCAGCATGAGTCAGCTGACTTGCGGGAGTGCAATGGGGAAGGGGGGAAGTAGGGTTAAGCGAACACTTGACTAGGGTTGGGGGGGGGGGGCTGGTCTGCTGCTTTGCTGACTGGAGGGGAATCAATTTTCGGAGTAAAGGGGAGTGTCGGGACGGGGAGTCTACGGCTGGGGGGCTGGAGTGTGGGGGAGGCGCAGGCACGTGGCTTGCCGAAAAAAGGAGATGGCTAGTCGGCGGTGGGGGGGGGGGGGGGGGGGGGGGGGGGGGGGGGGGGGGGTGTAGCCCCCCGACCAGGCTGATCACGTGGAACGTGAGAGGCCTGAATGAGCCGGTCAAGAGGGCCCGCATGTTTTCGCACTTAAGGGGGTTAAAGGCACACGTAGCCATGCTACAAGAAACACATCTGAAGGTCACGGATCAAACCAGGCTGAGGAAGGGATGGTGGGCAGGTTTTCCACTCAGGGCTGAATGCGAAGACCAGGGGGGGTCTCAATCTTGGTGAGCAAGCGGGTGGCATTTGAGGCCGGGGGTATTGTGGCGGATAAAGGGGGTAGATATATTATGGCGAGTATCAAACTGCAGGGGGGGGCCGGGTGGTGTTAGTGAATGTGTATGCTCCGAACTGGGACGATGCAGGGTTCATGAAGTGGATGTGGAGTAGGATTCCGGATTTGGAGTCAAGCAGTCTGGTAATGGGGGGGTGAAGCGATTCTTGGACCAACTGAGGTTCCCTAAAGTGGAGGAGGGGCGGGTAGCAGGATTGGGGGCCCCGATTGAGATGGAGGAATTGGTTAATGTTTTGGAGGGTGTGCAGTTGGGCAAGGCCCCGGGACCGGACGGATATCCCGTAGAATTTTACAGGAAATTCTCAGAGATGTTGGGCCCGTTATTGTTGAGAACCTTCAACGAGGCCAAGGAGAAGGCAATCCTTCCCCCGACAATGTCGCAGGCTCTGATCTTGCTCATCCTTAAGCAAGATAAGGACCTGTTGCAATGTGGCTCCTACAGGCCGATATCGCTCCTTAATGTAGATGCCAAACTGTTGGCCACCAGAATTGAGGACTGTGTCCTGGGAGTGATCAATGAGGATCAGACGGGGTTTGTGAAGGGCAGGCAGCTGAACACGAATGTGCGGAGGCTCCTGAATGTGATTATGATGCCCTCGGAAGGAGGGGATGCAGAAGTGGTGGCGGCAATGGACGCAGAAAAATCCTTCGATCGGGTGGAGTGGGAATACCTGTGGGAAGTGAGAGGCAGATTTGGATTTGGCAAGGAATTTATAGGGTGGGTTAAATTGCTGTATCAGGCCCCTGTAGCGAGTGTGTCGACAAACCAGCTGCGGTCAGAGTACTTTAGGCTACATCGAGGAACGAGGCAGGGGTGCCCCCTGTCCCCCTTGCTGTTTGCACTGGCAATTGAGCCGCTGGCCATGGCGCTGAGGGAGTCTAGAAACTGGAGGGGGGAGCATCGGGTTTTACTGTATGCGGATGACCTGCTCCTGTACATTTCGGATCTGGTAGAGGGGATGGGGGAGGTCATGCAGATACTGAAAGATTTTGGGGACTTTTCGGGGTACAAGTTGAATGTCGGGAAAAACAAGCTTTTTGTGATACATGCGAGCGGCCAGGAAAAGAGACTGGGAGAGCTACCGCTTAAGATGGTGGAGAGGAACTTTTGCTATTTGGGCATACAGGTGGCCAAGAGTTGGGATGCCCTGCACAAGCTCAATCTAGCGCGGCTGGTGGATCAGATGGAGGAGGACTTTAAGAGGTGGGACATGCTGCCACTTTCCTTGGCGGGCAGGGTGCTATTACTGGGCAGCGAATATATCCATGATTTGGAAATGGGTAGTAGAGGGAAGGGGGCGGCGTGGAAGCGGTTGGAGGAGACGTCTTGCATGGATACTAGCCTGGGGGTATTGATAACGGCACCGCTGCCGCTCCCGCCGATACGGTACACCACGAGCCCGATGGTGATGGCGACATTGAGGATCTGGGGGCAGTAGAGATGGCACAGGGGGGAGGTAGGGGCCTCAGTTTGGGCCTCGATACGGAACAATCACAGGTTCGCTCCAGGTAGAATAGACGGTGGGTTCCTAAGCTGGCACAGAGCGGGTATCAAAAGGATTGGGGACTTGTTTATTGACGGGACTTTTGACAGCCCGAGGGCGCTGGAAGAGAAATTTGGGTTGCCCCCAGGGAATACCTTTAGGTGCCTGCAGGTCCGGGCTTTCATGAGGAATCAGGTGGGGGAATTTCCGCTGCTACCGGCTCGGAGGATACAGGATAGGGTGGTCTCGGGCGTGTGGGTAGGGGATGGAAAGGTACCGGACATATACCAGGAGCTGCAGGAGGCCTCGGTGTAAGAGCTGAAGGGCAAGTGGGAGGAGGAACTGGGTGAGGAGCTGGATGAGGGCCTGTGGGCAGACGCCCTGGGCAGGGTCAATTCCTCCTCATCTTGTGCCAGGCTTAGCCTGGTTCAGTTTAAGGTGGTGCATATGACAGTGCCGAGAATGAGCACGTTTTTTGGGGTGGAGAACACGTGTGTGAGGTGTTCAGGGAGCCCAGCAAATCATGTCCATATGTTTTGGGCATGCCCGGCACTTAGAATTTTGGAGAGGCTTTGCAAAGGCTATGTCCAAGGTCTTGGGCACTCGGGTAAATCCGAGCTGGGGGATAGCAAAATTTGGGGTGTCAGAAGATCGGGGAGTGCAGGAGTCAAAAGAGGCCAAAGTCTTGGCCTTTGCCTCCTTGGTAGCCCGGAGACGGGCTTGTTAATATGGAGGGACGCAAAACCCCCAAGTGTGGAGACTTAGGTCAGTGACATGGCTGAGTTTCTAAGTTTGGAAAGAATAAAGCTTGCCTTAAGAGGGTCCTTGCAGGGGTTCTCCAGGCGATGGCAACCGTTCCTTGACTTTCTCGCGGAACGTTAAGTGGAGGTCAGCAGCAAACCAGAGAGGGGGAGGGGGTATGGGTGGTGGGTTGATTTTACTTGTAAAGGGTATCTACCCCACCTTGCATTGTTAAGTTGTTCATTCGTTCTTCTTTATTATTACTATTATGTTTTTTGTTTTCTTTCTGAAGTGGTTTGTAAAATTTTGTTAAAATTTTGAATTTTTTTTTTTAAATACAGTGGAATGATTAAAGGCAGGCAGAATGAGGAAAAGAACACTCAATAAATTTCAGGAACCCCTCCGCCAAGCCTTGAGAGACCAGTCATGATTCACACCATTCTGCCATCATGTTGAATGATAATGGAGAGGAATTTGTCACCTTGGATAGCCAGGGGACACTAGATGATTCAGTCATATAGGCCTGATAATGATATGGTAATGTGTTCAAATTATGCCCCCGATATTGAACATCAGGAAACGCATCATTCACTGATTTGGGGGGGGGCCAGAACGGTGACTTTGCAGTCTTTACGATATCTGCTGCTCCCATCGCCGATCCACCTGACAAGAACGGGAGGGGAGCAGAAAATCTGGGCCATAGTCTCTGGTGTGATATCCAAGCTGTCGACTAAGCCTTCTCTGAAAAAGGCACAAATGAAATTCAACATGAGCATGATAAGACAATTCTTTTTGGAAAGTCAGTGGTCCTTCAGTTTACCCAGTCTCGACCCGTAACAAAATTTTACGTTTCTCAGGAAATAAGAAACAAGGCAAAAAATTAATTTCTTCATCCTACTTGTCAAAGGTTAAAAATTCTACAAAAAGTTGTAGGAATGATTGACGAGGAGCATACAATGTTAATAGAAGGAATTACTGAGTTAGAGAGGAGTGTGAAATCTGTAAAAAGAATCAGAGGAAGCCGTCAGGTCCTACCCCAAGCTTTCCATTGGTACGTAATTTTAACGAGGATCCATGATCTAATGGCATGGAAGGACAGCATAATTTAAATTTTGAACGGGTAACCATGTTTTGTCTTTCTACCAACTCACTTGGCAAGGGTAAACAGACAAAATCATGGGAGAAATGGTTGTATTCTACATTTTGTACAGAGGGGAACCATTTTCTTTTGTCTTTTTGCCATTATAAATAGGCAAGGGAGTGGACTTAGGGCACCACTGAAGTTGCTGAATGATAATGGAGAGGAATTTGTCAATAACAGGTTCAGAGGCAAGTGTAAAAGCAGGAACATCATGCTGATGAATACCACACCGGAGTGTGTTTTCAGCAATAGGCACCCCAAAACGATGCAGTAATTGGTGAAATGCTGCATAAAACCATAGCTAATCAACCAGAAAGGAAGCTGCCAACTGCATTGATGGCCATGCCAGTGTGATGGATTCATTCCAGATGTTTGGATGATATACAACAATCCGCTGTGTGTTCTGTGCAATAGCTGTCCTCGTCTAGAAGGTACCATAATTAGTTAATTTTTTTGTACAATACATGGAAATTCACTTTCAAAGCTGAGATCTGAGAAAATTGGGAAAGAGCGATGAAGTTTTCTATCAGGTCATTTGTACCATTATATGCAATTTAAAATAACAAGGAATAGTATACTCCAAGGCAAAATACTGAAATACAAATAGAAAATGCTGGCAATAGATGGAGCAGCATCTGTTAAGAGAGAAACTAAGGGTGCGACTTACTGGCTGTGCCCCACCAGAATCGGAACAGGGCGCAACCGATAGATTCTGTGAGAGACCTCTTGCGGCATTCCCAACTGTTGTTACACCCAGTGAGATCCAACGAGATTTTGTAATCTGGATCCCACCCACATGGGAACCCTGACAGCACAACGCAGATGCCATCCTGGCACTGCCAGGATGGCACACGTGGCACTGCTGGGGTAGGTACCTGTGCCAAGGTGGCATTTTGCCCACACAGGGGATAAGGCCGAGGGATGTCCTGGCCATAAGAGGTGAAGTGCGATGGGGCTTGAGGACCCCTACCCAAGAGGTGAGTTGGCGGGGGGGGAACGGCCTCGGCGGGGTGGTTCCCTCCTGAAGCTCCCCAATAGCTACAAGCGCTGGGAACGACCCCACTAATGCCGTCCAGAAAAGACTATTGTTTTTTTTAATTAGATCGCGCCCTAAGTTAACACTCCAGATCAGCGTCTTCACTTCAGACTGCTCTTTCATTAAAGCTCAATTGAAGCAATTTTAAACGTTTTCTTGGAAATGAAAATATTTAATTTTATAGAAATTATCACTTTCATAGTTAGCAGTTATTCACATTTAATTTCCAATCTGGATTAATTTCCTAAACTGATTATATAAAACGTGGCCATTGGCTTAGAGGAGATGCTTTAATTTCACACTTACTGGTTTAGCTCTGAAGATATTCTGGGCTCCTGTAAATCTTCCATGGATTCAGACTGCATTCTGTTGTCAGTTACATTTTCAAATTAAAAAAACAAACAGAATTTTAAAAATTCAAGTCAATAGCTTACAAAGCCCACATAAAATAGACATCAACAATGCATGCAAGCTTTTGATACCACAAAGCGAGAACTGGAGACAGAAGATTTGAGGAATGAATAATAATAATAATAATAATCATCAAGTTTCCATATATGCAGCAATATTCATCTACGTTTTCCGATTACTTTTCAGTACTTCCCATTATATGGTGAAAATAAGTTTTGACAATTTTTTTTTTGAAAACAAAGTGAGAACTTTCCTCACCGTCCAATGGATTAACATGTGATGTGAAACCTGGTGTGGACCCATAGAACAGGATGCCACTTATTTTAACGCTACAAGGATTTCCCAGTGGAAGTCTTTGGAAACAAACATGGCAGAGGCATTCAAAATAAGTAGTAATGACTGAGTGACACCATGTGGTATTTTCTATCGATTTCAGTCCAATAAAAATGGATGCGGTCAACAGTGCAGATCCTAGTCAAGGAACAGGATGACATACTTACAGAATTATACCCAGTCACCATACGCAAGTGATTTGGAGGAAAATGTAGCTGGTTTTATTAGTAAGTTCGCGGATGACACCAAGGTTGGTGGAGTGGCAGATAGCGTTGAGGACTGTCAGAGGTTACAGCAGGACATAGACAGGTTGGAGACTTGGGCAGAGAAATGGCAAATGGAATTTAATCCAGACAAATGTGAGGTTATGCAGTTTGGTAGGTCTAACATAAGAGGGGAAATATACCGTAAATGGCAAAACACTTAGGAATATAGAAAGTCAGAGAGATCTGGGCACGCAGGTACATAGATCTTTGAAAGTGGCAACACCAGAGAACAAGGTAGTCATGGAAGCATACGGTATGCTTGCCTTCATTGGATGGGGCATCGAGTATAAAAACTAGCAAGTCATGCTACAGTTATATAGAACCTTGGTACGGTTGCACTTGGAATATTGCGCACAATTCTAGTCGCCACACTATCAGAAGGAGATGGAGGCTTTGAAGAGGGTACAGAGGAGGTTTACCAGGATGTTGCCTGCTCTGGCAGATGTTAGCTATACGAAAAGGCTGAATAGACTCGGGCTGTTTTCATTAGAAAGACGGAGGTTGAGGGGTGACCTAATAGAGGTCTACAAGATTATGAGGTGCACGGTGAGAGTGGATGGGCAGGCACTCTTTCCCAGGGTGGAGGGGTCAGTCACAGGGGCATAGGTTTATGGTCCATTGGGCAAAGTTTAGATGAGATACGAGTGGCAGGTTTTTTTTACACAGAGGGTGGTGAGTGCCTAGAATGCATTGCCAGGGTAAGTTGTGGAAGCAGATATATTAACAGCGTTCAAAAGGCATCTTGACAAATACATGGATAGGATGGGTATAGAGGGATACGGCACAAGGAAGTGCTGAGGTTTTGGCCAAGGTTGGTATCATGGCAGGTCCAGGCTTGGAGGGGCGAAGGGCCTGTTCCTGTGCTGCATTGTTCTTCGTTCACCGTTCCTGGGTATATCCTTTCCCACCACCAGCCCACTCACCAGAAGTTGCAACAAAGTAGCATGCCATGGAGGCAAAACCCCATCTCACATCGAGCACAATCTCCATTGCATTGTCTTGCTCCAATGTGCTGAATAGATATTCAGGAAAAAAATCCAGCAGTTGAAAACTATGCATCAATGAGACACTGTAGGCCATCAGAGCTAGAACCTTATGACCCAACATCTACCATCTGGATACCTCAGATGAGGAGCATGGAAGACCTGCGAGGAGTAGGACTTTCTGTACATAAAAATTAGATGCTGACCTGGTGAAGCTACAAGGGTTTATGCATCCTAAACCGTGGAAGCAAACATGCTTGAGATAGAGCCAAGTTTCCCCATATGCAACAGAAGGGTAATTTGTTGGTTATAGAATTCCCAGATCCAATGAATGAATGGGGGGGGGGGGGGGGGGGGGGGGGGGGGGGAGAAATCAGGTACACAACCAAAGCAGCAATCCTGAGGAAAATATTTTGGTTAACTTGAGGGACCCAAAACTGATTCTGTTGAGAAAATATCACTATTTCTACGGGAGGAAAATTCAGGCTTCATTATTCACTTGCATCTACTGAGGCAGAGCTTATCTGCTCTGCTAGGCCATGCTGAACAGTGTAATTGCCCTTGATATCAAGGTAGTATCTGACAAGTCTGACATTAAGAAGCCCGAGCAAAACTGAAGTCAATGGGAATCGGAGGGAAAACTCTCCACTGGCTTGAGTCATTCCTAGCACAAAAGGAAGAAGAGGCTTGTGATTGTTAGAGGCTAATCATCTCAGTCGCAGGACATTGCTATAAGGAATTCCTCAGGATTGTTTCCCAAGTCTAAACAACTTCAGTTACTTCATCAATTAATATCCCTATATTGCAAGGTCAGAAGTGGGGATGTTTGCTTAATTGCATTGGTCAGTACCATTTGTACCGCCTCAAACAATGAAGCAGTCCAGGTCCATACGCAGCCAGAGGTGGACATCATTCAGGCTTGGGCTAATGAATGGCAGGTAACATTTGCACCATAGTAGTGCCAGGCAGTGACCATTACCAACAAAAGTGAATCTCAGCATCTCCCCAGGAAATTCAAAAGCATTACCATTGTTAATTCCCCGACCATCAACATCCACTGACCAGAAATTGAACCAGACCGGCCACTATGGCTATGGCTACAAGAGCAGGTCAGAGGCTGAAAACTCTGTAGAGATTATCTCATCTTCTGGAGCCTCAAAGCTGTAGTGTAAGAATGTTTGACATAGCATGGGCTAATGTAGGATTGGGGAAACAGTGTCGCCCAGAGTCACGTGACAATAGACAGAGCACAATAGTAGTCCAGCAGAAGCCAGCATGGAGATAGTATCTGGTCTGGGCTATCCGATGAAGATGTTGCGTTATCAATAAGCACAATGGTCAACAATACAAGCCTCTGAACCTTAGTGAATCGTCAAACAAACCCTTCCAACATGGTGGTAGCTCAAGGAAAACTCCCAAACCTTGGGAGTTGGAACAAAAATTAAAAAGCTGAAAAACTAAAGGAGCAGCATTCTAAACTGGCTGAAAGCATTTGAAGCAAATAAAGTTGGAGATTGCCTTAAAAAAAAAGCCGCATGGCAGAACGGGAAGCAGAAAGGCAGAGAAACAAAACTCCACTGTTCAGCTAAGAACGCCACCAGATCTTGTTGCGGTCCTCTATGAATATCGATCATTTACAGAGTCAAAGGATCTAGCAAAGTAAGCAAAGTTTTAAAGGTCTTTAATACTTTAAAATGTCAGAGCAGCCCCTTTCCAAAATCACAGCAGTCAGCTTGGGTTCAGTATCCTTGCCCTATCATGTGGCAGAGCTCGTTTCAGAATTTAAAAAAGATTGAAAAACCTGAGCCAAAGCCAGGAATCGATTATACACACAGAAATCCTCCAATATTGTGGTGGAAGACTTCAAATCATTGATATAATAAATGGTGTGGAAAAAAAATTCCAAGTGTTCGGGGGCAATCATTGCCATGGGAGCCAGACAAAACCCAACAAGCATGGGAAGACGTTTTGAAGAAACGATTGCTGCGGCATCATCTTTAAAGTCTGCACAGTATTTAAAGCTGGACTCGCTTGAAGTTGAAGTCGTCCATGGACAACATAGAACATAGAACAGTACAGCACAGAACAGGCCCTTCGGCCCTCGATGTTGTGCCGAGCAATGATCACCCTACTCAAACCCACGTATCCACCCTATACCCGCAACCCAACAACTCCCCCCCCTTAACCTTACTATTAGGACACTACGGGCAATTTAGCATGGCCAATCCACCTAACCCGCACATCTTTAGACTGTGGGAGGAAACCGGAGCACCCGGAGGAAACCCACGCACACACGGGGAGGACGTGCAGACTCCGCACAGACAGTGACCCAGCCGGGAATCGAACCTTGGACCCTGGAGCTGTGAAGCATTTATGCTAACCACCATGCTACTGTGCTGCCCTACGGTAGCTAACAAATCAACATTACCACAGAAATTCAATACAAAAGGTCAAAATTGATGCAAAAATGGATGTCTTGAAGAAAATTATAATTAACGCAGTACATCATATCCAAGTAGGAAATCAGAGTAAGTCCAGATGAACAGTTTTTTTTACTGGTTTTGTGAGTTTGCAGATAAAGTAATCCTAATGCAACGCATAGGCAGCTTTAAAGAGATATTAAAAACACTTCACAAGCATTTTAGTTTTCAAGTTGTAGAGCACACGGGAGCTTAAAGAGGGGGCTGGAAATTGCACCCCAACCCCCCCCCCCCCCCCCCCCCCCCCCCCCACCCAGGTATAGCGACAAATGAGAATGAACAATACCCAAGCAAACCACGTGAAACAGCAAACAGGCAGAAAATAAGTTGGAAGTCTTAAAAATAAATCCTTTTGTAAATGCTGACATTTTCCAAGCTGCAACAGCAGGTGTCAGTACTGAGACAGCTGACTCAGACAGATTAAAGGGAAAGTCATAGAGTGTTACAAATTGTGAGCGGAGAGAAGACCGCGAAATGGTGACATTGTCACTGAACTAGCAATCCAAAGACTCAGGATAATGTCCTGTGGACCCAGATTCGAGTCCCACCATGGCATATGGTGAAATTTTAATTCAATAGAAATCTGGATATTATCTAATGATAACCATGATACCTTTCGATTGTTGTAAATACCCAAGCTACAAGCGGATAATCAATCCACAAATAGCATGATTACGGAACTGGAACAAGTTGAGGCTTCGTTGAAAGCAGACCAGGTTAACAGTCAAAACAAAATGAAGGACCAGGATTGCTGCAAGTGGAGAAAGACGGAAATAAGATCGGCAATTGTTCATATCAAAGCTATATTGGAAGCCTTGAAACATAAGACAGCAGAGTATGCACCTATGAAGAATTTATCAAGCATTTTCAATAAACTAATCTGGTCAAACAAATTTCAGAGGTGTCACAAAAGAAACAGAATTATTAAAATGTTGAGAAGAATGCAATAAATGAAAATCTAATTTGAGTACATATCTCTAGAAAAGCACAAAGAGGCAATAACAATGCTGCATTCCAATGTTAAACCAGCCAGGCACAACCGCAAACTGAAGATGTGAAATAATTTGCTGCCTTGAAAGACTGAAGAATTAATACATGCCAAAAAACATGGATTTGAAAAAGATGCAACACTGCTTCAGAAAAGGATGTATTGGAACTATCAACATGACAAAGCAATGTACCGAAGTGCAGTGTAAGTTGGCAAGAGTTCAACAACAGTTGAAATAACATTTGATTGTCCTCCAAGATCAAAAACAGGAGTGCATCACCCTTCAAGCCTTGAGTAAGAAAAGAGGAAAAAAAAAAAAAAAATCGAGCTTCACTAAAGAAACCTGTTGATTGAGCTCCACGTGGTCAAAGGATCCCTTGGGCCAAAGTTTGTTCCTTTGGCAAATTATGAAAAGAACTAAATTGAATTTAATGTCACTGAAAGAACTGAAGAACCATTCGACAGAAGACTCAGCAAGTTCTATATTCCAGGAGGCCAAGAGGTACAAGAAAGAGACCATAAACCTGATGGAAAAGGATGGACCTCTGGGAGAAAATCTGGAAAAACATAGGAAGAAATGGAAAGCAAATTTACTAATGCTATGGGTTAAAAGATGAGCATGTGGAAAAAGTGATGAGGAAATACACAGAGGTCAAAATGCAAAATTAAAGATCACAGAAGGAAAATGTCAGGCTGCCATCACATTCAGCCATTGAAAGAGGGAATACAGTTACAGTAAATTTCTATAGAAGAGTCTGAGACAATGAAAACATCACTGAACAAGAATTTTTTGGAACTGTGGGAGGAAAAGGAATGAAGAATTCTCGTGACACGGAGCAACAAATAGTGGAAAACCTGTAGCTCCAATTCAACAATCAAAAAAAAAAAGAGTTCTTAATCAATACTGCAGCATATCCATTTGAAAGTCAAATTTCTCACAAAGGAACATAAGAACTAGGAGCAGGAGTAGGCCATCTGGCCCCTCGAGCCTGCTCCGCCATTCAATGAGATCATGGCTGAACTTTGGACTCAGCTCCACTTTCCGGCCCGAACACCATAACCCTTAATCCCTTTATTCTTCAAAAAACTATCTATATTTACCTTAAAAACATATAATGAAGGAGCCTCAACTGCTTCACTGGGCAAGGAATTCCATAGATTCACAACCCTTTGGGTGAAGAAGTTCCTCCTAAACTCAGTCCTAAATCTACTTCCCCTAATTGTGAGGCTATGTCCCCGAGTTCTGCTTTCACCCGCCAGTGGAAACAACCTGCCCGCATCTATCCTATCTATTCCCTTCATAATTTTAAATGTTTCTATAAGATCCCCCCTCATCCTTCTAAATTCCAATGAGTACAGTCCCAGTCTACTCAACCTCTGCTCATAATCCAACCCCTTCAGCTCTGGGATTAACCTAGTGAATCTCCTCTGCACACCCTCCAGTGCCAGTACGTCCTTTCTCAAGTAAGGAGACCAAAACTGAACACAATACTCCAGGTGTGGCCGCACTAACACCTTATACAATTGCAACATAACCTCCCTAGTCTTAAACTCCATACCTCTAGCAACGAAGGACAACATTCCATTTGCCTTCTTAATCACCTGTTGCACCTGTAAACCAACCTTCTGTGACTCATGCACTAGCACACCCAAGTCTCTCTGCACAGTGGCATGCTTTAATATTTTATTGTTTAAATAATAATCCCGTTTGCTGTTATTCCTACCAAAATGGATAACCTCACATTTGTCAACATTGTATTCCATCTGCCAGACCCTAGCCCATTCACGTAACCTATCCAAATCCCTCTGCAGACTTCCAGTATCCTCTGCACTTTTTGCTTTACCACTCATCTTAGTGACATCTGCAAACTTGGACACATTGCCCTTGGTCCCCAACTCCAAATCATCTATGTAAATTGTGAACAATTGTGGGCCCAACACGGATCCTTGAGGGACACCACTAGCTACTGATTGCCAACCAGAGAAACACCCATTAATCCCCACTCTTTGCTTTCTATTAATTAACCAATCCTCTATCCATGCTACTACTTTACCCTTAATGCCATGCATCTTTATCTTATGCAGCAACCTTTTGTGTGGCACCTTGTCAAAGGCTTTCTGGAAATCCAGATATACCACATCCATCGGCTCCCCGTTATCTACTGCACTGGTAATGTCCTCAAAAAATTCCACTAAATTAGTTAGGCACGACCTGCCCTTTATGAACCCATGCTGCATCTGCCCAATGGGACAATTTCTATCCAGATGCCTCGCTATTTCTTCCTTGATGATCGATTCCAGCATCTTCCCTACTACCGAAGTTAAGCTCACTGGCCTATAATTTCCTGCTTTCTGCCTACCTCCTTTTTTAAACAGTGGTGTCACGTTTGCTAATTTCCAATCCACCGGGACCACCCCAGAGTCTAGTGAATTTTGGTAAATTATCACTAGTGCATCTGCAATTTCCCTAGCCATCTCTTTTAGCACTCTGGGATGCATTCCATCAGGGCCAGGAGACGTGTCTACCTTTAGCCCCATTAGCTTGCCCATCACTAACTCCTTAATGATAACAATCCTCTCAAGGTCCTCACCTGTCATAGCCTCTTTTCTATCAGTCGCTGGCATGTTATTTGTGTCTTCCACTGTGAAGACCGACCCAAAAAACCTGTTCAGTTCCTCAGCCATTTCCTCATTTCCCATTATTAAAACTCCCTTCTCATCCTCTAAAGGACCAATATTTACCTTAGCCACTCTTTTTTGTTTTATATATTTGTAGAAACTTTTACTGTCTGTTTTTATATTCTGAGCAAGTTTACTCACATACTCTATCTTACTCTTCTTTATCGCTTTTTTAGTAGCTTTCTGTTGTCCCCTAAAGATTTCCCAGTCCTCTAGTCTCCCACGAATCTTTGCCACTTTGTATGCTTTTTCCTTCAATTTGATACTCTCCCTTATTTCCTTAGATATCCACGGTCGATTTTCCCTCTTTCTACTGTCATTCCTTTTTGTTGGTATAAACCTTTGCTGAGCACTGTGAAAAATCGCCTGGAAGGTTCTCCACTGTTCCACCATAAAGTCTTTGCTCCCAGTCTACCTTAGCTAGTTCTTCTCTCATCCCCTTGTAATCTCCTTTGTTTAAACACAAAACACTAGTATTTGATTTTACTTTCTCACCCTCCATCTGTATTTTAAATTCCACCATATTGTGATCGCTCCTTCCGAGAGGATCCCTAACTATGAGATCATGAATCAATCCTGTCTCATTACACAGGACAAGATCTAGGACCGCTTGTTCCCTTGTAGGTTCCATTACATACTGTTCTAGGAAACTATCACATACTGTTCTATCACATACTGAAACAACAAAATAAAATTAAACAATGTGAACTTGAAGGATAACACTAAGAAATTAGGTTCTGCTGAGGAAAAACTGTTCAGTGTCGGGAACCAACTTTCACATACAAAATGTGAGTTTGCTAATGAAAAATTAGAACTCGATGAACCTCAAGTGTCAAAAGTCTCTCTGAAGTAACATGAAAAACAGGAAAATGGATTGCTGATTAATCAGAACAGTTGTTGAATGCAGAATTAACCAAAACTGATGAAATGTTGGAGCCTCAATGTGAAAAGAGCAATTAAATTCTTTAACTTCGATCAAATCTGAAGAACATGAAAGTTGAGATGCACAATATAGAAGGGCAAATCCAGGTTTTAAAAGCAGATAAGGAAAATTCTAAGAAACCGAGTGAGCATCGAAAGTCAACTGAAAGAATCTAAGGCGCAGTCACTGACAATAGAAGATTCCAAAAAGAACTGAATCCCAGGTAGAGCTGTTAAGCTTGGATGAAGTTTCCGCATATGATTCTGAAACAAAAGACAACTGAACACCCCAGAGGAGTTGCTGAGATAAATTAAAAGATTAATAGGTTTAGGGAGGCACAGTGGACGGCACTGCTGCCTCACAGAGCCAAGGGCCCAGGTTCAATTCCGGCCTTAGGAAACAGCCTGTGTGGAGTTTACATGTTCTCCTTGCGTCTGCGTGGGTTTCCTCCAAGTGCTCCGGTTTCCTCCCACAGTTCAAAAGATGTGCAGGTTAGGTGGATTGGCCATGATAAATTGTCCCTTAGTGTTCAAAGGTTAGGTGCGATTACAGGGATAGGATGGGTATCCACGGTATGATGCTCTTTAAGAAGGTCAGTGCAGACTTGATGGCCTCCTTCTGCACTATAGGGATTCTATGAAAAAGAATGGGAAAATAAAGAGTAAACAAATACTTGAGAAAAATTGGGAAACAAGTGTAAACGAAAGTTCCATTTTAAAACATCAACTTCCAGGAAGAACAGGGCAGATCCCACAGAGAAAGAAAACCAGAGTCCACTATGAATGAATGGCGCAAACACTCCCTCTGGAAGGAATAGAACAAAACAATTTTGTCAGAACAAAGTAGACGGGTTGTCTATAAAGATAAATGCAACTCCAACAAACACAAAAGACAAATCAGACAGAGACACCGAACACTACAATTCGAACTCTGAACCAGCAAAATCAATCCTACCCCTCCTCTGAATGTGACAAGGTAGCACAGTGGGTCGCACTGTTGCTTCACAACTCCAGGGTCCCAGGCTCGATTCAGGGCTTGGGTCATTGTCTGTGTGGAGTCTTCTTTTCTCTGGGTTGCCCCTTCCTCCCACACTGTTCTCTTTCCAGCCTTTTCTCCACTCACCCCCCCCCCCCCTTCCTCATCCCCATCCCCCGGGTTGCACATTCTTTTGGTTTCCCCCTGGTCTTTATTTTTCTTTAACCTCTCCCTTTTCTTTCTATATTTCTCGTTTCTCCATTTTACTCGTTGCTGGCCTCAAACAGGTTCTGGAACAGGCTGGCAAACTGCCCCCAAGCGTTTAGGAAGCCTTCCTCCGAACATCCGATGGCATACTTAAATCTACTCCAGGTGGAGAATTTCCGAACGGTCAGCAAGCCAGTCTGCAACTGTGGGTGGTGCTGCTGATTGCCAGCCGTACAAGATTCTCCGGCGTGCGATAAGGGAAGCGTAAGCTAGTGTGTTGGCCACTTCCCCATGTGTAGTTCTGGCTGCTCCGATCCCCAATTGTGCATGGCTTCACCCTCACCCCCACAACCTTGGACACTGCCTTGAAGAAGGCTGTCCAGAACCCTGCAAGTTTGGGACAAGCCCAGAACACGTGGGTGTGGTTGGCCGGACCCATCTACCACAGTTCACATTTGTCCTCCACCTCCGGGAAGAACCTGCTCATTCGGGTTCTGGTCAGGGGTGCTCTGTGCACCACTTTGAGCTGCACGGGGCTAAGCCTTGAGCAGGAAGAAGTAGAGTTGGCCCTGCTCAGTGCTTCCATCCAGAGTCCCCACCGCACTTCTGTCCCCAGTTCTTCCCCCCATTTCAGTCTGGTCTCGTCCAGTGCTGTTCGGACTCTGTCCAGCAGCTGTCCAAACATTTGCCCACAGAGTCACCCCTCTTTACAATCTGTGCTTATCAGGTCCTCTAATAGTGTAGTTTTCGAGGCCCCGGGTACCCTACTGTCTCTTTGCGGAGGAAGTGTTTTATTTGCAGGTGTCTCATTTCCTGTCCTGTCGGCAGTTCCTACTCCTCTGTCAGTTCGCCCAGTGTCGCGAGTCTGTGCCCTACGCAAAAGTCCCTAACTGCCAGTGTGCCCCGTCCCATCTCCATTTCCTGAAGGTTACTCAGAAACTTGGTAATTTAAGGGTCCACCTACAAAAATGTTTTGTATCTGAGCAGTGATTTTACAAAGTAATTTTAAAGCTATCAAAGACATCATACAAAGATATGATGAAAATTTTAAGTTAATTGCCTGCATTTGTATAGTTGTAAAGGAAAGTTCATTGACCTTGGAAAACATACTGCACTGACATTTTCAGCAGAACCCCCAAAGTGTTAAAAAGTGACCATACATTGGGACTATTTTTCTTGAACATTAAAACACCTGCCAGTGAGACCTTGGACTTAACAGTAGAGCAAAAAAGGTAACAAGTGTGTCATGGGAATGTACTTGAAGAAATGGGTGTTTATCAAATGGCTGCAGTGATGTCATTGTGTGGGTGGAGCTGAGCTCTGGCTCTGCTTTTACTTTCGTTTTGAGCTGGCAACTGCAGTGTGTTTTTAGTTTCGTTTTCAGAGTTGGAGAGCTGCATTCACAGCAAGATGTTATGATCTCTCTCTGCAATCTAAAGATCACTTGATGATTTCAAAGTAATACCTGTTTCTGTAGAGAATTAAAACCTGCTGTTTTTATTTTAAAAGGGTTTAATGTATGGATGTTGTTTTGGAAGCTATTAGGGGTTATCTATAGAGTATTGTATCTGTGGAGTTGTGTGTGTTGGTAGTTGATGAACTGTTTACTGTGCATTTATAAAATGTTAACTGGATTCATAGAACAAACATTATTTTGTTTAAAAATACTTTTAGTTCTCTGTTGCATCACACCTGTCAAGTGGGCACTTGTGCTTCCCATAACCAAAATCTACTAAAGGTCATGGGTCAGGTGAACTCCATGATAGACTTTGGGGTTCTCTAAACTCTGGCCCGTAATAAGTGTGAGAAGGGATGTATGTGGTCAATGCAGGACTTACGGTGCTGTACCTAAATGCGCACAGTATACAAAACAAGGTAAATAAGCTTGTTGCGCACATTGAAATTGGCTGGTACAATGTTGTGGGCATCACAGGCGTGTCTGCAAGGGGATCAGGGCTGGGATCTAAATATACAAAAATATGTGTCTCTCTGAAAGGACAGACAGATGGGCAAAGGAGACAGGGCTGCATTGTTAATAAGGAATACATTAATAGATAGATTTATTGTACCCAATCATTTTCTCCAATTAAGGGGCAATTTAGCGTGGCCAATCCACCTACCCTGCACATCTTTGGGTCGTGGGGACAAAACCCACGCAAACACGGGGAGAATGTGCAAACTCCACACAGATAGTGATCCAGAGCCGGGATCGAACTGGAGACCTCGGCGCTGTGAGGCAGCAATGCTAACCACTGAGCCACGTGCTGCCCGTAGTAAGGAATAAAGTTAAATTGATAGCAAGGAGCGATATAGGATCAGAAGGCATAGGATCTTTGTGGATAGAGTTGAGGAATCAAAGGTAAAAAGACCCTGATGGGAGTTTTGAACAGGCCCCTGAGCAGTACTCAGGAGGTAGAAATGAGAGTTTGGCTCAAGTTAGAATCAGAGCTTAATGGGAAATGGAATGAGAGTTTGGTCAAGTTAAAAATCAGAGCTTGATTGGGAAATGGAATGTCAAGTTTGTGCAAAATGTGTACGTGCATTTTAAAATGAATCGCTTCTGTGAGAAGGCGTTATCACAGCCTTGGCTGTCTGGAAAGCCTGTGAACCATCCGTGGGAGTCTAACTGTTTGTGAGAACTACACTCCTCAGGACTGTCGATAAAGACTTGCTATACTATGAAACATGTGAACTAACAATCACTAATGATGGGAACAAATAATTACATGAAGGAGGGGCTAATCAGTAATGAGCTAATTGTATGACTAATGATTGAAAGGCTTGAGGGGTTTTGTAAGAATATATAGTCAACTGTAACTAAGAAAAATTGCTTTTTCACTTGCTGTAACTCTGAGTTACAGCTGTACTGCAGCCCCGCGGTAAATAAACAGCTCTTTGAAGTTATCTGGTGTTCGACTGCTGATTACCTCCTGACTGCATAATTTAGTATTATCAGAAAAGGCATAAAAAAAAAGGCAATATTACAATAATCATGGGGGACTTCAATTTGCAGGTGAACTGGGAAAATCAGGTTGTTAGTGGATCCCAAGAAAAATAATTTGTGGAATATCTAAGAGATGTTTTTTTGGAGCAGCTTGCAACAGAGCCGACTAGGGAACAGGCAATTCTGGATTTGGTGATGTGTAATGAGGCAGACTTGATGAGGGAACTTAAGGTGAAGAAACCCTTAGGGAACAGTGACTACAATATGATAGAATTTACCCTGCAGTTTGAGAGGGTGAAGCTGCAATCAGATGTAATGGTATTAAAACGAAATACGGGTAACTACAAAGACATGAGGAAGGAGCTGGTTAGAGTTGATTGGAAAAGGAGCCTAGCAGGGAAGACAGTTGAACAGCAATGACAGCAGTTTTTTTTTGGGGGGGGGGGGGGGGGAAGATTCAGGAGGCACAACAGAAATTTTTCCCAAGGAGAAGAAAATATGCTAAGGGGAGGACAAGGCATCCATGGCTGATGAGGGAAGTCAAGGACAGCATAAAAGAAAAAGAGTACAAAGTGACGAGGATTAGTGGGTAGTCAGAGGATTGGGAAGCCTTTAAAATGAGCAGAAAACAACTAAAAAAGCAATAAAGAGGGAGAGATGAAATGTGAGTTACAAGCTAGCAGTAATATAAAACATAGAACATAGAATGATACAGCGCAGTACAGGCCCTTCGGCCCACAATGTTGCACCGACATGGGAAGTCAAAAACTAAAGGCCATCTAACCTACACTATCCCATTATCATCCATATGCTTATCCAATAAACTTTTAAATGCCCTCAATGTTGGCGAGTTCACTACTGTTGCAGGTAGGGCATTCCACGGCCTCACCACTCTTTGCGTAAAAAACCTACCTCTGTCCTATATCTATTACCCCTCAATTTTTGGCTATGTCCCCTTGTGCTAGCCACCTCCATCCGCGGGAGAAGGCTCTCACTGTCCACCCTATCTAACCCTCTGATCATTTTATATGCCTCTATTAAGTCACCTCTTAACCTTCTTCTCTCTAACGAAAACAACCTCAAGTCCATCAGCCTTTGCACCCGTTCCAAAGCTTCCACGTCCTTCCTATAATGAGGTGACCAGAACTGTACGCAATACTCCAAATGCGGCCGTACTAGAGTTTTGTACAGCTGCAACATGACCTCATGGCTCCGGAACTCAATCCCTCTACCAATAAAGGCCAACACACCATAGGCCTTCTTCACAACCCTATCAACCTGGGTGGCAACTTTCAGGGATCTATGTACATGGACACCGAGATCCCTCTGCTCATCCACACTGCCAAGAATTTTACCATTAGCCAAATATTCCATATTCCTGTTATTCATTCCAAAGTGAATCACCTCACACTTCTCTACATTAAACTCGATTTGCCACCTCTCAGCCCAGCTCTGCAGCTTATCTATGTCCCTCTGTAACCTGCAACATCCTTCCACACTGTCTACAACTCCACCGACTTTAGTGTCATCTGCAAATTTACTCACCCAACCTTCTGTGCCCTCCTCTAGGTCATTTATAAAAATGACAAACAGCAACGGCCCCAGAACAGATCCCTGTGGTACGCCACTCGTGACTGAACTCCATTCCGAACATTTGCCATCAACCACCACCCTCTGTCTTCCTTCAACTAGCCAATTTCTGATCCACATCACTAAATCACCCTCAATCCCCAGCCTCCGTATTTTCTGCAACAGCCGACCGTGACGAACCTTATCAAACGCTTTACTGAAATCCATATACACCACATCAACTGCTCTACCCTCGTCTACCTGTTCAGTCACCTTCTCAAAGAACTCGATAAGGTTTGTGAGGCATGACCTACCCTTCACAAAACCATGTTGACTATCCCTAATCATATTATTCCTATCTAGATGATTATAAATCGTATCTCTTATAATCCTCTCCAAGACTTTACCCACAACAGATGTGAGGCTCACCAGCCTATAGTTACCGGGGTTATCTCTACTCCCCTTCTTGAACAAAGGGACCACATTTGCTACCCTCCAGTCCTCTGGCACTATTCCTGTAGCCAATGATGACATAAAAATCAAAGCCAAAGGCTCAGCAATCTCTTCCCTGGCTTCCCAGAGAATCCTAGGATAAATCCCATCAGGCCCCGGGGACTTATCTATTTTCACCTTGTCCAAAATTGCCAACACTTCTTCCCTACGCACCTTAATGCCATCTATTCTAATACCCTGGGTCTCAGCATTCTCCTCCACAACATTATCATTTTCCTGAGTGAATACTGACGAAAAGTATTCATTTAGTATCTCGCTTATCTCCTCAGCCTCCATACACAGCTTCCCACCACTGTCCTTGACTGGCCCTACTCTTACCTTAGTCTTTTATTCATTCTTTTATTCCTGACATACCGATAGAAAGCTTTTGGGTTTTCCTTGATCCTACCTGCCAAAGACTTCTCATGTCTCAAAATTCTCAAAGAGAGGAAGAGTTTTTTTTTCAATATATAAAAAGACAAGAGAGAGGTAAAAATCGACATTGGACTACTGGAAAATGTGGCTGGAGAAGTAATAATAGGAAACAAAGAAATGGCAAAGGAACTGAATAGTTACTTTGCACCAGTCTTCACGGTGGAAGACACCAGAGGGATTACAGAGTTCCAGGAGAATCAGGGGACAGAGGTAAGTGCAGTGGCCATCACTAACTGAGGACAAGATTCCAGGGAAACTGAAAGGTCTGAAGGTGGATAAATCAGCTTGGACCGGATGGACTACACCACAGGATCTAAAAGAGATAGCTGAGGAGATTGTGGAGGCATTGGTGGTGATCTTTCAGGAATCACTGGAGGCAGGAAGGGTCCCAGAGGACTGGAAAGTGGCTAATGTAACACCGCTGTTTAAAAGGGAGGGAGGCAGAAAACGAGAAATTATCGGCTAGTTAGCCGGACTTCAGTCATTTGTAAGATTTTACAGTCCATTGTTAAAGATGATATCACAGAGTACTTGGAAGTGCTTGATAAAACAGGTCTGAGTAAGCACAGCTTCGTCAAGGGGCGGTTACGTCTGACAAATCTGTTCAAGTTCTTTTTAGAGGTAAAAAGAAAGTTGGACAAAGGAGAACCAGTGGACATTATTTATTTGGATTTCCAGAAGGTCTGTGACAAAGTGCCACATAGGAGATTGTTAAATAAGTTAAGAGCCCGTGATGTTAAGGGCAAGATCCTGGCATGGATAGAAAATTGGCTGACTGGCAGAAGGCAGAGAGTGGGGATAAAGGGGTCTTTTTCAGGATGGCAGGCGGTGAGCCTCAGGGGTTTGTGCTAGGACCACAACTTTTCACAATATACATTAATGATCTGGAAGGAACTGAAGGCACTACTGCTAAGTTTGCAGATGATACAAAGATCTGTAGAGGGACAGGTAGTATTGAGGAAGCAGGGGGGCTGCAGAAGGACTTGGGACAGGCTAGGAGACTGGGCAGAGAAATGACAGATAGAATACAATGTGGAAAAGTGTGAGGTTATGCATTTTGGAAGGACGGATGGAGGCATTGACTATTTTCTAAATGGGGAAATGCTTAGGAAATCAGAAGTACAAAGAGGACGAGGGAGTCCTTGTTCATGATTCGCTCAAGGTTAACATGCAGGTTCAGTCGGCAGTTAGGAAGGCAAATGCAATGTTAGCATTCATGTCGAGAGGGCTAGAGTACAAGACCAGGGACGTACTTCTGAAGCTGTACAAGGCTCTGGTCAGACCCCATTTGGAATATTGTGAGCAGTTTTGGTTCCCATATCTAAGGAAGGATGTGCTGGCCTTGGAAGGGGTCCAGAGGAGGTCCAAAAGAATGATCCCTGGAATGAGGAGCTTGTCGTATGAGGAACGGTTGAGGGCTCTGGGTCTGTACTCGTTGGAGTTTAGAAGGATGTATTATAGGGCCAATCAACCGATCAGAAGAACTGAAACTAATTAAGGGATAAATTAAAGGGGGTCACTCCTGCAAAGAACAAACGCAACACAGCCCAAAAAGAACAAAGAGGAACGGAAACATACAAACGTCAAACCAAAATGTGAAAATTGGGGTTAATAAAGCAGTCCAACCCCTGCAGTGCCCGCCGAGCACGGAAGGCCTCCAAGTATGCCCGTGGACACCGCATGCCCCCTCTCCAGGAACATCCGGCCGCGAATAAAGCGGCGGAAGATGATCCGGTAGTCCAGTCGGACGTCCTCCTTGGTCGCCTGCTGCCTGGACCCGTTTATGGCAAGTTTCGCCAGGCCCATGAGCAGGTTCATGAGGAGGTCCTCCGCCTACCCCGCCCCCTCCGCACCAGATGCCTGTAGATCAGGAGCGTGGGGCTGAAGTGCAAACAAAACTTAACAACAATGTTGTCAAGAAACCAAAAAGGGAGTGCACCCTGGGAGAGGATGTTTCCACTTGTAGGAAAAACTAAAACCAGAGGGCACAACCTCAGACTAGAGGGACGATCCTTTAAAACAGAGACGAGGAGGAATTTCTTCAGTTAGAGGCTGGTGAATCGGTGGAACTCTTTGCCGCATAAGGCTGTGGAGGCCAAATCACTGAGTTTATTTAAGACAGAGAGTGGGTAATGAAGGGGGAGGGGGCAGTGGCGTGCAGAGGGGGGGGCCGACGGTGCGCTGGCCCCGGGCATCGATTGGATGGGGGCAGCAGCGTGAAGAGAACGGAGCACGCACCGCGGTTGGCCAGAGCGCGCCTGCGCACCGCGGGCGGCCGGAGCGCTCCTGCGCACCGCGGTCGGCCGGAGCGCGCCTGCGCACCGCGGTCGGCCGGAGCGCACCGCGGGCGGCCGGAGCGCGCCTGCGCACCGCGGTCGGCCGGAGCGCGCCTGCGCACCACGGTCGGCCGGAGCGCGCCTGCGCACCGCGGGCGGCCGGAGCGCGCCTGCGCACCGCGGTCGGCCGGAGCGCGCCTGCGCGCCTGGTGAACAAAAAGGGCGCGAAATCTCCCGAATCAACGGCAATCAATGCCACCATGGGTGAGTTTTATTTATTCTTTATCTTTATCTTTTGATCCATTTTTTAACTCTTCTCTGCACCCTCTCTATAGTTCTCAATTTACTAAACTGTCGTGCCCAGAATTTGACATTTGGGCCAGGGGCACCCATTTGGGACAGAACCAGTATTTTATGAAGATTCATCATGGCCTCTTAACTTTTGCCCTCTTACCCTTTATACTTAAAGCCCAGGGTCCTATAAATGGGAGATTCTCAGAGACAGGGGCAGCACGGTAGCATGGCGGTTAGCATAAATGCTTCACAGCTCCAGGGTCCCAGGTTCGGTTCCCGGCTGGGTCACTGTCTGTGCGGAGTCTGCACGTCCTCCCCGTGTGTGCGTGGGTTTCCTCCGGGTGCTCCGGTTTCCTCCCACAGTCCAAAGATGTGCGGGTTAGGTGGATTGGCCATGCTAAATTGCCCGTAGTGTCCTAAAAAAGTAAGGTTGGGGGGGGGGCTGTTGGGTTACGGGTATAGGGTGGATACGTGGGTTTGAGTAGGGTGATCATTGCTCGGCACAACATCGAGGGCTGAAGGGCCTGTTCTGTGCTGTACTGGTCTATGTTCTATGTTCTACTTGACTGCAAGCTGCTGGAGCTCGGATCTTGAACAGAGCTTTATATGTGGATTTGGGGACCCTTTATGCACTGGCATAGTGTACAAACAGGCCCCACATGACCAGGGTTTTGTGAAGAAGAAGGGATCTGGAAATGTGTCGACTGTGAAAATTATATTTGTGGAAATTGGGTGAAGTAATGCCGTTGTTTGATGAGACTTGGTGCTAAAGCTTTAGAGAAATGAAGATGGAATTTGATTTGAAGAAGTTCAACGTTTTGAAGGATATTGTGGCTGAAATGAATGTGATACGTGCTGAATGGGCTGACTGAGAAATGTGTGAGATATGTCTTTGTATCTGCTATGTGTAATTTATCGGTCATATTATTGCAATTTTCCTGTTAATTCATGTTTAATTTACGTTGATTTTGGTGTGATTGCTAATATAAAAGTGAAGTTTTGTATATTGGTCTTAGTTGGGTTGTTTGTAGTTTGTTTCCACAAGGGTCATAACAGTATTTCCATGACGTTGCTGCTCTTATCCTTCTCCATGGGGGTTGCAGAGGAGGGAGGCACAACTTTCGAGACATAACATCTCACCCATTGCTGCAAAGCAAAATGACTGAAGAAGAGAACAATATCCCTAGAATCCCAGCGCTAAGGGGAAATTGACTAACCCTTACAGCGCAATTTAACCTCAGGCAGCCGTCCTATACCTTGGAGATGACCTGGAGGCAGCTTGGGGCCTGTCGTGAAGGTGAGTGAGTGCCTTTAAATTTGCTTACCTTTCCCGGGAGCAGGGTTTGAGGGAATATCAGGTAAGCTCTTCGTTTCTTTTTCTTCTTGTTTTTTTTAAAATCTAGAGGTGATGTCAGGGAAGGCAGTACAATGCTTCTCCTGCAGAATGTTTGAGGTGAGGGACGCTGTCAGTGTCCCTGCTGATTTCATCTGTGGGAAGTGCACCCAACTCCAGCTCCTCAAAAACCGTGTTAGGGACCTGGAGCTTGAACTGGATGAACTTCGGATCATTCGGGAGGCAGAGGGGGGTCATAGATAGGAGCTTCAGGGAAGTAGTTACACCAAAGACTGGAGATAGATGGGTAACTGTAAGAGGGACTGGGAAGAAGCAGTCTGTGCAGGGATCCTAAGCCATGGGGTACGGGCCTCTGGCACGGAGTCTGTCCCTGTTGCTCAGAAGGGAAGGGGGGAAAGGAGTAGAACATTAGTAATTGGGGACTCAATAGTCAGGGGCACAGATAGGAGATTTTGTGGGAGCGAGAGAGACTCACGTTTGGTATGTTGCCTCCCAGGTGCAAGGGTACGTGATGTCTCGGATCGTGTTTTCCGGGTCCTTAAGGGGGAGGGGGAGCAGCCCCAAGTCGTAGTCCACATTGGCACTAACGACATAGGTAGGAAAGGGGACAAGGATGTCAGGCAGGCCTTTAGGGAGCTAGGATGGAAGCTCAGAGCGAGAACAAACAGAGTTGTTATCTCTGGGTTGTTGCCCGTGCCACGTGATAGTGAGATGAGGAATAGGGAGAGAGAGCAATTAAACACGTGGCTACAGGGATGATGCAGGCGGGAGGGATTCAGATTTCTGGATAACTGGGGCTCTTTCTGGGGAAGGTGGGACCTCTATAGACAGGATGGTCTACATCTGAACCTGAGGGGCACCAATATCCTGGGGGGGAGATTTGTTAGTGCTCTTTGGGAGGGTTTAAACTAATTCAGCAGGGGCATGGGAACCTGGATTGTAGTTTTGGGGTACGGGAGATTGAGAGTATAGAGGTCAGGAGCACAGATTTGACTTCGCAGGAGGGTGCCAGTGTTCAGGTAGGTGGTTTGAAGTGTGTCTACTTCAATGCCAGGAGTATACGAAATAAGGTAGGGGAACTGGCAGCATGGGTTGGTACCTGGGACTTTGATGTTGTGGCCATTTCAGAGACATGGATAGAGCAGTGACAGGAATGGTTGTTGCAGGTTCCGGGGTTTAGGTGTTTTAGTAAGGTCAGAGAAGGGGGCAAAAGAGGGGGAGGTGTGGCGCTGCTTGTCAAGGACAGTATTACAGTGGCGGAAAGGATGCTAGATGGGGATTCTTCTTCCGAGGTAATATGGGCTGAGGTTAGAAACAGGAAAGGAGAGGTCACCCTGTTGGGAGTTTTCTATAGGCCACCTAATAGTTCTAGGGATGTAGAGGAAAGGATGGCAAAGATGATTCTGGAAAAGAGCGAAAGTAACAGGGTAGTTGTTATGGGAGACTTTAACTTTCCAAATATTGACTGGAAAAGATATAGTTCGAGTACATTAGATGGGTCGTTCTTTGTACAATGTGTGCAGGAGGGTTTCCTGACACAATATGTTGACAGGCCAACAAGAGGCGAGGCCACATTGGATTTGGTTTTGGGTAATGAACCAGGCCAGGTGTTAGATCTGGAGGTAGGTGAGCCCTTTGGAAACAGTGACCACAATTCGGTGACCTTTACGTTAGTGATGGAAAGGGATAAGTATACCCCGCAGGGCAAGAGTTATAGCTGGGGGAAGGGCAATTATGATGCCATTAGACATGACTTAGGATGTGTAGGTTGGAGAAGTAGGCTGCAAGGGTTGGGCACACTGGATATGTGGAGCTTGTTCAAGGAACAGCTATGGCATGTTCTTGATAAGTACGTACCAGTCAGGCAGGGAGGAAGGGTTCGAGCGAGGGAACCATGGTTTACCAAAGAAGTGGAATCTCTTGTTAAGAGGAAGAAGGAGGCCTATGTGAAGATAGAACATAGAACATAGAACAGTACAGCACAGAACAGGCCCTTCGGCCCTCGATGTTGTGCCGAGCAATGATTACCCCACTCAAACCCACGTATCAATCCTATACCCGTAACCCAACAACCCCCTCCTAACCTTACGTTTTAGGACACTACGGGCAATTTAGCATGGCCAATCCACCTAACCCGCACATCTTTGGACTGTGGGAGGAAACCGGAGCACCCGGAGGAAACCCAAGCACACACGGGGAGGACGTGCAGACTCCACACAGACAGTGACCCAGCCGGGAATCGAACCTGGGACCCTGGAGCTGTGAAGCATTTATGCTAACCACCATGCTACTGTGCGGCCCAAAATGAGGCGTGAAGTTTCAGTTGGGGCGCTTGATAGTTACAAGGAAGCGAGGAAGGATCTAAAGAGAGAGCTGAGACGAGCAAGGAGGGGACATGAGAAGTCTTTGGCAGGTAGGATCAAGGAAAACCCAAAAGCTTTCTATAGTTATGTCAGGAATAAAAGAATGACTAGGGTAAGAGTAGGGCTAGTCAAGGACAGTGGTGGGAAGTTGTGTGTGGAGGCTGAGGAGATAAGCGAGATACTAAATGAATACTTTTCGTCAGTATTCACTCAGGAAAAAGATAATATTGTGGAGTAGAATGCTGAGACCCAGGCTATTAGAATAGATGGCATTGAGGTGCATAGGGAAGAAGTGTTGGCAATTCTGGACAAGGTCAAAATAGATAAGTCCCCGGGGCCTGATAGGATTTATCCTAGGATTCTCTGGGAAGCCAGGGAAGAGATTGCTGAGCATTTGGCTTTGATTTTTAGGTCATCATTGGCTACAGGAATAATGCCAGAGGACTGGAGGATAGCAAATGTGGTCCCTTTGTTCAAGAAGGGGAGTAGAGATAACCCCGGTAACTATAGGCCGGTGAGCCTAACGTCTGTGGTGGGTAAAGTCTTGGAGAGGATTATAAAAGATACAATTTATAATCATCTAGATAGGAATAATATGATTAGGGATAGTCAGCATGGTTTTGTGAAGGGTAGGTCATGCCTCACAAACCTTATCGAGTTCTTTGAGAAGGTGACTGAACAGGTAGACGAGGGTAGAGCAGTTGATGTGGTGTATATGGATTTCAGTAAAGCGTTTGATAAGGTTCCCCACGGTCGGCTATTGCAGAAAATACGGAGGCTGGGGATTGAGGGTGATTTAGAGATGTGGATCAGAAATTGGCTAGTTGAAAGAAGACAGAGAGTGGTAGTTGATGGGAAATGTTCAGAATGGAGTTCAGTTACGAGTGGCGTACCACAAGGATCTGTTCTGGGGCCGTTGCTGTTTGTCATTTTTATAAATGACCTAGAGGAGGGCGCAGAAGGATGGGTGAGTAAATTTGCAGACGACACTAAAGTCGGTGGAGTTGTAGACAGTGCGGAAGGATGTTGCAGGTTACAGAGGGACATAGATAAGCTGCAGAGCTGGGCTGAGAGGTGGCAAATGGAGTTTAATGTGGAGAAGTGTGAGGTGATTCACTTTGGAAAGAATAACAGGAATGCGGAATATTTGGCTAATGGTTAAATTCTTGGTAGTGTGGATGAGCAGAGGGCTCTCGGTGTCCATGTACATAGATCCCTGAAAGTTGCCACCCAGGTTGATAGGGTTGTGAAGAAGGCCTATGGTGTGTTGGCCTTTATTGGTAGAGGGATTGAGTTCCGGAGCCATGAGGTCATGTTGCAGTTGTACAAAACTCTAGTACGGCCGCATTTGGAGTATTGCGCACAGTTCTGGTCGCCTCATTAGAGGAAGGATGTGGAAGCTTTGGAACGGGTGCAGAGGAGATTTACCAGGATGTTGCCTGGTATGGAGGGAAAATCTTATGAGGAAAGGCTGATGGACTTGAGGTTGTTTTCGTTAGAGAGAAGAAGGTTAAGAGGTGACTTTATAGAGGCATACAAAATGATCAGAGGGTTAGATAGGGTGGACAGCGAGAGCCTTCTCCCGCGGATGGAGGTGGCTAGCACGAGGGGACATAGCCTTAAATTGAGGAGTAATAGATATAGGACAGAGGTCAGAGGTGGGTTTTTTACGCAAAGTGTGGTGAGGCCGTGGAATGCCCTACCTGCAACAGTAGTGAACTCGCCAACATTGAGGGCATTTAAAAGTTTATTGGATAAGCATATGGATGATAAGGGCATAGTGTAGGTTAGATGGCCTTTAGTTTTTTTCCATGTCGGTGCAACATCGAGGGCCGAAGGGCCTGTACTGCGCTGTATCGTTCTATGTTCTAAAGATAAAGAGGTCAGTGAATAGCTCCAGAACGGGTGCAACTACGTTTTCTATAGGTTTTTTGGTGATATTTAATGAAATATTTACGTGGGGCTTTGGGGCATACAATCAAGATTTGCCCCGGGCATCACCAGCCCTCTGCACGCCACTGGGAGGGGGCAGTATGGAAAAGGATGGAGATGGCGTCCTGTGGAGGCACGAGCCTGAAGGCACTGGTAACGGCTCCGTTGCTGCTCCCTCCAACAAGGTACACCACCAGCCTGGTGATGGCGGCCACCCTCAAAATTTGGGGGCAGTGGAGGCGACACGGGGGGGAAGTGGGGGGCTCGGTGGAGGCCCCGCTGCGGGGGAACCACCAGTTTGTCCCAGGGAACATGGATGGCGGGTTCCTGGGGTGGCACAGGGCGGGCATCAGGAAGTTGGGAGACCTGTTTATTGACGGGAGGTTCACGAGCCTTGGTGAACTGGAGGAGAAGTTTGAGCTCCCCCGGGGAATATGTTTAGGTACCTTCAGGTCAAGGCGTTTCCTAGGCGACAGGTGGAGGGGTTCCCTTTGCTGCCCCCGCGGGGGGTAAGGGATAGGGTGCTTTCGGGGGTGTGGGTCGGGGATGGGAAGGTGTCTGACATCTACCAGGTAATGCAGGAGGTGGGGGAGGCTTCGGTAGAGGAGCTGAAGGCTAAGTGGGAGGTGGAGCTGGGGGAGCAGATTGAGGAGGGGACATGGGCGGACGCCCTGGAGAGGGTGAACTCCTCCTCTTCATGTTCGAGGCTTAGTCTCATCCAGTTCAAGGTGTTGCACCGGGACCACATGTCCGGATCTAGGATGAGTAGGTTCTTTGGGGGCGAAGACAGGTGCGTCAGGTGTTCGGGGAGTCCAGCGAACCATGCCAATATGTTCTGGGCATGCCCGGCACTGGAGGAGTTCTGGAAGGGGGTGGCGGGGACGGAGTCGAGGGCGGGTGGGATCCAGGGTCAAGCCAGGCTGGGGACTCGCGATATTTGGGGTTGGGGTAGAGCCGGGAGTGCAGGAGGCGAAAGAGGCCGATGTCTTGGCCTTTGCGTCCCTAGTAGCCCGGCGGAGGATCTTGCTGCAGTGGAAAGATGCTAGACCTGAGTGTGGAGACCTGGATTAATGACATGGCGGGATTCATTAAGTTGGAGAGGGTTAAGTTTGCCCTGAGGGGGTCGGTACAAGGGTTCTTTAGGAGGTGGCAGCCTTTCCTCGACTTTCTGGCTCAACGATAAGGTACTAGGTCAGCAGCGCAGCAAACCCCGGGGGGGGGGGGGGGGGGGGGGGGTTAGCGGGATAGTGTGTAAGTTAATTTGCTTATTGTTATTTTATTCTGTTGTTTATTGGGGTTGGGGTGGGGGTTGTTATATGCGTTGTTACGGGTCCCAGGGGGCGTTTATTATTATTATTGTTTTGTTGATATATATTTTTCAAAAAATTCCAATAAAAATTATTTTTAAAAAAGACAGAGATAGATAGGTTATTGATTAATAAGGAGATCAGGGATTATGGGGAGAAGAAAATGGGGATGAGAAAAATATCAGCCATGATTGAATGGCGGAGCAGACTCGATGGGCCGCGTTGTGATGTTGTACGAAGTAAATAATGGCATGATGGGAAAACTGGGTACAATGAAATAAAAACTGACTTTGCATGACCTAAAACACAAATACAATCAGAGAAGGTCAAGTTGTTCTGAAGTGCCTGGGCTCTGTAAATTCTGATAAGACTAACTCGTCATAACCCAAAGCAGTCTAAATACGACAAGAGTCAGGACAAGTCTCCGCCGATTCTTAAACATGCGATCAAAAGACAAGATAATGGTGTGAGACCCAGCGTCCTGAAGGGTCAGCAAGGTGACGCCTGTTTTATGATATTGTTTATGTTTGTACTTCTGATCGAATTCCTGACCAAGCTGTAGTTACGTAATCTTGATTCTGATAATGTATAAATGCTGAGCTGATTCTCTGTGAAAGCGCGGACTTGAGAAGGAAACGGCAGTTTGTATTGACTGCTCCCTGACTAAGTTTCAGCTATTTCTGCATGCAGCTGTAATTCGTAAATGAAGCTTCATTTTGTTTTCTTAACAAGCGTTGTTGAATCTTTCTATCACAGTCCAGAAGCAGGAAAAATATTGACTCCGACAGAGTAGTCTAATTCTGCTCCCATGTCTTATGAAAGATGGCTGCTTTAGTGTCTGGAAGCAACTGTTAAGTGGCATACCACATGGATCCTTGCTGGCCCCCCTATCGTTTGTTATGTATATAAATGACATAGATGACTATGTTGGGGGTGGGGATTGTATTAGTAAGGTTGCAGATGACAAAAGATTAGCCGAGTTGTTAACAATGCGGTTGAGTGTCTTGGGTGACAGGAAGACATAGACGGGATGGTCAAATGGTCCGAAAAGTGCTAGATAGAATTTAACCCTGAAAAGTGTGAAGTGATACACTTTAGAAGGAGTAATTTAACAAGGAAGTATACTATGTAAGGTCTGACATTGGGAAGTTCCGAAGAACAATGGAACCTTGGTGTGTTTGCCCATAGGTTTCTGAAGGCAGAAGGGCAGGTTAATAGGGTGGTGAAAAAGGCATATTGATTTATCAATCAAGACACAGATTACAAAAGCAGGGAGGTCATGGCAGACTTTGGGGAGGCTACAGCTGGAGTACTGTGTGCAACTCTAGTTGCCACGTTATGGGAAGGATGTGATTGCACTGGAGGGGGTGCAGAGAAGATTCACCAGGATGTTGCCTGGGATGGAACATTGAAGTTATGAAGAGAGGTTGGATAGGCTTGGGTTATTTTCTCTGGAGCAGAGAAGAGTGAGGGGCGACCTGATTGAGGTGTACAGGATTATGAGGGGCATGGACAGGGTGGATAGGGAGAAGCTGCTTCCCTTAGTTAAAGGGTCAGTTACGAGTGGACACAAGTTCAAGTGAGGGGTGGGAGGTTTAAGGGGGATTTGAGGGAAAACTTTTTCACCCAGAGGGTGGTGACGGTCTGGAATGCACTGTCTGGGAGGGTGATAGAGGTGGGAGGGTGATAGAGGCGGGATGCCTCACGTCCTTTAAAAAGTACCTGGATGAGTACTTGGCACGTCACAACATTCAAGGCTATGGGCCAAATGTTGGCAAGTGGGATAAAGTGGCCAGGTCAGGGCCTTTCATGCGTAGGTGCAGACTTGATGGGTCTTCTGCACTGTAGTATTCTGTGCAGATTCAGGGTTCCTCTGATGATTTCCGCAATCAAAGCTGCTAACCATGTGTTTAGGGTGAGAACAGAGGACGGGGCCTTTACCAAGGACCAGGACTTTGTGGAGTTATCTCCAACGGGCAGCACGGTAGCATGGTGGTTAGCATAAATGCTTCACAGCTCCAGGGTCCCAGGTTCGGTTCCCGGCTGGGTCACTGTCTGTGCGGAGTCTGCACGTCCTCCCCGTGTGTGCGTGGGTTTCCTCCGGGTGCTCCGGTTTGCTCCCACAGTCCAAAGATGTGCGGGTTAGGTGGATTGGCCATGCTAAATTGCCCATAGTGTCCTAAAAAAAAGTAAGGTTAAGGGGGGGTTGTTGGGTTACGGGTATAGGGTGGATACGTGGGTTTGAGTAGGGTGATCATGGCTCAGCACAACATCGAGGGCCGAAGGGCCTGTTCTGTGCTGTTCTATGTTCTAACTCTCAAGAGTCTACAGCTTCAGGACAAAGTAAGTAGTCTTACAACGCCAGGTTAAAGTCCAACAGGTTTGTTTCGAATCACTAGCTTTCGCAGTACTGTTCCTTCCTCGGGTGAATGAAGAGGTGGGTTCCAGAAACATAAATATAGACAAAGTCAATGATATATCTTCTTTCATCTTTGACTTCGTCTATATATGTATATTTCTGGAACCCACCTCTTCATTCACCTGAGGAAGAAGCAGTGCTCCGAAAGCTAGTAATTCGAAACAAACCTGTTGGACTTTAACCTAGTGTTGTAAGACTGCTTATAATGGAGCAATTCATCAACACGTACCATTATTTAACTCAAACTATGCACAAATCTGATATTACAGATATTGTCCACCGCCAGATGAACATCTCGAGAATCAGAATCAAATGAAATTCGACACGACAGGATCCCTTTCAAAATGAAAAGGCAGGCAGGGAGAAAGTAAAATAATCCCCGCCACCCTTAACTTTCTTTACCTGGGTAAGGCTCCGCAGTCTGAGCTACTCACACAATCAAACGACCGCCATTCCTCGCCGACCGTTAACAGCCGCCCACGCGCTAACGGCTGGGACTGAGGCAATCCCCGCCTATTCTCACACCCCATTGGCTCTGGCTCAGCGGCAAAGCGGACACTTTCATTGGTTCTAACATCGTCCACCGATGTTCCGGCGGCTCGCACGCGGGCGAGGACGGCACGTGCTCCGGATGCGAACGAAATAGCAATAATGCGGCTAGCAAACAGTCAAACGCAGATATGGGCAGGTAGAGGGCTATGTTTGTAATGTGTGGAGGATACAGCACTAGTCTTTAACATGTTGAATGCAGTGGTCATGCCTGGAAGATGTTGAGGATGCAAGACTTGTGTATAACAAATAGAGGGCTATGGATATGTCCAGGACATGTGAAAGGTCATGGATTAGTGTGTAACATGTAGAGGGTTATGGATATGTCTGTAACTTGTGGAAGATACTGGACTGGCCTATGACGTGATGGGTATGGACATGTCTATAACGTGGAGGATTATGGACATATCTTTAACAAGGATACTGGACACATGTATAGGGTTATGGACATGTCTGTAACATGGAGGGTCCGGAATTAATTTATAACATGTCAATGGATGTTTGTATCATGGTAACCAACTCTGGTCAAAAAAATAAAGGAATTTCACCATGGACTGTGCTGGTGAATCTGAAAACCAGAGAAGGGGATGCATGCAGATATGTGAAGCACTACAATTCTGATGCTGCAGCCTGCCAAATCTACCCACCACCAAACCGTCCGTCACCTAGACACAGCTCAAACACAAACCACAAACCTGCTGCACCTGACGCAAGTGCATTAAAGGCCTGTTGGGTCAGCAGGAAGCTGAGACTTTTAAACACATCCCTGGGTGGCCTAACCAGAGACGAAAGTGATAATCCAGGATTGTTGGTCATGTGCGCAACATGTTGAATGGTATGCTTTCCTTCAAAGCAAGTCTGCTCTGGGAAATTACTTGACCCAAAGGGAGTGGCAGTAGGTTTACTACAAGAGGCGGTAACAAATTACATTTCGAAAAGTCGAATTTACTTCTTCCGATCTGCTATCTCCTTTACTAGCTTTGGAAGAATTACTTGCCAATTGTTCACGATAAATTAGTGACAGAAAGTCAAAACTCTCGTGTTACTCCTCCTCCCTGCCAAAACTTTTGCAGCAACCGTTTAGCATTATCACTTAATCAGAGCCAAAATTGAAGTCAAAACACTCATCTGACTCTTCATCCCTATGGTCATCTTCGGCCTGAGAATGCTCAGAATCTGGTCCACGACCACTGTCATTTGACATGTGATCAACAGCTGTCGACATCTCTTTCTCTGAGTTGTCTACTGCCCAATGAATTTTCCAAACTCCCACATGTCCTACTGTGGGCATCTTAGGTGCTAACTGCAGTACTTCATTTAGACTGTAACCATGGATGAAGCTACAACCTTCACTCCTGCTAAATCATTCCCCAAAAGTAAGTCTACTCCTTCCATTGGAAATTCCTTAACCACTCCAACTGCTGGACTTGACACTAAAACACATTGGGGAGGCATTGGCATAGTGGTAACGTCATTGCACTAGTAATCCAGAGACCCAGAGTACTCTGGCATCCCAGGTTCAAATTCCACCACCACAGATGGTGAAATTTGAATTCAATAAAAATCCGGAATTAAAGTCTAGCGATGACCATGCAACCCACTGTCGATTGGCGGAAAAACCCACTTTTGGGGAAGGAAATCGGCCACCCTGCCCTGGTCTGGCGTATATGTGACTCCAGAGCCACAGCAATGTGGTTGACTCTTTCTTAACTGCTCTTAAAGGGCAATTAGGGATGGACAATTCAGGCAGCATGTGGTGCAGTGGTTGGCACTGAGGACCCTGGTTCGAATCCCAGCCCTGGGTCACTGGGTCAGTATGGAGTTTGCACATTGTCCCCATGTCTGCGTGGATTTCACCCCCACAACCCAAAGATGTGCAGGTTAGGTGAATTGGCCACGTTAAATTGCCCCTTATTTGGAGAAAAAAAATAATTGGGTACTCTAAATTTATAAAGAAAACTGGGATGGGCAATAAATGCTGACACAGACTGCGACGCCCACGTCCCATGAACGAATTTTAAAATTCTACAATTCCACTTTATACAATGGAACTGGGATACAACTTCCACCTATCCTATTCACTAATACTGCAGCTTTCACTGAGCTCTCTGGAGAAAATCAAATCCTTTTTCAATACGAGAGTTTGGTTAACTCCTGTATCCCTTAAAATCGTTATGGGTTTTACATTAGTTATGGAAAATGGGATGACCTTTCCCTTAGATACAAATTGAACATAACTTTTATCTACCTTATTCCTCACACGTGCTCCCACAGCAGTGATTACCTCAGATCTCCCAAGTCCAGTTAATGCTACAGTCTGCACCATAGTGTTCTCTACTTTAGTTCCCTTTCAGAATCCTCCTTCCGAACTCCCACAAGTCCAATAGGCTTCTCTTACAACTCCCAGCATGCTGAACAAATGTGCCCACCTCATTACAATGGTGACACCTAGACTTACAAGTCTCACCTCCACCCCCGCAGTACCTGGTCTGAGGAGGAGATCTCGGAGCATTCCCAGCTATCCGTGCTCTACCTTGGCTACCTGCATTCGTCCCTCTCCCACTTCCCATCCTTTTCAAAATTCTGGGGGTAATGGAACAAAAGGTTAAATTTATGGATTAACTCATAATTGTCAGCCATGATTGCTGCTTGCCTAGCAATTTGCATCCTCTGGCCTTCAACATGGGTTATTACCGACGGTAGGTAATTCTTAAAACTCCACTTAAAGAATGACCTCTTTCAGAGCCTCATAGTTTCAATTCCCAATCCTCACCTATTAAAATTGTTCTGCTTAACCCTTTCAAATTCTGCATTAGTCTGTCATGGCTGTCTCCTCAAATTCCAAAATCTTTGCCTGTATGCTTTGGGAACCAATTCATATGCACCTAGAATAGCCTTTTTTACATTCTCGTAATCCTTAGACTCCTGCTCTAATAAGGCAGCATAAACGTCCTGTGCCCGCCCGTCAATTTACCTTGCACGGGTAATGTCCACTTTGCTTTTGGCCTGTCCACTCTTGGCAGCATGGTGGCACAGTGGTTAGCACTACTGCCTCAGCTCCAGGAGCCCAGGTTCAATTCCAGCCTCGGGTGACTGTCTGTGTGGAGTTTGCACTTACTCCCCGTGTCTGCGTGGTTTCCTCAGGGTGCTCCGGTTTTCTCCCACAGTCTAAAGATGTGCAGGTTAGGTGGATTGGCCATGCTAGATTGCCCCTCAGTGTCCAAAAATTGGTTAGGTAGGATTACTAGGCTATGGGGATAGGGTGGAGGCTTAAGGAAGGTGCTCTTTCTAAGGGCCAAGACTTGATGGGAAAATGGTCTTTTTGTGCATTGTAAATTCTATGATTTGAATTGCTGTTTTCTCAAAAGCCCCAAAGAATGTTTCTACTTCCTTCTCTTCAAATTTTGGGAGAGCCTGTATAAATGTAAGCATATCGCCACCGAGTTCTGTTCTCAACTCCCCATTGCGTTCTGGCAGCTTTCCGCCCAATTCCAGTACCCCAGGCTGGAATTCTTTCTCCTTTTCTTGTTCCTCTCTCGCTCTTTCTTTTTCCTCTCATTTCCATCTCCATTGCTTTTTGTTTCATCTCAATTTCTATTCTTTTTAATTCCCTGTCATGCTCTTAACTGCAAAAAACTCTCTCCAGCTCAATTTCCACCAGCAGACGTCCCTGATGCTACACTATCTCATCGGTTCCCCTGTGCTCCTAGCACCTCCATCAAATTTTAATGTTCAGCAATCGCTTCAAGTACCTCCACCTTCTTAGCTTTAACTGGTGCAGCCAGTATTAATTTCCCTGAAAATTTGACTAGCAGCTCTTTGCAAAGCCACTGCAAATAAACCAGAGTTAAGTCTTCCACCTGAAGAAAATGCTGAGCAGCTTCCAGAACCATCCTATGATATCACTACAAACCTGGTGTCTCTTTTAATTTACGTTGTAACCCAAATTTGCCTTCTAACGTTCCACGATTCCGGAGGAGCCCCCAATTTATGTTACAACAACCTGGGTTAGTGTGCGGTCGATTCCAGACTCCAAAGTCCAGAAGTAAATTAACCAATAATTCATATAAAGTTTCTGAGATCTTTGGCCCTTGACTGCTCCAATGACTTACAGGCACCAGATTTAAGTGAAGCAGAACAACTTTATTTATAACAAGAATGGAGGTAAGACATGCAATACTTATCGACCATTTAATCTTCTACTCCCCCTTTTACCGTCCCACCCTCAACCCAAACACACGCAGAGGGAGGAGGAGGGGTAATAATAGGAATTAAAATATGAAATGGAGTGTCCTTGCTTTAAGTCATTGCAGCAGTAGGCTGTCCTTTCAGCGAGTGGTTGAAACTGATGGTTGGATTGCTAACGAGGATCTTCTGGCAAAACATTCAGTCAGAACTACCAGGTTGTAGGATTCCCTCTGGAGAGTCACTTTACCTTTTATTAATCTGGGCCTTCACTCCAAAAGAAGGGCCTTAGGCCTGTGAAATTCTTATTTGTGTCCAACTCTACCCCAAAGTCCAACAGCCTTTCTGAGATAAGAACAGAGTTCCCCATGGGAGATTTCAAAGAGGGTTGTTGAACAACTGACCCTGCTTGCAGCTTGTGCCGGATTGAATTTTCTTTGAAGCTCAAACTGGCTGTGCAGAGACCATCAGAAAGAATCCATCAGGTAAGAGCGGGAAATCAGAGCTGTGCCTTTCCAGCTTGTTCAAAACGAAACTAAAAGTAAAACATAGTCTCACAGAGGAAGGAACATTCCAGAATGGTCAGTACCAATCAGCAATGAATATCAACTAAGGCCCGGAAATTGTATAACAGCTCATTGGCCGCCAGCCAAGTCCATCAAGAGGTGTCATCACTGATGTCAGACCAACAGCACATCCTGTAGGAGTGCCCTGATTTTTTTAAATTCAAGGTGAAGTCCATCTTAAAGGCATAGGTCCCGTTAACTCTCAAGGTACAGAAATTGAAATAGACAAAACAGAAATTAAAAGGAAAATCAAGGGCTAGGCAGGTAATAACAGGAGGATCCTTACAATATAATCTTCAAATCAGGAGCCCATATTATTATATCACCAATCCTCATTTAAGATTAGAATGTTTACATCAACATAGAAAAATGTAACAGATGGAAATGGACATATTAATGGAAATGGACATGCACATAACATGTAGAGGGAATTGGCAGACGCAACACAGAGGGAAATGGACAGATACACAACACAAAATGGAATATACAGATAAACGAAAGCTAAGGGAAATGGATATGCATTCAACACTCAAAGGGAAAGTGTGGTAACGGGGCAGGTACAATATGAAATTTTCATTATTTAGCTCCCAACAGCCTGGTATAATACATTTAACTTGTTTTTTGAATTCCTCAAGGTGAGTCACAGAATGACAACAAAATAAGGAACTACATTTTCTGTGTCTACTCTTTTCCAATCCAGGAATCCATTGTCAGTATTATATGTACCCAGGGCAGGTGGAGCACAAGTTAAATGATGTGTAAACCACCCATGACAAAAGCACTTTACTGAAATCATAGAATCCCCACGGTGCAGGAGACCATTCAGCCCATCGAGTCTGCACCCACCCCCTGAAAGAGAACTACACCCAGGCTCACTCCTCCACCCTGTCCGCATAACCCTGCAACCCAATTAACCTTTGGACACTAAGGGGCAATTTAGCATGGCCAATCCACCTACCTGCACATCTTTGGACAGCTTAGGTTATCAGAATAAGTCTCGGAGTGCCTTTGCAGCCAGACGACAAAGTGATGCATCCATAGCACCCCTACAGTGCAGAATGGAGCCTTTTGGTCCATTGAGTCTGCACCGACCCTCCAAAAGAGCACTCCACCCAGGCCCTGCCCCATCCTATCCCCACAACCCCATGCATCGACCACAATCCACCCAACTTGCACATCCTCAAACACTTAGCATGTCCAACCCACCTAACCTGCATATCTTTGGACTGTGGGAGGAGATACAGAAAGAACATGCAAACTCCGCACAGACAGTCACGCAAGGCCAGAATCAAATCCGGATCCCTGACGCTTCACCCACTGAACCTGAACCCTGGTTGGAGGGTTGAAAGGCCTGGTTGTACACAATTGTTTACTGACATTGGTGTAAAATTAACATCAGTCAACTCATCATTGAAGAATGACACCCTTTCATTGTCTCTCTAGAAGGTTTTATTAGCTCAAGAATGTAGTGTCACCATTAATACATTGGTGTCATAGTAACCGCTGCCTAGCGGATCACAGCAGATCTCCCGATTTTAAAACAAAACAAACAGAATCCTATGCAATAGTTTCAATCCCGCAACAGAAAACTCTCAACCCATCCTTTAAAAGCTGAGACTGCAACAGGCTCAAGGAAAGAAGAAGCCCAGCTCGCTGGCAAGCTAGAATCTGTCCCGGAGAACAAAAACAAAAATCAGTCATGTACAACGTGTGAAAAAAGTAATTGAAAAGCTATAATATGTACAGTTTTTTAATATAATTCCCTGGACTGGCTTCTGGATTTTCTGATTCAACGTTATCTTACTGCTGCCATTTTCCATTATGGAGAAACACATTTAGTTTGTCGATGGCATAAGCATGTCCCATCGCTTAGTACTTCCAAAATAATTTAGTTCCTCGGGCCTAAACACATTCCAATCATGTGTCTCAGGCAAGAAGTGCTTGCACTGTTTTAAAAAAAAACATAGCAGAAAGTTTTTATAAAATAAGAACATCAATATCTCAAGCAGTTAGAAATACTGCTTGCTGCAAATGCTGCGGTGTATGGCACTTTAGTTTGTCAAGTCGAGAAGGTCTGGTGTGAGGAGAGAGGGAAGAGAGTGAATGCCAAGCTCTTTGGGGAAAGAAAGTAAACCCGTACCCCAAAGCCTCAAAGATCCACACAGCCCACCCATCTCTGTGTCTGACTATGGTGTATTCTGGTCAAAACCCTGCTACCCCACCTCCATGTCTTGCTTTGAAATTCATCGAGTGCTGGATAAACTCAGGCCAAAATATTGCAAATATTATAAGTTCTGTGCATCAATGAAAGCTGCTTCTTCCTCATGCCATCTTCTCTTTCATCGCCCTGTCACTCCAGACAACCAATTTCCGTTATGGTTTTGTAAACAAAAATACCAATCATTGCCTGGAACATTCTCTTCCCCCCCCCCCCCGCCCCATTTTATGCCCGTCTGATTAACAGTTAAGAACCATTAAATGTTTTGTTTCACAATGCATAAAATCCACACAGCCATACGGCAGAATTGAAAAGAAAATCAGAATCAATAAAAGTCAGAATTTGTTGACCCTCAATCAGTGCATTTATTTAAAATGGGCTTTAATACTGTTATGGTGTATTCAGTGTTCAGATGGATCGACTTACCCCAAAATCTGGGTTGCATTCCCAAGATTTGATTCGATTGTTCTTTGAAAAAAGTGCAATTTATACTGCACCATTTGCAAAACTCCCTTCCTTCCCTTAACTCTGCATTCTACAGTGATCTTGGGTTTGGGACCATTGGCAAAGTACAGCTAAAATATTGATATATGAAAATAAACACCATGGGTATTGAGAACACACTGTGCAGTTGGCACAACCCCTGAGTGTGTTGGCCCTCACTGACCTTTTACCGCTTCCCATGAAAAAATATTCAGTGACAAGGCACCAATGCAAAACAAAGATGTTCAATGCAATGGTTTTTAATTAACTCTCAGGATTCTGGTATGGCCAACATTTATTGCCCAATTTAACTTGCCCGAGAAGATGGCATTAACTTGGTGAATGACTGGATCATTTTAGGGGGTAGTTAAGAGTTAACCATTTTGGTGTGGGACTGGAGTTACATATAAGCTGGACAAGTTTCCTTCCCTAAATAGACAATAGTAAACCAATGGATGTTTTACAACAATCCAACAGCTTCATGGTCATTTTACTGACATCAGCTTTTTATTTTCATATGTTTGAAACGGGACTCAAATTCTCAAACGGGCATGGTGGAAAGTGAACTCATGTTCCCTGGATTATTAATTCATAATCATGACAACCACACAAACTGTCCCTCTCTGCAGTGACAACTTAAAACCAAATCCCTTGTTAAAGCTAAGCTGTTGCTTGCTGATGGAATCATACAATCATAGAATGAGACAGCATATAGAGAGGCCATTCAGCCCATCATGCCTGTGCTGGAAGTGTCAACTTGGAAGCCTTGTAAAGAAAACAATGTAAGTGGTGAGTCAGAAACTTGTGCAATTTTTTTCCATTTTTTCCTCAGCAGTGTGTGTATGTGGTAACAGTGAAGCGTCTCATTAATTACTTTTTTAAAAAGCGAGTTCCCTTAACAGGCAGCCAGGCCCTAGACCTGGCTTCTTGGAAGTGGGCCTTTTACTGCTGGGATAGCAAGGCGCTCCGGTTTGCTTTCATCTTCTCCAGCCTCTTTGATAGATGGCTGTTGCTCATTTCCAGCTCCTCAATTTTATCCAGTGCCGAGCGGACCTGTCAGGGGACAAAAGGTCATAGATTTATATGTGAACAGCTCTCCAAGTTGCCCACAGCTCCTAAACGTTTAGTGGAGTTCAGAGCCCAAATCTTCCAACTTAGCCAAGTAAGGGCTTTTCAAACACTATTTTGCTTTTCCCAGAGGCATGAACAACCTTTGAGAAATTTTAATTTTTCCATTTTTTTTCTCCAACTTGCCTTAATCAAAACCAAATCAGTGCATTATTACAAAAACAGACCATTAAGTCACCCTACCCCCTTCTTTATCTACCTCACCAGCCTCCCTGTTCAAAACAGAAACAAAAATACCAATCATTGCCTGGAACATTCTCCGGCCCCCCCACCCCCCACCATTTTGTTGTAAAAAATCCATTGGTTTACTATTGTCCATTTAGGGAAGGGAACTTGTCCAGCTTATACTTAACTCCTGTCCCACACCAAAATGGTTGACTCTTAACTACCCCCTAAAATGATTTAGTCATTCACTAAGTTACTGCCATCTTCTTGGAAAAGTTAAATTGGGCAATACATATTTGAATTTGTCCATATATAGTGTTTGAAACAAACCTAACATAGACATAGAACAGTACAGCACAGAACAGGCCCTTCGGCCCTCAATGTTGTGCCAAGCCATGATCACCCTACTCAAACCCACGTATCCACCCTATACCCGTAACCCAACAACCCCCCCCTGTTGGACTTTAACCTGGTGTTGTAAGACTTCTTACTGTGCTCACCCCTTTCATCATTCTGAAGGGGCCATCCTCTCAGTGACACTGGTCCACTCCTCAATCACCCCCAAACACCCTCTCTTCCATGGCACCTTCAGATGCAAGTGCAGGAGATGCAATACCTTGCCCTTTTATCTCCTCCCTTCCCAACATAAAGGGCCCCAAACATTTCTTCCATGTGAAACAGCAATTTAATTGTACCTTTTTAAATTTAGTATATTATTTTTATTCTCACAATGCAGTGTTCTCTACAATGGGAAACAAGATACAGATTGAGAATAGCATAGAACACCTCTATTCATACCACAAGCGTGTCCCAAGATTACAGTTGCCGGCCATTTCAATTCTCCACCCCACTTTGACGTTGACCTCCTGCTGTTCGAAGGAAGTTCAAGGCTCAACATCTCATCTTTTGATCCACTACTTGAAACCTTCCGGGCGGGATTCCCTGATCCTTAGGCTAAGTGTTGACGCCTTCGTAAATGCCGTCGCGTTTCATGACTGCGTCAACAGGCCCTCAGGAGCAGAGATTCTGAGCCCCTCAGTAGGCCAGCAGAGAACCCAGAGTGCCAACCGTGGACACCATGTAGCCCGTTGGATTTGGACCTGCTTGGGCACCATGCTAACATGTCGACCTTTCACCCCCTGCACACAATTGGAATTCTACCAGCAGGCCGCCCCCGGATGAATGTACGCTGAGGTCCCGCCGGGCGCTCAGCCCATCCCAGGTGGAGAATCGCCGGGGGGAGGGGCATGTAGAGCAACATGACTGGCGGCATGACTGGCGGCGACTGCGCTGGCCCTAATTTTCCGCTCTCCAGAGAATCGACAGGGCGTCGTCGCGTGATTCGCACCCGGCCCAGCGTGGTCGGAGAGAATTCTGCCCTCCATACTCGGTCTTGAATTCACCAATTTCTGATTGTAAACTATGCCTCCATGTTTTCGGTAGCTATTGGCAATGATTCTGCTATTCCAATTTCTCTCAGACCCATCTTTTTTACTTAAAAATAAGCGGTCATTTAAGACCGATGAGGAGAAATTGTTTCTCTCAGATGGCCGTGAGTCTTTGCAACTCTCTTTCTCAAAAGCGTATGGAAGCAGAAACTTTTAATATTTTTAAGGCCAAGGTAGATAGATACTCGATAAGCAAGGGGATGAAAGGTTAAAAGAGTTAGATCACAATGTGGAGTGAAGGTTGCAATTAGATCAACCATAAACTTATTAAATGGTGGACAGGTTTGAGGGGTCGAGTGGCCTACTACAGCTCCTAATTCATGGGCGGAGTTCTCCGTCGGCCAACGCCGGAATGAGGAAACTTGGTGGCCGCTGGTTTCACACCAAATCGCAATTCTCCGTCGCCTCGAGAACAGCATCAATGTGTTCCAGAATGCACGTACAGTAAACACCCGTGGCATATTATTAGCGGGCCTGACCCAGTATTCTCCGGGGCCTCTGCGATTCTCCGCCTCAACTGGGGAGAATTCCCGATGGCGAAGGGCAGTGTTCAGGCACGGACCGCCATGGCCATGCCATGCAAGGCAGCCACCTTGCTGCGCACCCCACTGACCACTAACCACGGACGCTGGTTCTGCAGAGTGACACCAGCTGTATGAATGCCCCATCCAAACACCGCAGCCCCACCCTCCATTCTCCCACCCCCCGCCATACCCCACCTCTCCAACTGGTCGCCCATCGGTGGTGCATCATGCAGCCCACCCAGGGCAAAGCCCACTGTAGCCCCTATAGGAGCAGCGCCAGCTGATGGTATCCCTGGCAACAAGGAGGACGCAAGGGCCAAAGGCCCCCACAGTTATGGCCAACGATGGGGTGCCATGTGGGGGAGGGGGGGTTGGAGACGTGTTGGCAGAACCCAGAGTGCCAACCGTGGACACCATGTAGCCCGTTGGATTTGGACCTGCTTGGGCACCATGCTAACATGTCGACCTTTCACCCCCTGCACACAATTGGAATTCTACCAGCAATGGTGGCCTTCCTCCTACTTGCCGCAGCCTTGGAGCTGCTTGAGGAGGAGGAAGCTGCAGCAGCAGAGCGTGCAGCAGTGGAGCGCGCAGCAGCAGAGCATGCCCCAGAGGAACAGGAAGCAGCCGCTCAGGATGGAAAGCCAGCCGCCCAACAGGCCAAGGAGGAAGCGATGCAAAGGAGGCGCCACATGAGGCCTCACGTGTACCGTCAGCGCCTGTCATTCGAGGACCTGCCGAACTGGGCAGGTTATCGAAGACTCCAGCTCAGCAGAAGGCTGTGGAGGCCAATTCACTGAGTGCCTTTAAGACAGAGATAGATAGGTTCATGATTAATAAGAGATCAGGGGTATGGGGGGAGAAGGCAGGAGAATGGGGATGAGAAAATATCAGCCATGATTAAATGGCGGAGAAGATTCGATGGGCCGAGTGGCCTAATTCTGCTCCTATGTCTTATGGTCCTATGATCTGCGGATCATGGCACTGCAGGGGACTGGAGGAGGACAGCCGCTCCCGCTGGCCGTCAAGGTTGATTGTAGCCCTGAACTTCTATGCCACAGGGTCCTTACAGGCGCCGAGTGGGGACCTGTCCGGGATCTCAGAGCTCGGTGCACAGGTACATTCATGCTGTCACGGAGGCCCCATATGCCCAGTCAGCACAATACATCCATTTCAATGTGGACCGAGCCCACCAAGATGCCCGGGCAGTGGGGTTCACCGCCATTGCCAACATGCCCGGGTTCAGGGCGTGATCGATCGGATGCATGGTACCCTACGAGCACCTGCAGATGACAGTCTGCTCTACATAAAGCGAAAGGGGCTCCACTCAATGAACGTGCAGTTGATAGGTGACCAGCAGATGCATATCTTGCACGTCTGCGTCTGATACCCGGGCAGTGTGCACGACGCCTTCATCCTGGTACACTCGATGATTCCCGGCCTCTTTGATGCGTACCCCCGGCTGGGGGTTAGCTCCTGGGCGAGCCCTAGCCCCTATGTCTAAACCGTAACCTGCACCCATGCCAACTTTTCAAAAATATATTTTATTCAAGGCATTTTCACATAAACAAAAGCAGAAGAACAACCAAACAACATTATAAACACCCACTCCTTCCCTAACTCCGCCTCCTCTCCCATCCTGCCTTCCCTATTTTAACCCCCTCACCCCTCCCACCATTCCCACCCCAGTTTACTGACTCCTCAAACCTCCTTAAAGAAATCAATGAACGGCTTCCACCTCCAAGTGAATCCATCGACCAACCCCCTCAAGACAACTTGACCTTCTCCAGCCTCAGGAATTCTGCCAGGTTGCTCACCCACACCCTGCTTTCGGTGCTCCGAGTCCCTCCATCCGAGCAAGATTTGTCTCCGGGCCATCAGGGAGGCAAAGGCCAAAACATCGGCCTCTCTCACCCCCTGAACTCCCGGATATCGCCATCTCTGGTCTCGGAGACTAACTTCACTCCGAGCACCTCGGACATTATGTCCGCAAACCCAGAACTGCTTCAGCTTCGGACACGCCCAAAACAGGTGGATGTGATTTGCGGGGCTCCCCGGTGCACCACCCACACCTATCCTCTACCCCCTCAAAGAACTTACTCATCCTTACTACCGTCATATGCGCCCTATGGACTACTTTAAATTGAATGATGACTCTGGCACATGGCTGCCTGTGATAGGGCAGCCCTGTCCTGGACCTCGGCCACCACCTGCACAGATTTCCCCAGGTCTTGGACATGCTGATCCATAGCCAAAACCCCCGTTCCCAAGGCCTCCACTGCGGACGCCACCCGTGTGGTGTTGGCCTGGGTGGCACGCATGGTCGGCACCATCTCCTGCTCCTGCAGGCGGTTGGACTCCTCCAGCTGCAAGTGCTGAATGCTCGCCAACAACCCCTCATGTAGACCTGGCTCTGACTACATCTCCACAATCGATGGAACTGTCCATTCCAGATGCCTGAAACTCGTCTGCGTGGCAACTAGTCCCTCCGACTGTCCGCCCCCGCGGGAGTTCCTACCTCAACCTGATGTACAGGAGCATCAGTGTGGTGCATACCAGCGGGTGTCCCAGAAGCGTCCAACCGAGGTGAGCGTCTCTGGGATGGTGGAGGGTGTTGGAGACAGCTGTGACGGGAAATCTATGTCATCCATGGACTAGAGTCCCTGGGTTTCCTGAGTCTCGGGCATGCAATCAACTCCATGTCGGTATCGTTATCATGCTCGGCACACGGGGGTGGCGGTTCTGGTTGTGGGACTGGTTGGTGCCACAGACACAGTGCTGCCTACTCACTCTGGCTGCCCTGAGGAGGTCGTGCAGTTTCTTCTGGCACTGCTGGCCGGTTTGGACAGTGTTGCTGGAGCGGCTAACCGCCTCTGCCACCTGTGCTCAGACACGACGAACGTCAGCGGCTGGCAGCCTCCTTCCCGGGGTGGGTACAGGGTGGCCTGCCTCTCCTCCACAGCGTCGAAGAGGGTCTTGAGCTCTGCAACTGAAAATTATGGGACTGCGTGTCTTGACCACGCATCTTGGTGGCTGGGATGGTGTGTGTGGGGAGTGAAGTGTGTATATGTGGCTGCAGCTTGTCAGCCTCCCAAGTGTCAATCGTGAACCCAGCAAATCCGGCACCGTTTCCCATTGGAATCAATTGTGTGCTCGCCCCTTAACAGTAGCAGAATCGGTCCAGGTGCAGCGGCTGTTTTGCTGTCGTGGAAGTCCACGAATCCTGCCCTGGGGACAACACCTAGTCTCAGGAACGGATACCCCACCACATATGTTCATAGATCATTAAATATTTTCTGCCTATCACAAACCTTTCCTTTTCTCTCCCTTTCTATACTTGCTTCAAACCTGTTGCATCTCTAAATTCTTCTAGTTTCGGTGAAAGATCGGGGACCTGAAACATCGTGCGGAATTCAACCAAAAGATTTCTGAGTGTCATTTTGGGCGAATTTGGCGGGGTGTTTCTCACTGGCTTTTTGGGTGAGTTCCACACCGTTATTCCACCACACTTAGTCTTATTCTGGGAGCCTTGGGGAGTTTCGCTCCGGTCAAGCCCACTCAGAAATTTTTGCAACATTGGGGAGCTAAACCCGCCAGTGAGACCGGCTCGGGTGCTCCATTTAGTGAGCTTGAGGGTCCCCCACAAACCCCACACCCAAGGGCTGTGTCACCCACCTCACATATGGGCATTACCCCCCCCCCCCCCCCCACCTTCCCCCAAGTGAGGACACCCTGTTATGGGGTTGCTGAGGGCAACCCTCCTTTTTCAGGCCACCCCACCCCCACCGTTTGGGCCCCCCCTCTTTCAGGACCCTCACCCTTCACCCTCTCCAACCTATTAGGCCTATTCATTCCTGCCCTTCACCGCCCCACCCTTCATAACCCCACTCATCCCCCCTTTCATGGATATGGCCCCCTGCAGGCCGTGACCCTTGGCAATGCCACCCTGAAACCAGGGCATCCTGGCAATGTGCCTGCCAGCCCGGCAGTTGCACCTGGGCACCCGAGGACTGCCAGGGTGGCAGTGGAAATGTGCCAGAGGGAGAGCCAGGGTGCCACCCTACCCTGTCCCCGACACCCAGAGGTCTCCAAAGGCCTGGCAAACCCTTCAGGTGTTATTAGGCCTGGTCCATTTGGTTCATTTAAATATGTGAATCTGGATCTGGATCTTGCTCAGTGCAGATGAGATCCAGATCGCAACCCATCACTAGGTTGGATGAATCTTGCTGGACTCCTCAAGCGTCGGGAATCTCGCGAGAGGCTCTCGCAAGATTCATCGGGCCTCATCACGCTACCAGGTCGGGCACGATGAAGCCGTTAAAATGTGCCCATCAACTTTGTTTCTCTCACCACAGATACTGCCTGTTCTGCTGAGTATTTCCAGTATCTTCTGTTTTTGTTCTATCAAATCAGCTTGTTACAGTGTAGAAACAGACCATCAACACCTTTTAATATCTCACATCATCTAATCCCATTCTCCTGTGAACTCCCAATACTCTTTATCATTCTTCTTGTTTTTTTAAATAAATAACAGCCTTTTTGAACAAAAGTTATAACTTTGCTTCAACATAGTTTGTGAAAGTATTTTCCACATTTTCACCTTGCTCTATTAAGGTAAATTTATCCTAAGCTCTTGTTAAATTTTTTGTGAATTTCCTCGGCTTGTGGTCTCTCATTTCCATCTCAGCCCACAGTGAAAACAATCTCTGGCTGTTTACCTTAAAATCATAGAATCCCTACTGTGCAGAAGGAGGCCATTCGGCCCATCAAGTCTACACCGAGCCTCTGACAGAGCACTCCACCCAAGCTCACTTCCCTGCCCTATCCCAATAATAATCCACTGGAATGCTATCTGGGATCATAGAATAAACCTTCCAGATATCCAACAGGTCATCCCATAACATTCTCAAACCCAACAAAAAAATCCTAACTTCCCAAATGTCTCGCCATCATTGCATCACTAATAATCTCAGACCTAGGACATTGCTGGAGGTGTTCCTCAGGGTAGTGCCCTAGACTCAACCATCTTCGGCTGCTTCATCAGTGGCCTTCCCTCCATCATAAGATCAGAAGTGAGGATGTTCACTGATGATTGCACAACATTCAGCACCATTCACAACTACTCACATACTGAAGTAGTCCAAACGCAGAAGACCTGGACGACATTCAGGCTTCGGCTGACAAGTGACAAAGTAATATTCATGCCACACAAGTGTCAGGCAATGACCATCTCCAACAAGAGAGAATCTACCTATCGTCCCTTGACATTCAATGCCATTACAATCGCTGAATCCCCCACTATTAACATCATGGGGAGTTACCATTGACCAAAAGCAGACCTGGACTGGCCATATAAATACTGTAACACCAAGAAGAGGTCAGAGCTGGCAATTCTGTGACAAGTAACTCATCTCCTGACTCCCCAAAACCTGTTCATTTACAAGACCAATGCCAGGAGTGTGATGGAATACTCTCCACTTGTCTGGATCGATAGAGCTCCAACAATACTCAAGAAGCTCAACACCATCCAGGACAAAGAAGCCCATTGTATTGGACCCCATCCATTGCCTTAAACACAGCTCTGCAGAGACCATTACATCATCCATTAAGACACAGGAATGTTTGCGAGCAGTTGCAAAGTTCCCGATTCCACAGGCATTCACAAACAAAGCTCAACGAACACAAAGTTAACAAATAATTTACATTTTTTTGAAGTTCAGAATGGACATCAGATAACAAAGGTATTTTGTGGTAATTTACATTATGCTATTGAGCTCCTTTGAGCCTCAGTCAACCATTTCACCTTACCTCTCTTTGGAGTTTGCGCTTCTCAGCCTTAAGTTCATCTTCCACTTTTTCTGCATTTTCTGCTGCTGTCTTGTATCGTAATACCTGGTTTTCGAGACGGGCAATCTAAAATATTCCCCAGGAAATGACGAAAGGTTAAATAATTTCATCAGAAAGTGTGGAAAACTCAATATTAAAATGGCACAAAATGGATAAACACACAAACATCATTCCATAATTGTTAATCACATAGTTTAGCAACAACCACCTCACAGGGCTCGTTGCAATGAGTTACTTTGGAGAGTTTAGTCCCATTGTTTTGTGGACAAGCACAACAGCCAATTATCATCAGCGATGAGATAATTGGCAAGTTGATTAATTTTGGATGGTGAAAGTTGAGGGAGAATGTTGGCATCGCTCTTCTTTGAATAATGAAGGACAGCTCACATGTTGACATCTTAGATTTTGCACTTGAGCCCTCAGGTGAAGCTTGAACTACAAAATCCCCATTCAGAAGGAAAACAAGTACCACATGAATGAAGCTGACACCACCCTCCCAGAACAGTTCTTTGAACCAGGACTCATCTTATCCTGGAAACAATGGCACACTCCTCAATCTAGGTTAAAGATTTACCGCATTTCATGCAAACATCTAAACATAACTCTAAATTCAACCTGAAGATCAGAAAAGGCCATTCAGATGGAGAGTAAATGGGTGAGCAGAGAGAGACCAAGATGGAGGAGAGTGTGCAAGGGCTGCAGGAGGAGATTAAATAAATGGGTGGATTGTGTGATCGGTTAGTGTGTGCATGGACTGCAGCAAGAGATTAAATGAGTGGGTAGAGACCATGTTTGAGCAGAGATTACGTGCACTGTGGAAGAAGCAGGATAAATGGGCTGAATAGACTTCCCATTTTGTACATTCTCAAGCATTCAGAGTTGTCAGATTATTGAATACTTACATTTTGTTCCAACGCAGTTATTTCCTGTTCAGTTTTGGTCAGTTTAAACTTGTATTCACTGATTTGTCTATTAGCATCTCCTTTAAAAAAATAACACACACATGTCAGTTACAGCAATCCAAGTCTGAAGTCAACTTTGAGCTGACCAAGTCCTGAAGGACATCTTCGGCAGACTGGGCCTGCGGCAGGTGGTGAGAACACCGAATGAGGGGAAAACCTACATGACCTCATCCTCACAAATCTACCTGTTGTGGACACATATATCCATGAGAGTACTGCTAGGAATGATCACTGCATAGTCCTTGCATAGATGAAGGCCCATCTTCATACTGAGGACACTCTGTTGTGTTATGTGAGACTTTCACTGTGTTGAATGGGATAGATTGAGAACAGATCTAGCAACTCACACTGTGCAGTAACGGTCCTGGAGGCCAGCAGCAGCAGCAAATTTGGATTTAATCACAATCTGTAACCTCATACCCTGGTGTATCCCTCACTCTAAAATTACCACAAAGCCGGGGATCAGTCCTGGTTCAATGAAGAGTGCAGCGGAACATGCCAGGAGCAGCACCGAGCATACCTAAACTTGAAGTGACAACCTGGTGAAGCTGCAAACAGGACTGTATGCATGCCACACAGCAGAAGCAGCAGACAATGGATAAAGCTAAGCGATCTGGCAATCAATGTATCAGATCAAAGCTCTGCAGTTCTGCCACATTCAGCCGTGAATGTTAGTGGACAATTAGACAGCTAACAGGGCGGGGAGGCTCCCATCGACATCCCAAAGCTTAATGATGGTGAGGCCCAGTACAAGTGCAAAAGATAACCACCTTAAGCCAAAAGCACCGAATAAATGGTCCATGTCAACCTCCATCCAAAGTCCCCACTATCACTTGTAATGGAAAATTGGAAGAATATGACATTTGAAACATGAAAGTAACACTGAGAATGCCTGAGCCTTTTAATGAAAGGGAGAAGTCCCACAAAGGGTTAACAGCAGCAGCCTGTTTAAAAAGCAGACAACTTCACAGACGGAGGAAAACAGATAGGAACAATTCATTCTGATTTACAAGTTAAAAAAGTAATTTGATCGACTTAAATTCTTAAGTTTTATGAAAGGGAACAGTATTTCACAATTCTTTAAGCAATGAATTATTTTATTGAACAATTAAGAAAACAGCCAGAATCTAAAGTTTAAAATAAGGAACAACTGTTAAGTGTGAAAACTTGCTGACATCAGTAATGAGATGAGACAACTGATTTACAAATAAAGGAAACTAGAAGGTGACAAGGTTACACTATGACATACACCATTTTGACGTTAAAAGCTTTTAGAAAATGGCCGAGCCAGAAAAGGATAGAGTCGAAGGGGGTAACCTGAACATGACATCAGCCTAACCCAAAGATGACCCGGTTTGAGTCTGAAAAATCATTAAGAAAAGACATAAATCTGAAAGAATACTGAGAGACTCAGACAAATTTATTACCTGTCAAGCAAAGCGAGCAAGTTCAAAGTAAGTAACGGCAGCCACGCTTGTAACTGATGAGAAACTAACCTTCAACTGTTAGGTGCAAATACCAGAATGGTGTCATTTGTAAAAGTCAGACTGCAAAAATTGCTATAAAAGCCCTGAAAAATGAGCAAAGAATCACTTCTTTCTCGGTGATGGGACGAGCAGCATCTGAAGACCAAGCAACCCAGAGAAGAGAACAGAAGACCAAAAATTAAAGAAAACTGATTGTCAAGATAAGACTTGAAAATCTGCAACTGGTCCGAACAAGAAAAGTTCTTTTTTACCTTTCTGTAAAAGTAGTTTTTAACTTGAAAATAAAGTTAAGGGCAAATTGATAACCTGAAAGAGTGGTTATTATTTTCTTTAGAAAGTTTACTTTATTAGCAAGCCGGACCCGTGGTAAGTAAATAGAATTCTTCTGTGAAGATATGGGTTATGCCGGGGGTTAACTTGAAACACTAGTTTGAACCGAATAGCGCCCACCTAAGCCTGCATAGGAGTCAGGGAGTCAGAATCCCTGCTCACCATTTACAATATCTTGACCCTTTTTGGTATAGGGGGAATTCTAAGAATAGTGGTGAGGTTAAAAATACACACTTCAGACAATTAGATTCAATACATATGTCAAGAAACAGCTGGCTGTAATGAAGGCATGAGCTTCAGAACTAGCTCCATACCTAGCCAAGCTGTTCCATTACACCTCCAACACTGTCATTTATAATGTGGAAAATTGTGTGGGTATGTCCTGTCCTCAAAAGTAGGTCAAATTCAATCTATATCACTGCCCCATCAGTCTTCTCTCACTCATCAGAAAAGTGCCATTGATAGTTTCATCAGCCCCACTTATGCACCAATGCTTAATTTGGATTCCACCAGAGCTAATCAATTTTAGACCAAAATATAGCTTTAGCTCCAAATGTGGATAAAGAGCTGAATTTCAGCTGAGATGAGAATGACTGCCCTTGACATCAAGGCAACATTTAACGGAGTGTAACATCAGTAAGCAAAACTGAATCAATTGGTACCTCCATAGTCATACCTATGAAGTCATACCCAATACAAAGGAAGATAATTGTGGTTGTTGGATACCAATCGGCTCAGCCCCAGGACATTGCTGCAACAATTCCTTAAGGTGATGTCCTAGGCCCAACCACCTTCAATTGCTCATTAATGACCTTCCATCCCTCAGCTTGCAGATGATTGCACAGTGTAAGGTTCGAATTTCCGCTACTCAGATAATGGGTCTTTGCCCAGATACAGCAAGACCAGGAAAACATTCCAGCTAGAGCTGTAACATTCACACAAGTGCCAGGCAATGACCAATTCCAACAAAGGAGAATCTAACTATCTCCCTTTGAGTCAATTACATTACCATCAGCATTGCTGAATCTCCTACCATCATCCCTGGGGTTAACATTGACCAGAAACAGAATTGGACCAGCCACATGAATACTGTGCCTACAAGAGCAAATCAGAGGCTGAGGATTCTGCAGTGAGTAAATCACCTCCTGAATCCCTAAAGCCTGTCTACCATCTACAAGACACAAGTCAGGAATGTGATGGAATAATCCCCACTTGCCTGGATGAGTGCAGCTCCAACTATACCCAGGAAACTCAATACCACACAGGAAGTTTCCTGTCAAGCCTTTTACCATCCTGACTTGGGAATATTTAGCTATTGCTGGGTGAAAAATGCTGGTATAGCTACACCACATAGACTGCGGCAGTTCAAGAAGGCAGCTCACCACCACCTTCTCAAGGGCAATAAAATTAATTTTTTGAAAGGACAAAACTGCCCACTTGATCAGCCCATTCACCACCTTAAACATTCACTCCCACCATCAACGATGCACAGTACCACATACAATATTCACTGCAGGAACTTAGCAAAGCTCCTTCTACAGCACCTTCCAAAGCTACGATTTCTACCACCCAGGAGAACATGGATAGCAGAACTAGGGAACACCACCACCTGCAAGTTCCACTCCAAATCATGACTTTGAAGGATATTGGGCTGGATTCTCCGCCGGCGGGATGCTCTGTTTTGCCAGCAGCCCGGGGATTTCTCAATGGCGTGAGGTTGCCCCACAATGGGAAACCCCATTGACCAGCCGGTGTAATGGAGCATCCCGCCGAAGGGGTAAAAGAGAAATGCGGCGGGGTGGAGAATCCAACCCATTGTTTTTCTTTCACTGTCATTAGTTCAAAATGTGAACACCACACACGCACTAACTGTTGAATAAGTTGGCTCACCACCATTTTTTCAAGAGCATTTAGCAATATATTCTGACCTTAGCAGCAATGCCGAGGTCCAATGAAGCATTCCCTTCAATAACTCTGGCTTCTTTTTCTTCCTTCAAGATGCTCCTTAAAACCCACTTAATTTGGCCAAGCTTTGAGTTATCTGACCGAATAGCTTCTTACGTAGTTAGGCGTCAATTTCTGTATTCAACGCTTGCTTGAAGTGCCTTGGAATGTTCTATACTGTGCAATATACTAATTATTATTATCTTTTATGTAGGGAAAGAATGATCCAAACACGAAAGGGAAATGAGCAGGGAAAATGTGAAGAAAAGAAAATGGAGCAACATGTTGGAGTGAAAAGAAGGGAAACACATAAGAAACAAACAAGGACCGAGAACGGAGGGAAAGGACTGGGCATATAGGTGGGCGGGCACTTGTATGGGGTGAACACGGGCTGGGGGAGGTTCAGAGGGCGGGGTGAACAGGGGGAGCAGAGAACAGGATAAACATAGGATGGGTAGAGGACGGGCTGTACATAGGGTGGGCGGAGAACAGGGTAAACATGGGGTGGGCAGGGAAAGGGCTGAACACGGAGATGGCAGAGGACAGGGTAAACACGAGGTGGGCAGAGGATGAGCTGAACACATGGTGGGCAGAGGGTGTGCTGAACACGGGGTGGGCAGAGGACAGGGTAAACATGGGGTGGGCAGAGGATGAGCTGAACACATGGTGGGCAGAGGGTGTGCTGAACTCGGGGTGGGCAGAGGACAGGGTAAACATGGGGTGGGCAGAGGATGAGCGAACACAGGGTGGGCAGAGGAAGAGGTGAACACGGGGTGGGCAGAGGGTGGGGTGAACATGGGGTGCGCAGAGGGCGGGGTGAACACGGGGTGGGCAAAGGGCAGGGTGAACACGGGGTGGGCAGAGGGCAGAGTGAACACGGGGTGGGCAGAGGGCAGGGTGAACACTGGGTGGGCAGAGGGCAGGGTGAACACTGGGTGGACAGAGGGCAGGGTGAACACCGGGTGGGCAGAGGACGGAGTGAACATGGGGTGGGCAGAGGACGGTCTGAACACGGGGTGGGCAGAGGTCGGGGTGAACGCGGGGTGGGCAGAGGGTGGGGTGAACACGGGGTGGACAGAGGACGGGGTGAACACGGGGTGGGCAGAGGGCGGGGTGAACATGGGGTTCAGAGGATGGGGTGAATCTATGGTCGGGATGGGGTGAACACGTGGGGTGCAGAGGACAGGGTGAACCCAGTGGGAGGTGCATGGAACGATGTGAACATGGGGGGGACGATGTGAACATGGGGGTTCAGAGATGGGGTGAACAGTGGGGGTGTGCACAGGATGGGGTGAATATGGGGGGGTGTGCAGAGGTCGGTGCGAAGGGGGGTGCAGAGGATGGGGTGAAAATGGGGGGGTGCAGACGGTGGGGGGCTGTGCAGAGGACGGGGTGAACATGAGTCATAGATGTTTACAGCATGGAAACAGGCCCTTCGGCCCACCTTGACCATGCCACCCCATTTCTATCACTAAGCTAGTCCCACTTGCCCGCATTTGACACATATCCCTCTATACCCACCCTTCCCATGTAACTGTCTAACTGCTTTTTAAAAGACAAAATTGTACCCACCTCTACCACTGCCTCTGGCAGCTCGTTCCAGATGCTCACCACCCTCTGTGTGAAGAAATTTCTCCTCTGGCCTCTTTTGTATCTCTCACCTCTCACCTTAAAACTTTGCCCTCTCGTTCTGGACTCCTCTACCTTTGGGAAAAGATATTGACTATCTATCTTATCTATGCTCCTCATTATTTTATAGACCTCTATGAGATCACCTCAAAGCCTCCAACGCTCCAGGGAAAAATGTCCCCAGCTTATCCAGCCTCTCCTTATAGCTCAGACTATCAAGTCCCGGTAGTATTCTCGTACATCTCTTCTGCACTCTTTCTAGTTTAACAATATCCTTCCTATAATAGGGTAACCAGAACTGAACACAGTATTCCATGAATGGTCTTACCAATGTCTTGTACAACTTCAATAAGACGTCCCAACTCCTGTATTCAATATTCTGACCAATAAAACCTCGAATGCTGAATGCCTTCTTCACCACCCTGTCCACCTTCAAGGAGCTATGAACCTGTACTCCTAGATCGCTTTGTTCTGTAACTCTCCCCAACTCCCTACCATTAACTGAGTAGGTCCTGCCCTGATTTGATCCACCAAAATGCATCACCTCACATTTATCCAAATGAAACTCCATCTGCCATTCATCGGCCCACTGGCCCAATTGGTCAAGATCCAGTTGCAATCTTATATAACATTCTTCACTATCCTCTGTGCCACCAATCTTGGTGTCAACTGCAAACTTAACCATGCCTCCTACATTCTCATCCAAATCATTTATATATATATATATAACAAATAACAGTGGACCCAGCACCGATCTCTGAGACACACCACTGGTCACAGGCCTCCAGTTTGAAAAACAACCCTCCACAACCACCCTTTGGCTTAGGTCGCCAAGCTAATTTTGTATCCAATTGGTTACCTTACCCTGGATTCCGTGAGATTTAACCTTTTGCAACAACCTACCATGCGGTACCTTGTCAAAGGCCTTGCTAAAGTCCATGTTGGTAACGTCGACTGCACTGCCCTCATCTACCTTCTTGGTTACCCCTTCAAAAAATCCAATCAAATTTGTGAGACATGGCTTTCCCCTTACAAAGCCATGCTGACTTTCCCTAATTAGCCCGTTCCTGTCTAAATGGCTGTAGAGCCTGTCTCTCAAAATACCTTCTAATAACGTACCCACTGCAGAAGTACGGCTCACCGGTTTGTAGTTCCCAGGCTTATCCCTAAAGTCCTTCTTAAACAAGGACACAACATTTGCTACCCTCCAATCTTCAGGCACCTCTCCTGTGGCTGTCGATGATTCAAATATCTCAGCTAAGGGGCCTGCAATTTCCTCCCTAGCCTCCCACAACATCCTGGGATATATTTCATCAGGTCCCGAGGATTTATCTATCTTGATGCGCTTTAATACCTCCAGCACCTCCTTATCTGTAATATGTACACTCCTCATGACATCACTTTTTATTTCCCCAATTTCCCTCACATTCGTGCCTTTCTCAACAGTAAATATTGATGAGAAATATTAATCTAGGAACATGGTGGGATGCAGAGGATGGGATGAACACAGGGGGGTGCTGGGGGCAGGGGGACTTGCAGAGGATAGGGCGAACACCTTGGAGAGGGGGTGCTTGGGGCAGCAGGATGTGCAGAGGACAGGGTGAACGTGGGGGGTGCAGAGAACAGGGAGAACACAGGGGGTGTGCAGAGGGCATGGGGACGTGCAGAGGACCGGCGAACATGGTGGGGGAAGGTGCAGATGAGTGATGACAGGTTTGGCCGGGGGGGGGTACAGGATAGATTGGTGTTCCAGAATGCTGACTTGCAAGAGGGTCACAAATCCAATTTTTCTTTATTTATGGGATGTGGGCGTCATTGGTTAGGTCAGCATTTATTGCCCATCCTTAGTTGCCTTTGAGAATGTGGTGATGAGCTGCCTTCTTAAACCTCTGCAGTCCCTGAGGTATAGGTACACCCACGGTGCTGTTAGGGAGGGTGTTCCAGAATTCTGACCCAGAGACATTGAAGGAAGAGCGCGATATTACCAAGACAGGATTGTGTCATGTGAGAGTCCCTTTAAAAAATGGATGTTTAAGAAATGTACCTTTAAGAAATGGGTGTTTATCAGT